>NW_027362871.1:4425000-4472500 GCF_046119375.1 Phyllobates terribilis | reverse complement strand
GGGAGTTGGGGAGGAGCGTCAATGTTACTTTGTAACCACACAGATTTATGTGTCATTTATGTCCATTTTATAGTATTGGGGTAATTCACCTGGGGGATCTAATAAATTCCAAATCATCAAATATTCTGAATTATTACATGTCCGTCATAAAGTATACAAACCTCCCTTGGATTGGTATATAGAGCCCAAAAACAAGCTGCTAATTCAAAATGTTATCAGGGTAATTTCCTAATTTTCTGCTCAGTTTCTTGCTTCTGATCTTGTAAAATTCCCCATTCCATTGCTGATCTGTGCCAGATTATCTGGTTCATTAACCCTCGACTGGTGAGGTGGGGTTTATGTCACGCAACTGGTGAGGTGGGGTTTCCTATACCCCAGTGTTTAGAAATCTCTTATTTTTACAGAAAATGCGAAGATCACGTTTGTTTTAATCGTTTTCTTATTGGCGATTGATTGCATATGAGTGTAACAAATTTTTGACACCCACAAATGGATGGAAGCTAGTGAGACACGTATCCTCATACCAGCATTTTTCAATGAATGGCAGCCGAACAAAAATTCCCTGGGGTGTGGCGACCCCCACCTCACCAGTTGAGGGTTAAAGGGATTTTCCTTTAACCCGTTGGTGCAGCTGTTTTTTTTTTGTAACTGTGCACTAGTCACCTTCCTTGGGTCCAGCACAGGGTCTCTGCCACTGCTCCCAGTGTCTGTTACTGTCCTTTGGCCTCACGTCGACAGCGCTGCAACCAATAACTGAGATCAGCAGCTTTGCCCGACACATAAATGACACATAAATCTGTGCGGTTACAAAGTAACATTGACGCTCCTCCCCAACTCCCCGTACAGAATGACATGCCCTCGGGTCAGGAGTGTCTACAGCTTCATAGAAATATATAAAGCAGTCACGTTAGGGTCGGGAAAGTCCGTGCATGGACTGATTACCACGGACGTCTGAATGAGTCTTTATTGACTAATAAAGTCACTATTGATCACAGGGGTTAAAACGGTCAGGATTGGAGTTCATCTCCAATGTTGACCTTTGTGTAATATATACAACTCACACCTCCTGCACATGGAACAGGCATAGATTCTGGGTATGAACAATGGGCGCCCTACACTATCCACCCTAAACATGGGGAAGATGGCAGTAAAGAGTAAAAGACGGTTGTCTGGGACTTGACTCTTTTCATAAGATAGGTCATCAGTGTGACACCCCAGGGGTCTGGTTGCCACAGTGATAGAGATATTATGTCTGAGAGCAGGTGGGAGGTCCTTTGGTCAGGGATCCTGTGCATGCCACACCTCCTGCCCAGTCTTGGGAGGGGAAGAACTTCCCCTGTATAAACCCGGGGCTGAGGCAGGGTGAGTCAGACAAGGAGAGTGGAGAAGAGACGCAGCATAGGAAACAGCAGAGTCACAAGGAGTCAGGGGCTGGCAGCTAAAGAGCTCGCCCTGACTAAGAAGATTCTTTACCGGACCCGGAGTCCGAGGCTGTGGGGACTAACTCCTACCCAGCAGCAGAATCCGTCGGGCAGGGGATTTCAGGTCCTCTGGCCCAGAAGCCCGAAGGCACGGTCACACGCGTGGGACCAGCACCGCCACCGTGGAGCGGAAGCCATTAGAAGGCCCCGAGTCACCGGCCATACGGGTGAGCACCACACGGTACACTCAGGGACGTGGGCTACTTACATCAGCTTCTAGCAAGGTAGCCAGAAGAGTACAGTCAGTTTGGGAGGCCTACAACTACGCCTGGCCAGGGGAGATCCCATCTGCTCAAAGACTGACCAGGCCCCGTTTGCTAGCAAGTACTCCGGGAGGGTCTGTCGTTGTTACCAGTAAAGACCCTGAACTACACCGCACCGTCTCTGAGTGGTTCCTGCTACCCCCATCATCCACGTCGGCTGCCCTGAGGCCATACCCCTCCCGTTGGGGGTTATACCATCCACGCTGCACCATCCTTCCACCGGCCTCAGCGGTCTGCCCTGCAGCGGCAGCTCCATAGCTGCATTCAACGGGTGGCGTAGTCACCAACCATCTACTGCTAGTACATCGCCGCTCAGTTTGACTCCCTGGGCACGGACCGGGTCGCCGCCACGAGACTACAACCCTCAAGAGATCCGGCTCCGGGTAAGCTCCCGCGTGCGCAACGCAGCGCGACACAGGCCCAGGGGCGCGTCATATGTGTTAATGACCCAGTTCTGCGTGTGCTCTACGTAAAATGTGGCTGCAGATGGCTGTGCTGCATCGACACGTGAGGTTTGGGAGCCACCTTACATCTAATGGGTGGGGGTCTTACATTGAGGTCCCCACTTCAGACATTTCTGATATTTCCAGTGAATTTTCCAAGGAAGTTTCAGATAAAAATACCATAAGAAAATGTGGTCAACCTTGTTTTAGTTTTTTTTTTTAATATATAAGATTTTTAGTTATAGTCTTTGTTATGTTCACATAGAAGACCGGTGGGTTTTTTCTTTTTTAGGAACAAAGTATATACAGTGGGGAAAATAAGTATTGGATACACTGACGATTTTGCAAGTTTTCCCACCTACAAAGAATGGAGAGGGCTGTAATTTTTATCGTAGGTACACTTCACCTGTGAGAGACAGAATCTAAAAATAAAAAACAGAAAATAACATTTTATAATTTTTATATACTTATTTCATGCAATTATGCAAATTAATTATTTGATACAATAGAAAAACAGATCTTAATATTTGGTACGGAAACCTTTGTTTGCAATTACAGAGGTCAGACGTTTCCTGTAGTTCTTGACCAAGTTTGCAGACACTGCAGCAGGAATTTTGGACCACTCCTCCATACAGATCTTCTCCAGATCTTTCAAGTTTCGGGACTGTTGCTGGGTGCAGTTGTCCTGTCCCCTTTGCAGAAAAGCACCCCCAAAGTATAAGGTTTCCCCAGCATGCTTCTCAGTTGGGACGGTGTTCTTGGGGTTGTACTCATCCTTCTTCTTTCTCCAAACACGTCAAGTGGAGTTGATACCAAAAAGTCCTATTTTGGTCTCATCTGACCACATGACCCTCTCCCATGCCTCCTCTGGATCACCCAGATGGTCAATGGCGAACTTCAAACGGGCCTGGACATGTGCTGGCGTGAGCAGGGGACCTTGCGTGCCCTGCAGGAGTTTAATCCATGACGGCATAGTGTGTTACTAATGGTAATGTTTGAGACTGTAGTCTCGGCTCTCTTCAGGTCATTGACCAGGTCCTCCTGTGTAGTTCTGGGCTGATTCCTGACCTTTCTCAGAATCATCCTTATCCCACGGGTCGAGATCTTGCATGGAGCCCCAGACCGAGGAAGATTGACAGTCATCTTGTGTTTCTTCCGTTTTCTAATAATTGTGCCAACAGTTGTTGCTTTCTCACCAAGCTGCTTGCATATTGTCCTGTAGCCAATCCCAGCCTGGAGCAGGTCTACAATTTTGTCCCTGGTGTCCTTAGATAGCTCTTTGGTCTTAACCATGGTGGATAGGTTGGAGTGTGATTGATTGAGTGTGTGGACAGGTGTCTTTTATACAGGTAACGAGTTCAAACAGGTACAATAAATACAGGTGAGGAGTGCAGAGTAGGAGGGCTTCTGAAAGAAAAACTAACAGGTCTGTGAGAGCGAGATTTCTTGCTGGTTGGTAGGTGATCAAATACTTATTTCATGCAATGAAATGCGATTTAATTATTTAAAAATCATACAATGTGATTTTTTTGGGGATTTTATTTTTAGATTCTGTCTCTCACAGTTGAAGTGTACCTATGATAAAAATGACAGACCTCTCCATTCTTTGTAGGTGGGAAAGCTTGCAAAATCGGCAGTGTATCAAATACTTATTTTCCCTACTGCGGGCGTGTATGTATATATATATGTGTGTGTGTGTGTATGTACAGCACAGACCAAAAGTTTGGACACACCTCATTTAAAGATTTTTTATGTATTTTCATGACTATGAAAATTGTACATTCACACTGAAGGCATCAAAACTATGAATTAACACATGTGGAAATATATACTTAACAAAAAAGTGTGAAACAACTGAAAATATGTCTTATATTCTAGGTTCTTCAAAGTAGCCACCTTTTGCTTTGATGACTGCTTTGCACACTCTTGGCATTCTCTTGATGCGCTTCAAGTGGTAGTCACCGGAAATGGTCTTCCAACAATCTTGAAGGAGTTCCCGGAGATGCTTAGCACTTGTAGGCCCTTTTGCCTTCACTCGGCGGTCCAGCTCACCCCAAACCATCTCGATTGGGTTCAGGTCTGGTGACTGTGGAGGCCAGGTCATCTGGCGTAGCACCCCATCACTCGCCTTCTTGGTCAAATAGCCCTTACACAGCCTGGAGGTGTGTTTGGGGTCATTGTCCTTTTGAAAAATAAATGATGGTCCAACTAAACGCAAACCGGATGGAATAGCATGCCGCTGCCAGATGCTGTGGTAGCCATGCTGGTTCAGTATGCCTTCAATTTTGAATAAATCTCCAACAGTGTCACCAGCAAAGCACCCCCACACCATCACTCCTCCTCCTCCATGCTTCACTGTGTGAACCAGGCATGTAGAGTCCATCCGTTCACCTTTTATGCATCGCACAAAGACACGGTGGTTGGAACCAAAGATCTCAAATTTGGACTCATCAGACCAAAGCACAGATTTCCACTGGTCTAATGTCCATTCCTTGTGTTCTTTAGCCCAAACAAGTCTCTTCTGCTTGTTGCCTGTCCTTAGCAGTGGTTTCCTAGCAGCTATTTTACCATGAAGGCCTGCTGCACAAAGTCTCCTCTTAACAGTTGTTGAAGAGATGTTTCTGCTGCTAGAACTCTGTGTGGCATTGACCTGGTCTCTAATCTGAGCTGCTGTTAACCTGCGATTTCTGAGGCTGGTGACTCGGATAAACTTATCCTCAGAAGCAGAGGTGACTCTTGGTCTTCCTTTCCTGGGGCAGTCCTCATGTGAGACAGTTTCTTTGTAGCGCTTGATGGTTTTTGCAACTGCACTTGGGGACGCTTTCAAAGTTTTCACAATTTTTCGGACTGACTGACCTTCATTTCTTAAAGTAATGATGGCCACTCGTTTTTCTTTACTTAAAATTTGTATGATGGCAAGAAAAAAGCATCTAACAGTCTATTCAGTAGGACTATCAGCTGTGTATCCACCAGACTTCTGCACAACACAAGTGATGGTCCCAACCCCATTTATAAGGCAAGAAATCCCACTTATTAAACCTGACTGGGCACACCTGTGAAGTGAAAACCATTTCCGGTGACTACCTCTTGAAGCTCATCAAGAGAATGCCAAGAGTGTGCAAAGCAGCCATCAAAGCAAAAGGTGGCTACTTTGAAGAACCTAGAATATAAGACATATTTTCAGTTGTTTCACACGTTTTTGTTAAGTATATAATTCCACATGTGTTAATTCATAGTTTTGATGCCTTCAGTGTGAATGTACAATTTTCTTAGTCATGAAAATACAGATAAATCTTTAAATGAGAAGGTGTGTCCACCTTTTGGTCTGTACTGTATATATACACTGCTCAAAAAAATAAAGGGAACACTTAAACAACAGAATATAACTCCAAGTGCATCAAACTGTCCACTTAGGAAATGACACTGATTGACAATCAATTTCACATGCTGTTGTGCAAATGGAATAGACAATAGATGGAAATTATTGGCAATTATCAAGACACCCTCAAAGGATTGATTCTGCAGGTGGGGACCACAGACCACATCTCAGTACCAATGCTTTCTGGCAGATGTTTTGGTCACTTTTGAATGTTGGTTATGCTTTCACACTCGTGGTAGCATGAGACGGACTCTACAACCCACAGAAGTTGCTCAGGTAGTGCAGCTCATCCAGGATGGCACATCAGTGCGAGCTGTGGCAAGAAGGTTTGCTGTGTCTGTCAGCGTAGTGTCCAGAGGCTGGAGGTGCTACCAGGAGACAGGCCAGTACACCAGGAGACAAGGAGGGGGCCGTAGGAGGGCAACAACCCAGCAGCAGTACCGCTACCTCCGCCTTTGTGCAAGGAGGAACAGGGGGAGCACTGACAGAGCCCTGCAAAATGACCTCCAGCAGGCCACAAATGTTCATGTGTCTGCACAAACGGTTAGAAACCGACTCCATGAGGGTGGTATGAAGGCCCGACGTCCACAGATGGGGGTTGTGATCACATCCGAACATTGTGCAGGACGCTTGGCATTTGCCACAGAACACCAGGATTGGCAAAGTCGCCACTGGCGCCCTGTGCTCTTCACAGATGAAAGCAGGTTCACACTGAGCACATGTGACAGACATGACAGAGTCTGGAGACGCCGCGGAGAGCGATCTGCTGCCTGCAACATCCTTCAGCATGACCGGTTTGGCAGTGGGTCAGTAATGGTGTGGAGTGGCATTTCTTTGGAGGGCCGCACAGCCCTCCATGTGCTCGCCAGACGTAGCCTGACTGCCATTAGGTACCGAGATGAGATCCTCAGACCCCTTGTGAGACCATATGCTGGTGCGGTTGGCCCTGGGTTCCTCCTAATGCAGGACAATGCCAGACCTCATGTGGCTGGAGTGTGTCAGCAGTTCCTGCAAGATGAAGGCATTGAAGCTATGGACTGTCCCACCCGTTCCCCAGACCTGAATCCGATTGAGCACATCTGGGACATCATGTCTCGCTCCATCCACCAACGTCACGTTGCACCATAGACTTTCCAGAAGTTGGCGGATGATTTAGTCCAGGTCTGGGAGGAGATCCCACAGGAGACCACCTCATCAGGAGCATGCCCAGGCGTTGTAGGGAGGTCATACAGGCACGTGGAGGCCGCACACAATACTGAACCTCATTTTGACTTGTTTTAAGGACATTACATCAAAGTTGGATCAGCCTGTAGTGTGTTTTTCCACTTTAATTTTGGGGGTGGCTCCAAATCCAGGCCTCCATTAGTTAATAAATTTGATTTCCATTGATGATTTTTATGTGATTTTGTTGTCAGCACATTCAGCTTTGTACAGAACAAAGTATTCAATGAGAATATTTCATTCATTCAGATCTAGGATGTGTTATTTGAGTGTTCCCTTTATTTTTTTGAGCAGTGTATGTATATGTGTGTGTATATATATAATTTTTTTTAATTTTTTTCAATACATATTTCACTTTGGAGCTGACATAAGTCATGGACATGGGCTCTGTATCATGATATGTCTCCAATTTAGCAAATCTAGATCATGAAAGTAACTCTGTGACCTGCCATGTTGTCACCCTGAGTAATATGCTATAGGTATCATTACTGAGTCATATAGTGATGAAGTGATTGACAGTTGCTCCTGCTTTCTATCGAGCGTCTCTCCTGCTCTCTCTCTCGAGCGTCTCTCCTGCTCTCTCTCTCGAGCATCTCTCCTGCTCTCTCTCGAGCGTCTCTCCTGCTCTCTCTCTCTAGCTTCTCTCCTGCTCTTTCTCTCGAGCGTCTCTCCTGCTCTCTCTCTCTCGAGCGTCTCTCCTGCTCTCTCTCTCGAGCGTCTCTCCTGCTCTCTCTCTCGAGCGTCTCTCCTGCTCTCTCTCTCGAGCGTCTCTCCTGCTCTCTCTCTCTCGAGCGTCTCTCCTGCTCTCTCTCGAGTGTCTCTCCTGCTCTCTCTCTCGAGCGTCTCTCCTGCTCTCTCTCTCGAGCGTCTCTCCTGCTCTCTCTCGAGCGTCTCTCCTGCTCTCTCTCTCGAGCTTCTCTCCTGCTCTCTCTCTCGAGCTTCTCTCCTGCTCTTTCTCTCAAGCGTCTCTCTCTCTCTTGCATCTCTCCTGCTCTCTCTCTCTCGAGCGTCTCTCCTGCTCTCTCTCTCGAGCGTCTCTCCTGCTCTCTCTCGAGCGTCTCTCCTGCTCTCTCTCGAGCGTCTCTCCTGCTCTCTCTCTCGAGCTTCTCTCCTGCTCAATCTCTCGAGCGTCTCTCTCTCTCTCGAGCGTCTCTCCTGCTCTCTCTCTCTTGAGCGTCTCTCCTGCTCTCTCTCTCTCGAGCGTCTCTCTCTCTCTAGCGTCTCTCCTGCTCTCTCTCTCTCGAGCATCTCTCCTGCTCTCTCTCTCGAGCGTCTCTCCTGCTCTCTCTCTCGAGCGTCTCTCCTGCTCTCTCTCTCTCTCGAGCGTCTCTCCTGCTCTCTCTCTCGAGCGTCTCTCCTGCTCTCTCTCTCTCTCGAGCGCCTCTCCTGCTCTCTCTCTCGAGCGTCTCTCCTGCTCTCTCTCTCGAGCGTCTCTCCTGCTCTCTCTCTCGAACGTTTCTCCTGCTCTCTCTCTCGAGCGTCTCTCCTGCTCTCTCTCTCTCGAGCGTCTCTCCTGCTCTCTCTCTCTCGAGCGTCTCTCCTGCTCTCTCTCTCGAGCGTCTCTCCTGCGCTCTCTCTCTCAAGAGTCTCTCCTGCTCTCTCTCTCTCGAGCGTCTCTCCTGCTCTCTCTCTCTCGAGCGTCTCTCCTGCTCTCTCTCTCGAGTGTCTCTCCTGCTCTCTCTCGAGCGTCTCTCCTGCTCTCTCTCTCGAGCGTCTCTCCTGCTCTCTCTCTCTCGAGCGTCTTTCTAGCGTCTCTCCTGCTCTCTCTCTCTCGAGCGTCTCTCCTGCTCTCTCTCGAGCGTCTCTCCTGCTCTCTCTCTCTCGAGCGTCTCTCCTGCTCTCTCTCTCTCGAGCGTCTCTCCTGCTCTCTCTCTCTAGCGTCCCTCCTGCTCTCTCTCGAGCGTCTCTCCTGCTCTCTCTCTCGAGCGTCTCTCCTGCTCTCTCTCTCTCGAGCGTCTTTCTAGCGTCTCTCCTGCTCTCTCTCTCTCGAGCGTCTCTCCTGCTCTCTCTCGAGCGTCTCTCCTGCTCTCTCTCGAGCGTCTCTCCTGCTCTCTCTCTCTCGAGCGTCTCTCCTCCTCTCTCTCTCTAGCGTCCCTCCTGCTCTCTCTCGAGCGTCTCTCCTGCTCTCTCTCTCGAGCGTCTCTCCTGCTCTCTCTCGAGCGTCTCTCCTGCTCTCTCTCTCGAGCGTCTCTCCTGATCTTGAGCGTCTCTCCTGCTCTCTCTCTCTCTCTCGAGCGTCTCTCCTGCTCTCTCTCTCTCGAGCGTCTTTCTAGCGTCTCTCCTGCTCTCTCTCTCGAGCGTCTCTCCTGCTCTCTCTCTCTCGAGCGTCTTTCTAGCGTCTCTCCTGCTCTCTCTCTCTCGAGCGTCTCTCCTGCTCTCTCTCGAGCGTCTCTCCTGCTCTCTCTCTCTCGAGCGTCTCTCCTGCTCTCTCTCTCTCGAGCGTCTCTCCTGCTCTCTCTCTCTAGCGTCCCTCCTGCTCTCTCTCGAGCGTCTCTCCTGCTCTCTCTCTCTAGCGTCCCTCCTGCTCTCTCTCGAGCGTCTCTCCTGCTCTCTCTCTCGAGCGTCTCTCCTGATCTTGAGCGTCTCTCCTGCTCTCTCTCTCTCTCTCTCTCGAGCGTCTCTCCTGCTCTCTCTCTCTCGAGCGTCTTTCTAGCGTCTCTCCTGCTCTCTCTCTCGAGCGTCTCTCCTGCTCTCTCTCTCTCGAGCGTCTCTCCTGCTCTCTCTCTCGAGCGTCTCTCCTGCTCTCTCTCTTGAGCGTCTCTCCTGCTCTCTCTCTCTCTCGAGCGTCTCTCCTGATCTCGAGCATCTCTCCTGCTCTCTCTCTCGAGCGTCTTTCTAGCGTCTCTCCTGCTCTCTCTCTCTCGAGCGTCTTTCTAGCGTCTCTCCTGCTCTCTCTCTCGAGCGTCTTTCTAGCGTCTCTCCTGCTCTCTCTCTCTCGAGCGTCTTTCTAACGTCTCTCCTGCTCTCTCCAGCCCTTGTCTGCTTGATCGCTGATACTGCCATACTTTGTAGTCTGTATACACTGTGTTCCAAATTATTATGCAAATATTATTTTCTCAGATTTTCCCAAATTACCTATATGAATTGCAGTCATTGTAATTTTCCAGTCAAATAACTATTAGAGTACAATTGAAAGGTTTTTGTACAAACTGCCTATGATCACAGTATATTTAAAAAAATAAAACACTCAAACTGCACTCAAAATGCATGTTCCAAATTATTATGCACAGCAGAGTTTTCAACCTTTTAATTTTAATAAAGAACAAAAAAATGGTCTTTTTTGAAATTATAAGCATTAGCAGGTTATTACACACTGAAATCAAACAGTTTTCAACTCAAAACTTTATTCTAGGTGATGTTACATTTGCACATAGGACCGCTTGTTCGAAAGGAGCTTCTGAACTCTCTCGTCCATTGAATTTGTCAGGTTTTGGATGGTTTCTGCTTCAATTGTTTTGCATGAGGACAGAATACCCTCCCAGAGCTGTTGCTTAGATGTGAGCTGCCTCCCGCCATCATAGACACTCCTTTTGATGATGCTCCAGAGGTTCTCAATGGGGTTGAGGTCAGGGGAGCATGGGGGCCACACCATAAGTTTGTCCCCTTTTATGCCCATAGCAGCCAGAGATGCAGATGTGTTATGTGCAGCATGAGACGGGGCATTATCATGCATGAAAATGATCTTGCTGCGGAATGCACGGTTCTTCTTCTTGAACCATGGAAGCAAGTGCTGTTTGAGAAACTCAACATACATTATGGAGTTCATCTTTACCCCTTCAGGGATCCTAAAAGGGCCGACAATCTCTCTCCCCATGATTCCAGCCCAAAACATTACTCCACCTCCTCCTTGTTGGCGCTGTAGCCGTGTTTGCATGGGGTGTCCATCAACCAGCCATCCTCCACTCCATCCATCTGGACCATCAAGATCATTTCATGCATGATAATGCACCGTCTCATGATGCACATAACACATCTGCATCTCTGGCTGCTATGGGCATAAAAGGGGACAAACTTATGGTGTGGCCCCCATGCTCCCCTGACCTCAACCCCATTCAGAACCTCTGGAGCATCATCAAAAGGAGTGTCTATGAAGGCGGGAGGCAGTTCACATCTAAGCAACAGCTCTGGGAGGGTATTCTGTCCTCATGCACAACAATTAAAGCAGAAACCATCCAAAACCTGACAAATTCAATGGACGAGAGAGTTCAGAAGCTCCTTTCGAACAAGGGGTCCTATGTGCAAATGTAACATCACCTAGAATAAAGTTTTGAGTTGAAAACTGTTTGATTTCAGTTTGTAATAACCTGCTAATGCTTAGAATTTCAAAAATGACCATTTTTTTGTTCTTTATTAAAATGAAAAGGTTGAAAACTCTGCTGTGCATAATAATTTGGAACATGCATTTTGAGTGCAGTTTGAGTTTTTTATTTTTTAAAAAATATACTGTTATCATAGGCAGTTTGTACAAAAACCGTTCAATTGTACTCTAATAGTTATTGACTGGAAAATTACAATGACTGCAATTCATATAGGTAATTTGGGGAAATCTGAGAAAATATTATTTGCATAATAATTTGGAACACAGTGTATATGTACAATTTTAATATGATCAATAAAAATATGTAAATATATTATATATATACACACACTGCTCAAAAAATAAAGGGAACACTTAAACATCACAACTCCAAGTCAATAACACTTCTGTGAAATCTACCTGTCCAGTTATGAAGCAACACGGATTGTGAATCAATTTCTCCTGCTGTTGTGCAAATGGAGCAGACAACTGGTAGAAATGATAGGCAATTAGCCAGATACCCCCTATAAAGGAGTGGTTCTGCAGGTGGTGACCACAGACCATTTCTCTGTTCTCATTCTTTTTGGCTGATGTTTTGGTCACTTTTTCATTTTGCCATTGCTCTCACCCCTAGAGGTACATTAGCATTAGGCAGTGTCTACAGTACAACCCACAGAAGTTGCTCAGGTAGTGCCGTTCATCCAGGATGGCACATCAGTGCGAGCTGTGGCAAGAAGTGTAGCTGTGTCTGTCAGCACAGTGTCCAGAGCATGGAGCAGATACCAGGAGATGTGCAGGGAGCCATAGGAGGGCAACAACCCAGCAACAGGACCGTTACCTCCTCCTTTGTGCAAGGAGGAACAGGAGGAGCACTGCCAGAGCCCTGCAAAATGACCTCCAGCTGGCCACAAATGTGCATGTGTCTGCACAAACGGTTAGAAACCGACTCCATGAGGGTGGTATGAGGGCCCGATGTCCACAGATGGGGGTTGTGCTCACAGCCCAACACCGAGCAGGACGCTTGACATTTGCCACAGAACACCAGGATTGGCAAAGTCGCCACTGGTGCCCTCTGCTCTTCACAGATGAAAGCTCAGTATTGTGTGTGGCCTCCACGTGCCTGTATGACCTCCCTACAACGCCTGGGCATGCTCCTGATGAGGTTGCGGATGGTCTCCTGTGGGATCTCCTCCCAGACCTAGACTAAAGCATCAGCCAACTCCTGAACAGTCAGTGGTGCAACGCGACGTTGGTGGATGTGACTCGCCCCCTGGGCCGTGGGGTACTCGGATCCGGGCAGTAGGGGAACGATGGGAGTAGTAGTGGCAACCCGGTTTCGTGGCTCAGGGTGGTCAGGCCAGTGGTAGTCCGTTATGTGCTGATGTTTATGTCCGACTACGCCACCCGTGGATTTGCGGTTATTAGCAACCGCCGCTGCATGCCGACCGCTGGGGCTGATGAGGTGTGCAGCTAGGGTAGTGTGACTCCCCACGGGAAGAGTGCGGCCCCAGGGCAGTATAGTGGATGGTGGGAGTGATGGTGGTGAGAGTCCCAGTGCTGATAGTGCTGGAGAAGCAAGGAGCACACAGACAACAGGTTGCAGTCCAGGGTCTTTACTAGAACAGGTAAATTGACCCATAAACAGTCCCGGCTAGGAGGGGGACCTGGATGTCTGAGAGCAACGGGGAAATTGGCCCTGGTCAGGGTGAGGGTGTAGGCCTACCGTGCTTTCTGCGCTCCTTCTGGCTATCTCCTCCTGATAGGGTAACAGCCCACGTTTCCAAGCTTTCCGTGTATTCTCGCCTGTATGGCCTGCGACGTGGGTTCCTTTCTGCTCCCAGCCTTGTACGGCTTTACTGGTACCTTCTGTTGTGGCAGGGCCTCCAGGCTTCTTAGGCCAAGGAATATACAGTCCCCTGCGGACTGGTTCTCTGCTGGGGGATGTGGAATCCTCTCAGCCTCAGACACCAAAGTCTGGTAAATTAAGTCCTCTTTCTGCCAAGACAGGCTCTCTTCGCCTCTTGTCTCTGGCTTGTGGCTCTCCTCCTGCCACACTTCCTCTTAGGTGCAGTGCAACTGTCTGTCCCTGTTCTGCTCTGGGACAAGTGTCAATGCTGAGACAGGCCATCCAGTTCTCTCTAACCCTGCCCCCAGCACCAGCTTTTATAGGGGCAGCCTGCTCCCCCTACTGGCCTGAGACAGGAGGCATTGCATGCTAATGTTCCCCTGACTAGAGAACCTCCCCCTTGCTCTCAGACACAGCTTTAATACATTTTGTGGCATCCAGGCCAGGGTGACACATTCCCCCCTAGTGAAATTTAGTACTCCGGGACTAAACAATAAACAAAGACAATAAAACATTAATAGACATTAATAGACAGACGACGCACAAATTGAGTTCTTAAGGTCACAGTGTGGCCTGTGACCGGGTGTCCATATCACCAATACAACGGGGAGCCTTAACCAGGTGGGGGTCTGTCCTACCCCAAGTCCTTCACAGTCTTAGTTCATTCCTTGGTTAGGCTCCGAATGCAGTCCATACCAGGTCCCGGTTATAAAAAGTCCATAACCTGTGAGTCCTTACAGTAACTGCAAGAAACTGAAACACGGAATTACCAAACATGCATGTAACTTTGCAAACAATTCAACATTTGGCAACAAGGTTATTTACAATTTTAGTGCGCTCTATATTCTCCAGCGAGCGGGTATCAGCCCCTTTGTGCTCCTG
This sequence comes from Phyllobates terribilis, assembly GCF_046119375.1. NCBI lineage: Eukaryota > Metazoa > Chordata > Amphibia > Anura > Dendrobatidae > Phyllobates > Phyllobates terribilis. The sequence goes on along the minus strand of NW_027362871.1, from coordinate 4,458,688 downwards.
GTTGACCTACGTAGCCCACTGTCTGGTGGTGGACCAACCTGGCTTTCCCCACTAGCGTTAGGGGTACAGCTACCAGCTGGGTGTACAGGTAGGGAAGGCAGCTGTCTGCGGGTCCTTTGGCTTACCGCAGGCATGGCAGGCTCACTGTCAGCAGAGGGTTGACTCTCCTGGGCTGCTGGTACAGGCTCTTCTGCCTCTGGAACCGCTTGCTCCTCTTCACCTTCCGGCTCTGGTGTTGGTTGTTGCTGTGCCGGTTGCAGGAAATGCAGGACGGGTACCACTATGGCATCATTTATGCGAGTCCAGGACTGAGGGAACTCTCCGAGAACGGTGCTGATCATTTCTTCCTTGTCCTCTGCGGGTTCAAGGTCACTCTGATCCTCTTCTGCACTACGGAGTTGCTCGGGGCATCTTTTGAGATGGTCTCTGGAGACGGTACTAGTGGTTTCTCCTCCGTCCTTGGTGATCACGCACACCTTCGGGTTGTCGTGATCAGACTGCAGTACGGTGTAGGGTTCCCTTTCCCACTGGTCGTCCAACTTGTGAAGCCTTCTTTTTCGCTTTAGGACTTGCTCACCAGGTTCTAGGGGACCAGCAGGGGCGTGTTGGTTGAAGAGTTTTTCTTGCCTCTCTCTCACCTGGGCCAGGCTCTTCTCCACAGTCTACTGCACCTTCTTGTACTGCAGTTGCCTTTCCGTATCCCAGTCCGCATCCGGGGAGGTGTCCTCAGGCGTTAGGACTCCCATCTCCAGGTCTAAAGGCAGCTTACCCGGTCTGGGTCGCATCAGGTAAGCCGGGGTGCAGTTGGTAGCATTCACCGGGATATGATTGTATAAGTCTATCAGGTCCGGCAGTTTTTCTGGCCACAGGCTGCGCTCCTCCAGGGGCAACGTCTTCAGGAGATCAATGACTATATTGTTCATCTTCTCACACATCCCGTTGGTTTGTGGGTGGTAAGGCGTTGTCCGAATCTTCTTACAGCCATAGAGGTTGCCGAACTCCTGGAAGATTTCAGCCTCGAACGCTGGACCCTGGTCTGTCAGGACCTGTTCCGGATACCCGTGTGGACGGCAGAAATATTGCTGGAAGGCTCTGGCCGCTGTTTGGGCTGTCAAGTCTTTTACTGGGACCACCACTAGAAAACGGGAATAGTGGTCCACGATTGTCAGGGCATAGATGTATCCTGACCGGCTGGGAGCCAATTTGACATGGTCCAGAGCTACCAGCTCAAGAGGCTGCGTGGTGACGATGGGCCTCAAGGGTGTCTTCTGGCTGGTGCGGTCCTTCCTCCTTAGGTGACAAGGGTCACAGTCGCTGCACCATTTTTCTACAGCTCCTCTCATGCCGACCCAAAAGAACCTTCCTCTTAGTAGGAACTCCAGTTTCTTCCAACCGAACCGATGTGTCCCGCTCTGTCATGGTAAGCCCCCAGGACCATAGCTGCATCCCGCCTTGGGACCACGACTTGCCAGGTCAGCTCGTGCGTCCGGTGGTTGACAATCCTTCTGCACAACTTGCCTTCGTAGAGGAACAGCTTGCTCTTCTCTTTCCATAGCTGCTTGGCTTCCTCTGGAGCATCCGGATCTATGCGGGCATCTTCCTGGGTCAGCAGATCTTTCACCAGGCGGATGGCAGGGTCACTATCTTGGGTCTCGGCCCAGCTGTGATGAGGTAGGGGATTTATCATCACGGTTGTTAGATCCTCCTCCTTCACGCGGTGGGAGTATTGAGCAGCTCCATACCGGTGAAACGCGGGGAGTTCTACCTCCTCCAGCTCTTCTGGGTCTTCGTCACCTTCAGATAAGTGAGGCATCCTCGATAGGGCGTCAGCGTTGGCATTGGTTTTGCCGGCCCGGTACTTGATCAGTCATAGTTGGAGAGACGGGCCATCCACCGCTGTTCTAGGGCACCCAGTCTTGCATTGTCCAGGTGTGTCAACGGGTTGTTGTCCGTGTACACGGTGAACTTTGCGGAGGCCAGGTAATGCTTGAAGCGTTCCGTCACGGCCCACACCACCGCCAAGAATTCTAGCTTGAAGGATCTGTAATTCTCCGGGTTCCTCTTGGTGGGTCTCAGCTTCCGGCTGGCGTACGCGATCACCCTTTCTCTGCCCTGTTGGTTTTGGAACAGTACGGCTCCCAGTCCCACATTACTGGCATCTGTGTGGAGAATGAAAGGCTGGCCATAATCAGGGTAGGCCAGGATCTCGTCCCCTGTGAGGGCCATCTTTAGCTGGCGGAAGGACTCCTCTTCCGGTTTATCCCACTTGAAGGGCGGCTTTTGGCTCCTGGACTTAGACTGTCCGATCAGGAGGTCCTGCATAGGAGCTGCCATCTTAATGAACCCGGGGATGAACCTTCGGTAGTAGCCTACCAACCCGAGAAACTGTCTCACCTCTTTGATGTTCGAGGGGCTTGGCCAGCTCTTGATTGCCGTGACCTTGTCAGGGTCGGGGGCCACTCCTTCCGCGCTTACCACGTGCCCTAGGTACTGGTCCTTTGGTTTCAGCAGGTGACACTTCGATGGTTTCACCTTCAGGCCATAGCCTGCCAGGGCTTCGAACACCTCGGCCAGGTGCTTTAGGTGGTCCTCGTAGGTCTTCGAATAGACGATCACGTCGTCCAGGTAAAAGAGGACCGTCTCGAAGTTTCGGTGCCCTAGACATCATTCCATCAGCCTCTGGAAGGTCCCTGGTGCGTTGCAGAGCCCGAAGGGCATACAGTTGAACTCACTCAGTCCCATCGGGGTGGTGAAGGCAGTCTTCTCCTTGTCAGCCTCTGCCACAGGAACCTGCCAGTACCCGCTAGTAAGGTCCAAAGTAGAAAAGAAGTTAGCAGATTTTAGTGCGGCTAAAGACTCCTCTATTCTAGGCAGCGGATATGCGTCTTTGTGGGTGATACGGTTGATTTGTCTATAGTCCACGCACATTCTCATGGTGCCGTCTTTCTTTTTGACCAGAACCAAGGGGGCTGCCCAGGGGCTACAGCTGTCTCTAATAACCCCAGCTTCTTTCATCTCTCTTAGCATGCCCTTTGCGTTCTGATAATGTGCAGGGGGTACAGGTCTGTGCCTCTCTTTTATTGGTGGGTGGCTCCCTGTGGGGATGTGGTGTTCTATCCCTTTTACTCTGCCGAAGTCTAGCGGGTGCTTACTAAAGACTCTCTCGTACTCCTGTACCACCCGGTAGACTCCTTGTTTTTGGTGCAGGGGAGTGGAGTCAGCACCCACATGGAGTTTCTGGCACCAGTCCTCCTTTTGTTTCTGGGAGCCATTACCTTCCGCCTGAGGAGATGGAGGCAAGGGTTCCACGGCCCTGATAGCTTTGTGTTCGACAACAAACAGTTTGGCGAGTGTAGCGTACCTGGGTAAGTGTACTTCCCTCTCCCCAATGTTGAGGATGCGGACGGGCACCCTCCCATGACGGACATCAACCACCCCCCGGGCTGTCATAATGGTGGGCCTGCTGTCTGAGTACACGGGTTCTACCATGGCTTGGTAGTCTCTACCTCTCAACCCGATTGCAGTCCGACACCAGATCATCATTTCACTTTTGGGAGGCATGGAAATGGGGAATGGGTCACTCAGTCTTACGCTACCGATCTCACCACCAGACAGTTCTACCTGCTGCCGTCTCATCAGGGCTTTTATCTCCTTGTTGAGGACTCTCTGTTGGCTGGAACTAGCATTCACCGCCACCTGTTGTAGAATTACAATTACCTCTGAAAGACAATTTTCAATTACGTTAGTACCCACAGTTATTTTAGGGTGACTTTCACGACGGTCAATGTCCACAATAATCACCCCCTGTGCCGGCAGTTCAACTTTACCAATTTTAATGGTCATCTCCTTGAACCCCATCTGCGGCACGGGTAAGCCATTACTGGCGATGATGCTCAAGTTATTGTCTGGATACCGTGTGATATCAGCATCAGTCCAATACTGCTTAAAAAGTACATAAGGGATAGTGGTTACTTGTGACCTATTATCCAGCAAGGCGCTCATGGGGATACCGTCCAGCACCACGGGTAAAACCGGGCGCCCCCCAACGTACTTATTACGCCAATTGTAAGGGCCTGGTGATCTTATGCCTGGGGGTTGGCCCTTTGCCCCAGGTTGGACCCTTTTAAATTACAGTACCTGGAAATGTGTCCGGGCTGGTTGCATCGACGGCAAATGGGCTGTCCATCCTCTGCGTAGCGGTCTGTGGGCCTCCCTCGGAACGAGGGGATCCTCCTCTGTCGACGCCACGGGACATCCTCCGGACTTGAAGCCAGCTCGATGGGTCTTGACGGGTCCACTTGCAACGCCTGGACGGTCCTGGTCAACGCCGCGACGCTCCTGGTCAGCTCCTGGACTTGGTGGTGCAGGTCTTTCGACGGGGCTTGGTTCAGGGCCTGTGCATCAGCCCCCACGGGATCCATAGAGGAGGGCGCCGCCTCCTGGTGGTTGGTGAGAGCAGGGCGCCGGGGGTTTATAGCGCCACTGGTTGCAGATTCATGGAGCACCCTTATGGCCCTGTCCTTAAATTGGGCAAAGGTTAGGTCGGGGTTCTGAAAGAACATGAGACGCAGTTGGGCCCTGTGGGCGCTAGACAGCAGACCTTCTATGAATTGTTCTGTTAGCAGCTTATCCGTTTCCTGCACACTGCCAGGGTCAGTTTGTTGAATAGCCCTCAAGGCTTCCTGCAGATTTAGGGCATAGTCTCTGATGCTGTCCTGTGCCCGCTGCTTACATCCATAGAACCTCATTTTAATCTCAGCGGAGGTACGTGTGTCAAAGGTACCCCGCAGCCGGGCCAGAATACCCTTCACAGTCCTTTTATCCTCAGTGGGCCATGATTTTACCTCCCTTTGGGCTGCGCCAGTTAACTGCCCTGTCAATATGCTGACCTTCTGTTCCTCTGTCAGGGGGTAAACGTGGAACAAACTGTATAGCCTTTCCTTGAAGTCAGTTAGGGCATGGGGCTCCCCTGAGTATTTGGGCAGCCAGGCCGCTCCAGGGATGTAGGGCAGGGAAAAGGGCATCACCGCTGCTGCAGCTGCGTTGGTGGTAGTGGGCGCCTCTGTGTCCGACATCTTCCTCCCCCCTAGTTAAGCGTGGCCTACCTTCCGACGATCCTCTTCTGTAGGCCGCGGCTCCGCTGCTGCTGCTCTGGACGAGGACCTTGCGTCGCGTCCTGATGACGTCAGCGTCGCTCTCTCTCCCTTCCAGGACCTTGCGCAGCGTCGGTGCGTGGGGCGGAGCTTCGGATCTCGCGCGGTTTTGAAGTCCACGCCCCTCTTCTTCCCGCGCGGCGTCCTGAAGATGGCGTCCGATGGCGAGAAACAGCTGCGGATGGCGGGAAGACGGCAGAAGACGGCGGGAAACAGTCCAAGATGGCGTCTGATGGCGGGAATCGGCTCCGGATGGCGGGAAACGACTCCGGACGGCGGGAAACTTCGCCACAGGTAAGTTACAAAAGTCTTGTTCAGGCACGCAGTACCCGGTGGTTGCGGGCATGAAATCCTGCCGACTACGCCAAAGCTGACTCGCCCCTTGGGCCGTGGGGCACTCGGATCCGGGCAGTCTGGGAACGATGGGAGTAGTAGTGGCAACCCGGTTCCGTGGCTCAGGGTGGTCAGGCCAGTGGTAGTCCGTTATGTGCTATTGATTATGTCTGACTACGCCACCCGTGGATTGCGGTTATTAGGAACCGCCGCTGCATGCCGACCGCTGGGGCTGATGAGGTGTGCAGCTAGGGTAGTGTGACTCCCCACGGGAAGAGTGCGGCCCCAGGGCAGTATAGTGGATGGTGGGAGTGATGGTGGTGAGAGTCTCAGTGCTGATAGTGCTGGAGAAGCAAGGAGCACACAGACAACAGGTTGCAGTCCAGGGTCTTTACTAGAACAGGTAAATTGACCCATAAACAGTCCCGGCTAGGAGGGGGACCTGGATGTCTGAGAGCAACGGGGAAATTGGCCCTGGTCAGGGTAAGGGTGTAGGCCTACCGTGCTTTCTGCGCTCCTTCTGGCTATCTCCTCCTGATAGGGTAACAGCCCACGTTTCCAAGCTTTCTGTGTATTCTCGCCTGTATGGCCTGCGACGTGGGTTCCTTTCTGCTCCCAGCCTTGTACGGCTTTACTGGTCCCTTCTGTTGTGGCAGGGCCTCCATGTTAGAACCTTGCTGTTAGTTTTTTTTTTCCTTTGCTGGTCACATGACCTTGTTGGCCTATTTAATCCTGCTCCGCCCTTCTGGCTTTGCTGGACTTCATTGTATATCTACTTTCTAGCTAGCCTGTGCTCTGTATCTAACTCTGTTAGTTTGCTTGGTCTACGGACCTCTATGTTCTATCTATTTTGTTTGTTCGTCTGTCTGCTACTATTTCTGTTAGGAGGTGTCCCATATTCCTTCCAGTCCTTAGTACTTGTAGGGATTCCCTCCCCACATCTATAGGTCTTCGTACAGACTAGATTAGGACTTTAGCAGGTCTGATCGCAGGATCAGGTTCCCTGTTACATTGTAGGGATTCAGCTGAGTCCTATAGTAGGGACAGATCTCCTCTCTTTCCTTAGCTTTGGTAGCAGAACATAACAGTAAGTCCAGCCTGCAAATTCTCTAAGGAAAGATTTTTTTTGTTCCATCATGGTGTCGGTTCAGGATTTGGCTAAACACCTGCAGGGACTCTCTCTGGAGGTGGCCGAGCTCCGTCAGCACGTGAGTAACTGTCCTGGAGCATATTTCTTGGAGCCATAAATGTTATGACAAGTGTTGTAACGGGCGTATTGCAGCTTTGGATAGGGGAGAATTGCCTGTTCCTATTCAGGATTTTTGGAGAGTTTTTTCTGAGAAAGAATCGCAGGTTTTGCCTCCCCATAGAGACTATGATTGTTCTATTGAATTTGTCCCTGGAGCGACTATTCCTAAAAGTCGTTTATTTAACCTTACTATTCCTGAGAGGAAGGCTTTGGAGGAATACATACAGACAAGTTTGGCCGCCGGTCACATCAGGCCCTCTAAGTCTCCTGTGGCGGTTGGATTTTTTTTGTAAAAAAAAAGGACGGCGGTTTACGTCCTTGTCTGGATTTTCGTGAGATTAACAAAATTACGGTACGCAATCCTTACCCACTGCCATTGATTCCTGATCTGTTTAACCAGTTATTGGGGGCCAAGTGGTTCTCTAAAATTGACCTTAAGGGGGCATGCAATCTGTTGCGCATGAAGGAGGGTGATGAATGGAAGACTGCTTTTAACACTCCTGTGGGTCATTTTGAGAATCTGGTTATGCCTTTTGGTCTTACTAATGCTCCTGCATTTTTTCAGAATCTGATTAATGACATCCTTAGACCTTTGATCGGTAAAAATGTGGTTGTGTATTTGGATGACATTTTGATTTATTCGCCAGATCTGGAGTCTCATTGGCGGAGCGTGCGTGAGGTATTACAGTTATTAATGGACAATTCGCTTTTTGCTAAGCTGGAGAAATGTGAGTTCGCTGTACAGAGAATTAGTTTTTTGGGCTACATTATCTCCAGCAAAGGCTTTGAGATGGATCCGGTTAAGGTTCAGGCTGTGCAGGAATGGCCTAGGCCTATTGGTTTGAAATCGATACAGAGGTTTTTGGGTTTCGCCAATTACTATAGAAAATTCATAAAAAATTTTTCTAGTATTGTCAAACCTCTGACTGATCTCACCAGGAAAGGTGCTGATGCGGTTCAGTGGTCTTCTGAGGCCAATGAAGCTTTTGTGTATCTCAAGGAGAGGTTCACCTCTGCTCCCATCCTTATGCAGCCTGATGTTACTAGGCCGTTTTTGGTTGAGGTTGATGCTTCCTCTGTGGGGGTTGGCGCAGTATTGTCTCAGGATAACGGGGATGGATTACATCCCTGTGCCTTTTTTTCAAAAAAATTTTCGGAGACTGAATTGAATTACGATGTTGGTAATCGGGAATTATTGGCTATTAAACTCGCATTTGAACACTGGCGCCACTTCTTGGAAGGTGCGGAATTTCCCGTTCAGGTTCTTACGGATCATAAAAATCTGATATATCTTGATGCTGCCAAGCGCCTGAATGCCCGTCAGGCTAGGTGGGCACTGTTTTTCTCGCGGTTTAATTTCTCCGTTACTTACATCCCTGGTACTAAGAATGTTAAGGCGGATGCCTTGTCTCGCAGTTTTTCTCCCATAGTCGGTGCTGAGAAAGAGGAAAACATTTTACAAGAAGGTGTTGTGATAGCTGCTTTAGACTCCGTTTTGGAAGATGAGATTCTTAAAGCTCAGGAGAATGCCCCATCTAACACTCCTCATGGGAGGTTGTTTGTGCCTGGGACCTTTAGGAGAGATTTGTTTGTTGAGTGTCACGAATCTCGGTTGGCAGGTCATCCCGGAATCTCTGAGACCAAGAGACTGGTGGGTCGCAGTTTTTGGTGGCCTGGATGGCAGAAGGAAGTCATTAAGTGGGTGCGCCAATGTACTATATGTGCTAGATCTAAGTCCTCACATACTCCTGCTGCGGGGTTGCTTTGTCCTTTGGAGGTCCCCAGTGCTCCTTGGACACATTTGGCTATGGACTTTATAACTGACCTTCCCCCCTCTGAGGGTTTTACTGTCATCTGGGTGGTCGTGGACCGTTTTAGCAAGATGTGTCACTTGGTTCCCTTCGTCAAACTGCCCTGCGCTAAAACTCTCGCTAAGACCTTTGTCAAGGAAATTGTCAGACTTCATGGCGTTCCTACTGACATTGTTTCTGATAGGGGTCCTCAGTTCGTGGCTCGTTTTTGGCGTGCCTTTTGTGACAGGTTGGGAATTCATTTGTCGTTTTCGTCCGGATATCATCCTGAATCTAATGGCCAGACAGAAAGGAAAAACCAGGATGTTGAGCAGTTCTTGCGTTGTTTTGTGGCAGACAATCAAGAGGGGTGGTCTGAGTTTCTGCCACTTGCCGAATTTGCTCTGAACAATCATACATCTTCTTCTGCTGGTTGTTCGCCTTTTTTTTGTTGTTCTGGGAGACATCCGTCGTTTGGGTCGTTCTCCAAGTTGGGATCTGCCGTGCCTGAGGAGGAGAATTTTTCCGGTGATTTGGAAAGAGTTTGGACGGATGTGCGTGGTAATCTTCAGGAGGCCAACAGAAAATCTAAAGACTACTTTGATAGGAAACGACAGGAGGTTTTGTTCGCTATTGGTGACATGGTTTGGTTGTCCTCTAGGAATCTGCGGTTGAGGATTCCTTCTAAGAAATTGGGTCCCAAGTTTGTAGGGCCCTTTAAGGTGCTTCAGGTTGTCAACCAATCTGCTGTTAGGTTGGAGGTTCCTACCTCCTGGAGAATTAATCCGGTCTTTCATGTCTCTCTGTTAAAAAAAGCTGTTGTGTCGGATGGTGACGCCTCTGCCTCTGTTCCTCCGGTGGTGGAGGACGGGGAATATGAAATTTCTCGCATCCTTGACTCTAGACGGTATAGAGGTAGTTTGCAGTATCTTGTGGCCTGGAAAGGTTTCGGACCCGAGGATAACTCTTGGGTGAGGTCAGATGATGTTTCCGCGTCCAGACTTATCAGAGCGTTTCACAGGAGATTTCCTGATAAGCCTGGTCCTAGGGGATCCGGAGGATCCTCTTAGAAGGGGGGGTACTGTTAGAACCTTGCTGTTAGGTTTTTTTTTCCTTTGCTGGTCACATGACCTTGTTGGCCTATTTAATCCTGCTCCGCCCTTCTGGCTTTGCTGGACTTCATTGTATATCTACTTTCTAGCTAGCCTGTGCTCTGTATCTAACTCTGTTAGTTTGCTTGGTCTACGGACCTCTATGTTCTATCTATTTTGTTTGTTCGTCTGTCTGCTACTATTTCTGTTAGGAGGTGTCCCATATTCCTTCCAGTCCTTAGTACTTGTAGGGATTCCCTCCCCACATCTATAGGTCTTCGTACAGACTAGATTAGGACTTTAGCAGGTCTGATCGCAGGATCAGGTTCCCTGTTACATCGTAGGGATTCAGCTGAGTCCTATAGTAGGGACAGATCTCCTCTCTTTCCTTAGCTTTGGTAGCAGAACATAACACTCCAGGCTTCTTAGGCCAAGGAATATACAGTCCCCTGCGGACTGGTTCTCTGCTGGGGGATGTGGAATCCTCTCAGCTTCAGACACCAAAGTCTGGTAAATTAAGTCCTCTTTCTGCCAAGACAGGCTCTCTTCGCCTCTTGTCTCTGGCTTGTGGCTCTCCTCCTGCCACACTTCCTCTTAGGTGCAGTGCAACTGTCTGTCCCTGTTCTGTTCTGGGACAAGTCTCAATGCTGAGACAGGCCATCCAGTTCTCTCTAACCCTGCCCCCAGCACCAGTTTTTATAGGGGCAGCCTGCTCCCCCTACTGGCCTGAGACAGGAGGCATTGCATGCTAATGTTCCCCTGACTAGAGAACCTCCCCCTTGCTCTCAGACACAGCTTTAATACATTTTGTGGCATCCAGGCCAGGGTGACACAGATGGAGCGAGACATGATGTCCCAGATGTGCTCAATCGGATTCAGGTCTGGGGAACAGGCGGGCCAGTCCATAGCTTCAATGCCTTCACCTTGCAGAAACTGCTGACACACTCCAGCCACATGAGGTCTGGCAATGTCCTGCATACTGCATAAGGGGCATAATGGGGGCATTACACTGTGTGGGGGCATAATACATACTACATAAGGGGCATAATGGGGGCATTAAACTTTTTGGGGCATCATACATACTGCATAAGGGGCATAATGGGGGCAATACACTGTGTGGGGGCATCATACATACTGCATAAGGGGCATAATGGGGGCATTACATTGTGTGGTAGCATCATACATCTTGTATAAGGGGCATAATGGGGGCATTACACTGTGTGGGAGCATCATACATACTGCATGAGGGGCATAATGGTGGCATACACTGTGTAGTGCATCATACATACTGTATAAGGGGCATAATGGGGGCATTACACTGTGTGGGGCATCATATATACTGTATAAGGGGCATAATGGGGCATTACACTGTGTGGGGGCATCATACATACTGCATAAGGGGCATAATGGGGGCATTACACTGTGTGGGGGCATCATACATACTGCATAAGGAGCATAATGGGGGCATTACACTGTGTGGGGGCATCATGTATACTGCATAAGGGGCATAATGGGGGCATTACACTGTGTGGGGGCATCATACATCCTGCATAAGGGGCATAATGGGGGCATTACACTGTGTGGGGGGCATCATACATCCTGCATAAGGGGCATAACACTGTGTGGGGGCATCATACATCCTGCATAAGGGGCATAATGGGGGCATTACACTGTGTGGGGGGCATCATACATCCTGCATAAGGGGCATAATGGGGGCATTACACTGTGTGGGGGCATCATACATCCTGCATAAGGGGCATAATGGGGGCATTACACTGTGTGGGGGCATCATGCATCCTGCATAAGGGGCATAATGGGGGCATTACACTGTGTGGGGGCATCATACATACTGCATAAGGGGTATAATGGGGGCATTACACTGTGGGGGGCATCATGCACCCTACATAAGGGGCATAATGGGGGCATTACACTGTGTGGGGGCATCATACATACTGCATAAGGGGTATAATGGGGGCATTACACTGTGGGGGGCATCATGCATCCTACATAAGGGGCATAATGGGGGCATTACACTGTGTGGGGGCATCATACATTCTGTATAAGGGGCATAATGGGGGCATTACACTGTGGGGCCAGTAAAGGGGCCCTTTACTATGAGAACAATACGTTTCCTCCCTTCCTGTCTCCATAGTTGTGTCGTATGTATCTATTACAGGAAACAGAACAAAAACCTTATGATTCTTATAAAGGGGCAACACAAGACCCCAAAAGAGTCTCTGTGCTCAAGGGGTTAATGCCCCCTGCGCCCAGTAATGGGGGATCCCCACATACCTCCACCTGCAGAGCCGCCACCACATATATGGCTGCTCTGTGCGCACAGGAGCTGTGATGAGGTCACAGGAGGGGAAGAGTCAGGGGTCACATGATCAGGGGCCTCAGTGGATGTGTGACACCCCAGGGGTCTGGTTGCCACAGTGATAGAGATATTATGTCTGAGAGCAGGTGGGAGGTCCTTTGGTCAGGGATCCTGTGCATGCCACACCTCCTGCCCAGTCTTGGGAGGGGAAGGACTTCCCCTATATAAACCTGGGGCTGAGGCAGGGTAGGGAGTTCTGAGAGGAGAAGACAGGGAGCAGAGCTGCTCTATGGGCTCTGCTCCACAGGCAGGCCCTGTCCAGGGGCCTGAGCCTGGAGTCAAGGAGAGTAGAGACAAGAAACAGTCATATGAAGAAACAGCAGAAGCTCAGTGGGAGCAATACTAATACGAGTCAGGGGCTGGCAGCTGCAGAGCTCGCCCTGACTGAGAAGCTTTCTTACCGGACCCGGCGTCCGAGGCTGTGGGGACTAACTCTTACCCAGCAGCAGAAGCCGACCGGCAGGGGATTTCAGGTCCTCAGGCCCAGAAACCCAAAGGCATGGTCACACGCGTGGGACCAGCACCGCCATCGTGGAGCGGAAGCCATTAGAAGGCCCCGAGTCACCGGCCATACGGGTGAGCACCACACGGTACACTCAGGGACGTGGGCTACTTATATCCGCTTCTAGCAAGGTAGCCAGAAGAGTACAGTCAGTTTGGGAGGCCTACAACTCCGCCTGGCCAGGGGAGATCCCATCTGCTCAAGGACTGACCAGGCCCCGTTCGCTAGCAAGTACTCCGGGAGGGTCTATCGTTGTTACCAGTAAAGACCCTGAATTACACCGCACCGTCTCTGAGTGGTTCCTGCATCTACCGCTGTTACATCGCCGCTCAGTTTGACTCCCTGGGCACGGACCGGGTCACCGCCACGAGACTACAACCCTCAAGAGATCCGGCTCCGGGTAAGCTCCCGCGTGCGCAACACAGCGCGACACAGGCCCAGGGGCGCGTCAACTTTGACGTAGTCGGCAGGATTTCGTGCCCGCAACCACCGGGTACTGCGTGCCTGAAAAAGAGACTTTTCAAACTTACCTGTGGTGAAGATTCCCGCCATCCGGCGCCATCTTCAGCCTTCTTCCCGCCATCGGTGAAGTTTCCCGCCATCCGGCGCCATCTTCTGCCTTCTTCCCGCCATCCGTGGAGTTTTCCCGCCATTGGACGCCATCTTGAGGACGCCGCGCGGGAAGAAGAGGGGCGTGGACTCCGAAAGCGCGCGAGAACTGAAGCCCCGCCTCACGTCCGGACGTTGCGTAAGGTCCTGGAAGGAGCCCAGCAGACGCCGACGTCGCAGGAGCGCGACGGAAGGTCCTCAACCCTGACGATCCACTGCGGAGCCGCGGCCTACGGAACAGGATCATCGCAAGGTAGGCCACGGTCCACTAGGGGGGAGGAAGATGTCGGATACGGAGGAGAGCTTCACTGCCTCAACCCCCGCCAGCGCTACCGCTGCGGCAGTTATGCCCTTCACCATGCCCTATATCCCGGGAGCAGCTTGGCTACCCCAGTACTCAGGGGAGTCACATACCCTGCATGACTTTAGAGAAAAGCTGGATAGCCTCTTCCAGGTGTACCCCCTCACAGAAGAGCAAAAAGTGAGCATCCTGGTGGCCCAACTAACCGGGGCAGCCAAAAGGGAAGTAAAATCCTGGCCACCTGGGAGGAAGACTGTCGCAGGGATACTAACCCGGCTGAAGGACACCTTTGATACCCGCACCTCAGCCGAGATTAAGCTTAGATTCTACGGGTGCAAGCAGCGAACGCATGAGAGTATAAGGGACTATGCACTAAACCTACAAGAGGCCCTGAGGGCCATTAAGCAGACCGACCCTGATGGAGTGGGAAACGAGGACAGGCTGTTGACCGAACAGTTTATAGAGGGACTGTATTGTAATACCCACCGAACCCAGTTGCGGGCAATGGCCTTACAGGATCCCCATCTGGGCTTTGCACAGTTCAAGGACAGAGCCATCCGGGTGCTCCGAGAACCGGCACCGGGTGGCGTTGTGACCCACAAGCGCCCTGCTATCACTTACCACCAGGAGGCGGCGCCCTTGTCGGCAGGGCCTGTGGGAGCTGATGCGCAGGCTTTGGACAATGACCCGGCTCCAGACCTACACCATCAGGTCCAAGAGCTAGCTAAGAGCGTTGCTGCGCTAACCCGAACTGTGCAGTCTTTACAGGCTTCCACCCCAGGGAAGATCCAGCTGGCATCCGGACCGGAGGACATCCCGTGGCGTCGACCAAGGAGGACCCCACCGGCCAGAGGAAGACCCAGTGACCGATACAGCGAGGACGGACGACCCATCTGCCGCCGCTGCAATCAACCTGGACATATGGCAAGGTACTGTTCTTTAAACGGGCACAACCTGGGGTAGAGGGCCAACCCCCAGGAAAAAGATCACCAGGCCCATCGAACTGGCGCGACAGATATGTGGGAAGACGTCCAGTCTTGCCTGTGGTACTGGATGGCATTCCCATGAGTGCCCTACTGGACACCGGGTCACAGGTCACCACCATCCCGTACGTGCTCTTTAAGCAGTACTGGAATGACTCGGATATTACCCGCTACCCTGACGACGACTTGAGTATCATCGCCAGCAATGGCCAGCCCGTGCCACAGATCGGATTTAAAGAGGTGACCATCAAAATCGGTAGAGTCGAACTGGCAGCACAGGGACTGATCATTGTAGATATTGACAAACATGAGAGTCACCCAAAAATAACTCTAGGAACTAATGTAATTGAAAATTGTCTTGCAGAGGTGATTTTCCTTTTACAGCAGGTTGCCAAGAACGCCAGCTCCGGCGAGCAGCGGGTGCTCCAGAAAGAGATCCGGGCACTGATGCGACGGCAACAGGTGGAACTCTCCGGCGGTGAGATTGGTAGCGTAAGAATGTGTGACCCTTTTCCTATTGCCATGCCCCCAAAAAGTGAAATGATGATTTGGTGCCGGGCAGCTATTGGTCTGAGAGGTAGAGATTACCAGGCAATGGTAGAACCAGTTTACTCAGACAGTAGGCCCACCATTTTGACAGCACGGGGGGTGGTCAATGTACGCCATGGGAGGGTGCCCGTTCGCATAATCAATATCGGGGAGAGGGAAGTGTACCTGCCCCGGTATGCCACGCTAGCCAAATTATATACCATTAACCAAAATGCTATACAATCTGTGGAACCCTTGCCTCCATCTCACCTGGAGGAAGGTAACGGCTCTAAGAAAACAAAGGAGGACTGGTGTCAGCAACTACATTTGGGTACTGACTCCACTCCCTCACATCAGAAACAGGGAGTCTATCGGGTGGTTCAAGAGTACGAGAGAGTGTTTAGTAAACACCCGTTAGACTTCGGGAGAGTCAAGGGGGTAGAACACCGCATCCCCACGGGAGATCATCCTCCCATAAAAGAGAGGTATCGACCCGTACCCCCTGCACATTACCAACACGCCAAGGGGATGCTTAGAGACATGAAGGAGGCTGGGGTAATCCGGGATAGCTGTAGCCCCTGGGCAGCCCCACTGGTTTTAGTCAAAAAGAAAGACAACACCATGAGGATGTGTGTAGATTACCGGAAAATCAATCGTATCACACACAAGGATGCGTACCCCTTACCAAGGATAGAGGAGTCATTGGCTGCTTTAAGATCTGCTAACTTCTTCTCTACCTTGGATCTCACTAGCGGGTACTGGCAGGTTCCTGTAGCAGAGGCGGACCGGGAGAAGACCGCATTCACCACCCCGATGGGACTTAGCGAGTTCACCTGCATGCCGTTCGGACTCTGCAACGCACCGGGAACCTTCCAACGACTAATGGAGTGTTGTCTGGGCCACAGAAACTTCGAGACGGTCCTGTTGTACCTGGACGATGTCATCGTATATTCCAAGACGTATGAGGACCACCTGAAACACCTGGCGGAAGTGTTCGAAGCTCTGGCAAGTTACGGCCTAAAGGTGAAACCCTCCAAGTGTCACCTCCTGAAACCAAAGGTGCAGTACCTGGGACACGTGGTGAGCGCTGACGGCGTGGCTCCCGACCCTGATAAGATCACCGCAATTAAGGAATGGCCAAGCCCCTCCAGCGTAAAAGAAGTGCGGCAGTTCCTCGGGTTGGTAGGCTACTACCGAAGGTTTATTCCCGGTTTCACCAAAAAGGCAGCACCTATGCAGGACCTCCTGATAGGCCAGTCCCGGAAGGCCAAGAACCAGAAGCCGCCCTTCAAATGGGAGGAGCTGGAAGAAGAGTCCTTCCGCCAGCTGAAGATGGCCCTCACGGGGGACGAAATCCTGGCGTACCCGGATTATAGCCAGCCCTTTATCCTCTACACCGACGCCAGTAACATCGGGCTAGGAGCCGTACTGTCCCAGATCCAGCAGGGGAAGGAACGAGTAATCGCCTACGCCAGCCGAAAACTGCGACCCACCGAAAGGAACCCCGAGAATTACAGCTCATTTAAGCTAGAGTTCCTGGCCGTAGTATGGGCAGTCACCGAGCGCTTTAAGCATTACCTCGCTTCTTCCCGGTTCACCGTGTACACGGATAACAACCCGTTGACACACCTGGACACGGCAAGACTCGGTGCCCTGGAGCAGAGGTGGATGGCCCGTCTGTCCAACTACGAGTTCACAATCAAATACCGGGCCGGACGCTCCAATACCAACGCGGACGCCCTGTCCAGGATGCCCAACCTGCCGGACGAAGGAGAAGATCCGGAGGGACTGGAAGAAGTTGAACTCCCTGCGTTCCACCGTCATGGGACTATCCAGTACTCCCACCGGGTAAGGAGTAAGCAGGCTGCTACGTTGAACCCCTTACCTCACTACAACTGGCGGAAACGCAAGACAGCGACCCTGCCGTCCGACTGGTGAAGGAGATGCTGACTCGCCCGGAGGCTTGCCTTGAACCAGACGCTCCGGAGGAAGCCAAACAACTATGGGCAGAGAGGAGTCGACTGTTCCTTTACAAGGGGAAGTTGTGCCGCAGAATGGTTAACTCCCGGACGCATGAACTACTCTGGCAAGTAGTGGTGCCACGAAGAGACGCAGCCATGGTGATGGAGGCATACCACGACGGAGCTGGACACTTTGGGTGGAAGAAGCTGGAGTTCCTGCTGCGCGAGCGATTCCACTGGGTAGGCATGAGGGGAACCATTGAGAAGTGGTGCAGAGACTGTGGCCCGTGCAACCTAAGAAGGAAGGATCGTGCCAGCCAGAAGACTCCCCTGCAGTCCATCGTCACCCGGCAGCCGTTGGAACTGGTAGCCTTGGATCATGTAAAACTGACCCCAAGCAGAAGTGGCTACGTCTACGCACTAACCATCGTGGATCACTACTCCCGGTTCTTGGTTGTCGTCCCCGTCAAGGACTTAACAGCTCGAACAGCAGCGAGAGCCTTCCAGCAGCATTTCTGCCGTCCACACGGGTACCCGGACCAAGTGTTGACAGACCAGGGACCTGCCTTTGAAGCGGAGGTCTTCCAAGAATTCTGCACTCTGTATGGCTGCCGGAAGATAAGGACGACACCCTATCATCCGCAAACTAATGGACTTTGTGAGAAAATGAACCAGGTGGTAATGGATCTTCTGAAAACGTTGCCCCTGGAAGAACGCAGTCTGTGGCCTGAGAAGCTGCCCGATCTGGTGGACCTATACAACCACATCCCGGTAGGTTCCACCAACTGTACCCCGGCTTACCTAATGAGGGCAAGACCTGGTAAGTTACCTGTTGACCTGGAAATGGGAGTCCTGACACCCGAGGACACTTCACCAGAAGCAGACTGGGACACAGAGAGGCAGCAGCAGTACCGGAGAGTACAGGAGAGCGTGGAGCGAAGTCTCTGTCAGGCTAGGGAAAGACAAGAGAAAACTTACAACCAGTATGCTCCCACTGTTCCCCTGGTACCCGGAGAGCAGGTCTTGAAGAGGAAGAGACGGCTCCACAAGTTGGACGACCAGTGGGAGAAGGACCCGTACACCATACTGCCCTCAAGCCACGAGAACCCGAAGGTTTGTACCATCAGTAAAGACGGAGGGGAAACTACAGCCATTGTATCCCGGGACCACCTGAAGAAGTGTCCCGAACAACTGAGGAACCCTGAAGAGGAACAAGAAGACCATCGACCCGTAGAGGAAAGGGAAGATATGGTTAGTACTGTGCTCGGGGACTTCCCTCGGTCTTGGACTCAAGTCAATGGTGCAGTTGTGGTACCCGTACTCACCTTCCTCCAACCAGCATCCCAAGCACCTACGGAGCAACAGGTAGAGCTGGAAGAACAGCTGGTCCAGGAGGCAGAAGACCCCACACCCGCAGACCAGGAGGATCAACCCTCTGCTTGCAGTGAGCCTGCCATATCCCTAGTGAGCCAAAGAGCCGGTAGACAGCTGCCCAGTTTACCCTTGACAGCTCCTACACCCTGTAGTTCAGGGCTAGACAGTCAGCTCCGTAGGTCCACTAGGGCCACTAGAGGCCAGTTACCCGCACGTTGGAGGATTTGAAGTGTATAAATTGTTTTATTTATGTTTACCTGTGTATTGTTGCTTGTGTATAATTTTGTGTTTCTAGTTATTTGTAGGAGTCCTTGGTGGATTTACCGGGAATCCTTTGTACATAGTTGGAGCGTAACCCAGGACGGACTAAAGACTGTTAAGGACTTGGGGCAGGACAAACCCCTACCTGGTTACGTCTCCCTGTTTTGGTGAAATGGACACCTTGCTTTTCTTCAAAGACTGCACCTGGTTACGGACATGCCGTAACCATCTTTATGTGTTTTTCTTATTGTATTATTATTGTTGTTATATCTTGTTATGTTTTTCTAAAATATGTTTAGTCCCGGAGTACTAAATTTCACTAGGGGGGAATGTGACACCCCAGGGGTCTGGTTGCCACAGTGATAGAGATATTATGTCTGAGAGCAGGTGGGAGGTCCTTTGGTCAGGGATCCTGTGCATGCCACACCTCCTGCCCAGTCTTGGGAGGGGAAGGACTTCCCCTATATAAACCTGGGGCTGAGGCAGGGTAGGGAGTTCTGAGAGGAGAAGACAGGGAGCAGAGCTGCTCTATGGGCTCTGCTCCACAGGCAGGCCCTGTCCAGGGGCCTGAGCCTGGAGTCAAGGAGAGTAGAGACAAGAAACAGTCATATGAAGAAACAGCAGAAGCTCAGTGGGAGCAATACTAATACGAGTCAGGGGCTGGCAGCTGCAGAGCTCGCCCTGACTGAGAAGCTTTCTTACCGGACCCGGCGTCCGAGGCTGTGGGGACTAACTCTTACCCAGCAGCAGAAGCCGACCGGCAGGGGATTTCAGGTCCTCAGGCCCAGAAACCCGAAGGCACGGTCACACGTGTGGGACCAGCACCGCCATCGTGGAGCGGAAGCCATTAGAAGGCCCCGAGTCACCGGCCATACGGGTGAGCACCACACGGTACACTCAGGGACGTGGGCTACTTATATCCGCTTCTAGCAAGGTAGCCAGAAGAGTACAGTCAGTTTGGGAGGCTTACAACTCCGCCTGGCCAGGGGAGATCCCATCTGCTCAAGGACTGACCAGGCCCCGTTCGCTAGCAAGTACTCCGGGAGGGTCTATCGTTGTTACCAGTAAAGACCCTGAATTACACCGCACCGTCTCTGAGTGGTTCCTGCTACCCCCATTTTCCACGTCGGCTGCCCTGAGGCCATACCCCTCCCGTTGGGGGTTATACTATCACGCTGCACAATTCTACACCGGCCTCAGCGGTCTGCCCTGCAGCGGCAGCTCCATAGCTGCAAATCAACGGGTGGCGTAGTCGACACTCAAATAACATCTATCAAGACTGCCACACACTGAGTTGACTCCCTGGGCACGGACCGGGTCCCCGCCACTCGGAGACTACAACCCTCATCTGATCCGGTTCCGGGTAAGCCCCGTGCGCGAGACGCTGCGCGACACAGCAGGCCCAGGGGCGCGTCAGATGCAGGACTCTGCTGTGCTGGTTGTCATGGTGCTGGATGAGCTGAAGTTTATGTGTGGGGTCAGGAGTAGTGTTGAGCGATACCTTCCGATATCGGGAAATATCGTATCAGATTGGATAGGACCGATACCCAAAAGTATCGGATATCGCCGATTCCGATACCGGAAACCAATGCAAGTCAATGGGACACTAATATCGGAAAGCCATCCCAGCGTGAGAGAATTCTCCTGATTGTTTAAAAGCCGGCGGGCGGTAAAAAGCCGCCGGCTTTTAAACAATCACACAGCCCCATACTGCTTCCCCGCAGCCTCCCACCCCGATCCTGCGCTCCCCCCGCCACCTCCCATCCCGATCGTAAGTTAGGACCGGGCGGGGAGCGCAGCACCAAGGAGCAGGGAGCGAAGGACCCGGGCGGGGAAGCCGGCAGTGAAAAGACTACACCGCCGGCTTTCCCGTTCTGTGCTGCGCTCTCCCGCCGGTTATTTCAAATGAACAGCTGAGGTATCAGGTGATGCTGATCAGCTGTTCATTTGAAGTAGCCGCGGTGCCCTCAGAGGGTTCATGTGAGTTCATGCTTCACTGCATGAACTCACATGAACTTTCCCACGGCCGCACAGGTCAGCCTCACCTCCCAGACCATCAGACCCATCATGATTGGTGTGTGCGCAGGTGTCTGTGCGATGTGTGCGGGTGTGTGCGCGATGTCTGCGGGTGTCTGCGTGCAGGCAGACATAGGCTAATGTGACACTACTACTCCCATCGGCCTATGTCTGTCCCCCGTCCACTTGTGCCAGCAGGATCAGCTCGATGGGAGCAGTAGCTATTTTAGATGCCCCATATGTTATTTTTGCCCCTATACATCTTTTATGTTTTTAGGCCCCCCATACATTTTTTTTGTTTTTGGTCCCCAATAAATTTTAAATACATTTTTCATTGGTGGCCAGTGGTTACCTAAAATAAATTAGTTCATACATTACCTGTCCCCGCCGATCGCCACCTAAAATAAAGTAAAAAATAAAAAACTACACCTATAGTCACCTAGACACCTAATTCCCCGAAGCCATCGATCTCCTGTAATAAAATATAAAATAATAAACCACAACCTTATCCTTACCCCTCCGTAGTAGTCCACGAGTGTCCCACGAAGATCTCCAGTTTAGAGCAGCCACATAAAATGTGACCGCTCTAAACCACTGCCGCCGCTAGAATGACGGGGCCGTAAAGCAGCCCCATCATTGCATAAACCGGTGTCTAGGTGAGTATAGGTGTAGTTTTTTATTTTTTACTTTATTTTAGGTGGCGATCAGGTAATGTATGAACTAATTTATTTTAGGTAACCACTGGCCACCAATGAAAAATGTATTTAAAATTTATTGGGGACCAAAAACAAAAAAAATATATGGGGGGCCTAAAAACATAAAAGATGTATAGGGGCAAAAATAACATATGGGGCAGTTTAAATAGCAGGATCAGGCTGATGGGAACTACTGCTCCCATCGAGCTGATCCTGCTGGCACTAGTGGACGGGGGACAGACAAAGGCCGATGTGAGTAGTAGTGTCACATCGGCCTATGTCTGCCTGCACGCAGACACCCGCAGACATCGCGCACACACCCGCACACATCGCACAGACACCCGCGCACACTCCAATCATGATGGGTCTGATGGTCTGGGAGGTGAGGCTGACCTGTGCGGCCGTGGGAAAGTTCATGTGAGTTCATGCAGTGAAGCATGAACTCACATGAACCCTCTGAGGGCACCGCAGCTACTTCAAATGAACAGCTGATCAGCATCACCTGATACCTCAGCTGTTCATTTGAAATAACCGGCGGGAGAGCGCAGCACAAAACGGGAAAGCCGGCGGTGAAGTCTTTTCCCTGCCGGCTTCCCCGCCTGGGTCCTTCGCTCCCTGCTCCTTGGTGCTGCGCTCCCCGCCCGGTCCTAACTTACGATCGGGATGTGAGGTGGCGGGGGGAGCGCAGGATCGGGGTGGGAGGCTGCGGGGAAGCAGTATGGGGCTGTGTGATTGTTTAAAAGCCGGCGGCTTTTTACCGCCTGCCGGCTTTTAAACAATCAGGAGAATTCTCTCACGCTGGGATGGCATTCCGATATTAGCGTCCCATTGACTTGCATTGGTTTCCGGTATCGGAATCGGCGATATCCGATACTTTTTGGGTATCGGTCCGATCCAATCCGATCCGATATTTCCCGATATCGGAAGGTATCGCTCAACATTAAGTAATACATAAGAATAATATGTACTATGTCTGACCACTACAAACACTCATCTGAACTGGTCCAAGTGCTGTCAGGTTTTTTCACGGGCAGCACTTAGACAATACGGTCGTGTGAATATAGGCTTATGATGCATCTGGTAATAAACATGTTAAGGATGGGCCGCTACTCATGGGCCACTGCTGTGTGCTTGCCCCCCAGGCTAAAATGTGCCAGCCAGCCCCTGCTGCACCGGGTGCCAGAAAACCTAGATACACCTTTGGAATAGGTATCCTGCAAAGTAAGGATGGGGTTTGGTGTTTTTAAATGATTTTATTGACTCTGTGCATTTATATTTTGTATCAATAATATGATATGGTTATATATATCTTCTGGATATCAGGAGGGCTTATCCCTGTGCCTTGACTCTCTCCTTCTCCTTCGATGTCCTGTATAGGCCAAAAAAAAACTACGCGTTTCGAGGACTCACAGTTCCTCTTCGTCAGCTTCTCGCTGGTAGTCAAACTGGTAACCTAATAAAGTCCAAACGCCCCCCACAAAGATAATACAACCAAAGAAATGGAGGAAGATCCAATACTAACAAGACGGTGCAAAAGGACATATGGAGGTGCAATAGAACTAAGATAGAATTCCAATAAGAATAGACTGTGTGTGAAAAAAATAATAATAAAAAAGACTTTGTTCAAACTTTCACAATTAGTTAAAAATGAATAAAAATTATATACTTATATTTCTGATGGCTATAAAAAACAGTCTGTTAATCAGTGTATATTACCAGGATAGTATAAATTCGGCACTTAGTACCATCCAGAGATAAAAAGGAAAAAATGAAGGAGAAAAATAAAAACATTATATAGTATCTCCAATAGGGGTATCAATGTATAGAAACAAATACATATATAAAATAGGTGGATTCAAAGGAATATATCCAAAAGACATATTATATTGATAAAATATAAGGAGGTTCATAAAAGTGCAATGTAAATGTTCAATTGGTACTGGGATAAAAAATACATACAGTATATACCGCTGCGAGTTGAAGGCATACAGCTGACTCTCGTGATTAAGGCCCTTCAGAGCCAAGCTATTTAATGTGAAGATCCATTTGGATTCCATCCGCGACATTAATCTCAGGTAATCACCTCCCCTCCATTTTCTGGGGACTAATCGGATCCCACAAAACTTAGTGTCCTTATAAGATTGGTTGTGGAACTTCCGGTAGTGCCGGGACAGTGGATGCCCTTCAAAACCTTCATTCATGTTGATAAAGTGTTCCTTCAGCCTTTTGATAACTTGCGCTTTGTACAGACATCTCCTCCTGCCAAGGCATAAAAAGGGCGTGGCTTGGGGTGTGGATAGGGACGTGGCCAGACTACGCGTGCCGCATGGTTTCGCCCTCTT
Source organism: Phyllobates terribilis (assembly GCF_046119375.1). NCBI lineage: Eukaryota > Metazoa > Chordata > Amphibia > Anura > Dendrobatidae > Phyllobates > Phyllobates terribilis. The sequence goes on along the minus strand of NW_027362871.1, from coordinate 4,435,123 downwards.
TCTAGTCCTCATAGGTTGGCGGTATGCTTGTACTGAGCAGATCTGGGATATCAGTGATTAGGTCCCATATTGTGCACTGTAAGGTCTGGAAAAGCTCCTTCTATCCGTCTCTGTAGCACCAGAGGAAGAACAGAGGGGAAAAGACAGGATTTTCTACATGTCGCGTTATGTAGATGTTCTGCAGATTTATCACAACCGTCCACAAGAAGAAACTGCCATCACAGAGCCGCCTTTAGCTGTTGGAAAAGTTTAAACTTAGTTTTGAATAGTTGCTATAGCCAACAAGGACTTTCTATTTATGCTGGGTCACATGATGCAGGTGCTGGGTGATGTCATGTGACGGAATGTTGTGGGTGATGATGTCAGAGAGGGCGTTGTGATGTCACCCTTGGGGTATATAAGGGGGCTCCATCCACCTGGAGCTCATATCTCATTGGCCATATCTTGGTGCTGAGATACCCCCTGGAGACAATGAGGATCGCCATATTGTTTCTGTGCTGTACCCTGTTCTACCCTGTGAATTACCATAGGCTGCCGGTGAGTACCTGTCTATTATTACATATGGAGGACGTTTAGAATCAGCTGCGGCAGGGGAAGGGGATGGGGAGGGGGGTCCTGTAAGAATTTACCTGCGGGAATAAGAGGTTATGGCAGGGAAAGGAGCTTAGGAAGTGACAGTCAGAGGGGATATAAGTGTGGGGTGACCCCTCTGACTCCCACATTCCTGCCTTGTCCTTGTAGTGATTAATGACTTTGGTGTTGTCCCTTATATATCACTTTGCAGTCACCAGTGATCGCTCCGCACTGTGATCCTAAACTACAGTCTCATTTACCTTTTTGCAAACGCCCAGAAGGGGAGGAGTGACATCACACCCATGTGAGCAGATCCCGCCCACTTTTACTGCAGTCGTAATGCGAGCTAGCTGTATTCTGTTTTCATGGAAATATCAGCAGCTGCTCCCCCTAGTGTTTACAAGATGAAAACATCAAAAGAGTTAAAATATTTTTTTCAGATTTTATACCATTAAAACCTTTTTAAATATATATGTGTATTTATATATAAATATAAATACTTTACAATTTTACAATTGTAAAAAAATTGCTGACACTTTCCCTTTAAAAGATCTAAAGACGTTCTGCTTCATGTGCCATTGTGACCAATCACAGCACAGATTATATTTTTTAAACTTTTCTTGAAAAACTGAAGCTGCTCCGTGATTGGAAATCATGTGGAAGGGTTCTCTTTTAGACATTTAGTTAGGTCCAAAGTATCAGTGACATGATGGATAGAACTGTGCAATGATGTCACAGAGGGCTTTGTGATGTCACCCCTGGGTATATTAGAAGCCTCGGCCCATCTGCAGCTTGTATCTCATTGACCATACCTTGGTGCTGAGAGACCTCTGGAGATGATGAGTATCATCCTATCATTTCTGTGCTTTACGTTGCTCTACCCCCCACATTACAGTACACTGAGGGCGAGTATGTTCTCATCAATATGGAGGTCACAAGGATCAGCTAATGAGAATATCGCCTCTTGCAGGACTTCTCATACTGGACACGTGACCGTCCGTCATATGAAAGTCCAACTGTAAATAATATTCCATGGACCCTGGAGGTGAATCCCAAACTTCTTCCTGATCTTCTCAATGGGATATTTCTGAAAGTTGCTTGATAATGTATCCATCACTGTATAATAACAAGGGCTCTCTGTTTGACTGGATTGGGTATAAATATACAGGACTTTATTATGTTTTTTTTCTTTATTATAGGATGACCCACTACCCGTGGATCTCAGAAGAAGCACCTATCAAGCTTCCATCAATCTTCCTCTTTGGCTCTTCCGTGACGCAGTTTTTGTTGCGGTGATGACACTACTGACAATACTAGAGTATTTGGCCTTAAGTCTTGTCCTGAGCAAGTGGGCAATGTCTGAACCTGGTGAAACAATCAGAAAACTCCTGAGAACAAAACCATTCTGAAGGAACAAAGTGCTTGTAAGGAGCCGATTTGCATCCCTCAGATTCAGAAGCAAGACTCCAGGAGAACACCTGTCCTGCCCAATGGCAAATGTTCTACTCCATCCATGGCTCCTGCACCGCAGGATGCGAAAAAGGTTCCTAGTTGCAACTATAAAGTGGCGTTCAGTGATATTGTCTGGGTCAGAATGATCCCTCACAACAATATAGGAAGAAGAGCTCGAAGTTCAACGGAGCTTAAAGAGAGGTTACTGATTTTTCAGAGAAGCCAACAACCCAGAATTCCAGAGCCAAGAGCACCAGAACCTAGAACACCAGAACCTACCATGTCAGAACCTAGTATGTCAGAACCTAGAATGCCAGAGCCTGAAATGCCTACAACACCTCAACCCAAAATCAAGAGGAGAAGATGTTTCCTTAGATGTCTTAGAGGCGAGGAAGATTGAGAAGGCAACTGCTTGAACTTTCCCATTGCTCGTGTTTTCATCACAGGTTAGTCCTATACATGCTGTCTGATGGGCACCATCTTACTACATACAATGCAGCATTGCACCTGAAATCGCATGGATATTTTGTCACACACTTGCACTTTAGCACCTTATCATATGGCGCATATATCTATGAACGCTTTGCTAAGTATCACTGTCTAGTATGTGCTTCTGATGAACCTATTTTAGGAAAACGTGTCGAGGTTTGGCATACTATGTACTTGAGTTTGGCGTACTATGTGCTTGTTGGTAAATTCTATTGCCATCTATAATCTACTAGATATTATAATGTCTCTGGTGGGATGCCCCATGCCGAATTGTTGATAACTGACTATGAGCATTGTCCTCTATTTCTTATCTACTATGGTTACAGGTTGATGTGAAGAGAGCTGTGCCATTGGTAGCGATTTTTCTACTGATTTGTCAGTTATATTTATGTTAGTTTAGCAAATTTCTGCTTGTAGGGTCTAATGTTTTACCATAGTGTATGTTCTGTGAGCTAAATTGTCATACTTATGCACTAGATAGATTATAAATTGTGATGCTTATGTACAAGATAGATTATTAGTTTAATCGGTGATTTTTTAAATATTTTTTAGCATCAGGAGACTCAAGAATCGCATCTTACAGAAGACAAGAAGCCTAAATGCCGAAGGGTGATGACCTGTTGATGGCCCACAGCTGGAGGGTCATTACCTCTTGATGGCACAAAACTGGACAGAAGATAAAAACATTTGATGGCACACAGCCGGAGGGTGATGATCTATTGATGGCCATAGCCAGAGGGTCATTACCTGTTGATGGCACACAGCCGGAGGGTGATGATCTATTGATGGCCATAGCCAGAGGGTCATTACCTGTTGATGGCACACAGCCGGAGGGTGATGACCTATTGATGACCATAGCCAGAGGGTCATTACCTGTTGATGGCACACAGCTGGAGGATGATGACCTATTGATGGCCATAGCCAGAGGGTCATTACCTGTTGATGGCACACAGCCGGACAGAGGATAATTACCTGTTGATGGCACACAGACGGATGGTCATTACCTGTTGATGGCACACAGCCGGAGGGTGATGACCTATTGATGGCCATAGCCAGAGGGTCATTACCTGTTGATGGCGCACTGCCGGATGGTCATTACCTGTTGATGGAACACAGCCGGAGGGTGATGACCTATTGATGGCCATAGCCAGAGGGTCATTACCTGTTGATGGCGCACTGCCGGATGGTCATTACCTGTTGATGGCACACAGCTGGAGGGTGATGACCAGTTGATGTCGGACTGCCGGATGGTCATTACCTGTTGATGGCACACAGCCGGACAGAGGATCATTACCTGTTGATGGCACAAAGCCGGTCAGAGGATAAGATCTTTTGATTGCATACACCGGGTCCCTCCCTGATAACAGGGAACCCTGGGGAATACTCGTCATCTTGATCCCCCACTGACTAAATACTTGCTCCACCTCAGCCTACACCATCATGGAGGACACTTCCACCTGTGTCCACTGTAAGGTTCGACTTTCTTTTATCATTTCAGCAGATTAATAAACATCATAAAGCTGTAAAACTATCGAGTAATTTATTATAAATTATTATAAAGAAATATAAAGTATAATAGATAGCTATAGAGGGCACAGAAGACGACTAACTATAGTAAGCATGGTATCGCCTGATATATACTGTATATTCTAGATGGCGCTATTACACTAAATACATCACAACCTCCAGGGTGATATTACCGTACAATGTGAGATCACTAATAATGGCCACAGATTATGAGAAAATGACCAGCTCCATAGTCCTGGAGTTATTATAAATGTCTCTAGTGTGAGGCAGGGACTGGACGAGTGTTGGAGGGAGGTATATTCCCCCAGGACGTCCTTTATGTATCCATGCTGTAGAATCTGCCGTATACTTCTGTTCTAGCAGTCAGACATTTCACTCTGCAAATCACAGGCTCAACATTGTGTAAAACTACCACCGTATATAAGAGCACTCAGAATAAAAACTAGCGGCATGCCGTGCACTGCCCACGTCATGTGTACGGGATACAGGACCTGCAGGACCTGGTACGGCCATTATAGTTGATAGATTAATGATACCTGTGCAGATGAAGGGAAAAAAATATGTGCAACAGCAGGAGGAGAAAGTCTCAAAATGTAATTTGAAGAGTATAATAGAGAAATGGGAAACTTCTGGAGATGCAGATAAGTGGTACCAGGGCAAAACGTAAGTGCAGTCAGACAAGGGAAAAGTGCAAATGATCCAGCGTAAAGGTTTGTTTAGTAGAAAAAATATTAAAACTTAGCTTTTATTAGCCATATAAAACACTGCTCCACAAAGAATACAGCAAATGTGCAACTATCATAGCTTACAGACCTACACGTTTCAACAAATCATGTCTTAATTATGGCCCTACTACTAGAATGACAAAAAGGCATATATATATATATATATATATATATATATATATATATATCCACGTGCCTGTATGACCTCCCTACAACGCCTGGGCATGCTCCTGATGAGGTTGCGGATGGTCTCCTGTGGGATCTCCTCCCAGACCTGAACTAAAGCATCCGCCAACTCCTGGACAGTCTGTGGTGCAACGTGACGTTGGCGGATGGAGCGAGACATGATGTCCCAGATGTGCTCAATCGGATTCAGGTCTGGGGAACGGGCGGGCCAGTCCATAGCTTCAATGCCTCCATCTTGCAGGAACTGCTGACACACTCCAGCCACATGAGGTCTGCCATTGTCCAGCATTATGAGGAACCCAGGGCCAACCGCACCAGCATATGGTCTCACAAGGGGTCTGAGGATCTCATCTCGGTACCTAATGGAAGTCAGGCTACCTCTGGCGAGCACATGGAGGGCTGTGCGGCTCTCCAAAGAAATGCCACCCCACACCATTACTCACCCACTGCCAAACCGGTCATGCTGAAGGATGTCACTCTCCACGGCGTCTCCAGACTCTGTCACGTCTGTCACATGTGCTCAGTGTGAACCTGCTTTCATCTACGAAGAGCACAGGGCGCGAGTGGCAACTTTGCCAATCCTGGTGTTCTGTGGCAAATGCCAAGCGTCCTGCATGGTGTTGGGCTGTGAGCACAACCCCTATCTGTGGACATCGGGCCCTCATACCACCCTCATGGAGTTAGTATCTAACCGTTTGTGCAGACACATGCACATTTGTGGCCTGCTGGAGGTCATTTTGCAGGGCTCTGGCAGTGCTCCTCCTGTTCCTCCTTTCAGAAAGGCGGAGGTAGCGGTCCTGCTGCTGGGTTGTTGCCCTCCTACGGCCCCCTCCACATCTCCTGGTGTACTGGCCTGTCTCCTGGTAGCGCCTCCAGCCTCTGGACACAGCCAACCTTCTTGCCACAGCTCGCATTGATGTGCCATCCTGGATGAGCTGCACTATCTGAGCAACTTCTGTGGGTTGTAGAGTCTGTCTCATGCTACCACGAGTGTGAAAGCACAACCAACATTCAAAAGTGACCAAAACATCAGCCAGAAAGCATTGGTACTGAGATGTGGTCTGTGGTCCCCACCTGCAGAACCACTCCTTTATTGAGGGTGTCTTGATAATTGCCAATAATTTCCATCTATCCTCTATTCCATTTGCACATCAGCATGTGAAATTGATTGTCAATCAGTGTTGCTTCCTAAGTGGACAGTTTGATTTCACAGAAGTTTGATTTACTTGGAGTTATATTCTGTTGTTTTAAGTGTTCCCTTTATTTTTGGAGCAGTTTATATAGATACATACAGTGAGTACGGAAAGTATTCAGACTCCTTTAAATTTTTCACTCTTTGTTTCATTGCAGCCATTTGATAAATTCTAAAAAGTTCATTTTTTTCTCATTAAAGTACACTCTGCACCCCATCTTGACTGAAAAAAACAGCAATATAGAATTTTTTTGCAAATTTATTAAAAAAGAAAAACTGAAATATCACATGGTCATAAGTATTCAGATCCTTTGCTCAGACACTCATATTTAAGTCACATGCTGTCCATTTCCTTGTGATCCTCCTTGAGATGGTTCTACTCCTTCAATGGAGTCCAAATGTGTTTAATTAAACTGATAGGACTTGATTTGGAAAGGCACACACCTGTCTATATAAGACCCCACAGCTCACACTACATGTCAGACCAAATGAGAATCATGAGCTCAAACGAACTGCCCAAGGAGCTCAGAGACCGAATTGTGGCAAGGCACAGATCTAGCCAAGGTTATAAAAGAATTTCTGCATTACCCAAGGTTCATAAGAGCACAGTGGCCTCCATAATCCTTAAATGGAAGAAGTTTGGGACCACCAGAAGTCTTCCTAGACCTGGCCGTCCAGCCAAACTGAGCAATCGTGGGAGAAGAGCCTTGGTGAGAGAGGTAAAGAAGAACCCCAAGATCACTGTGGCTGAGCTCCAGAGATGCAGTAGGGAGATGGGAGAAAGTTCCACATAGTCAACTATCACTGCAGCCCTTCCCCAGTTGGGCCTTTATGGCAGAGTGGCCAGATGGAAGCCTCTCCTCATATGAAAGCCCGCATAGAGTTTGCTCAAAAACACATGAAGGACTCCCAGACTATGAGAAATAAGATTCTCTGGTCTGATGAGACGAAGATAGAACTTTTTGGTGATAATTCTAAGTGGTATGTGTGGAGAAAACCAGGCACTGCTCATCACCTGCCTAATACAATCCCAACAGTGAAACATGGTGGTGGCAGTTGTTAGAACCCTCCTGTTAGTTTTTTCTATTTTGTGGTCATGTGACCTTCTGCCTATTTATTCCAGCTCCGCCCTTCAGGCTTTGCTGGACTTCAGTGTTACTTTGACTCTTAATCTAGCCAGGTGCTTTGTACCTACTGTATCTCTCTAGTTTGTTTGGTCCTTGGACCACTAAGTACTTTTGTCTGTTTGTCTTCTTCTGCTGCTACTTCTGCCAGGAGGTGTCCAGTTTTGTCCCAGTCCTTAGTTCTTTTAGGGACCCCTCCCTTTAATCTATAGGTCTGTGTTCAGATTAGCCGCGGACATAGGCGGGTCTGTTTGCAAGGAACAGGTTGCCCGCTGCATCGTAAGGAATCAGCTTAGTCCTATTGTATGGACAGATTTCCTCTCTTTCCTTAGTTCTTGTAGCAGATCATAACAGCAGTATCATGCTATGGGTGTGTTTTTCAGCTGCAGGGACAGGACGACTGGTTGCAATTGAAGGAAACATGAATGCGGCCAAGTACAGAGATATCCTGGATGAAAACCTCTTCCAGAGTGCTCTGCACCTCAGACTTGGCCAAAGGTTCACCTTCCAACAAGACAATGACCCTAAGCACACAGCTAAAATAACAAAGGAGTGGCTTCAGAACAACTATGTGACCATTCTTGACTGGCCCAGCCAGAGCCCTGACCTAAACCCAATTGAGCATCTTTGGAGAGACCTGAAAATGGCTGTCCACCAACGTTTCCCATTCATCCTGACGGAACTGGAGAGGATCTGCAAGGAAGAATGGCAGAGGATCCCAAAATGCTGGTGTGAAAAACTTGTTGCATCATTTCCAAGAAGACTCATGGCTGTACTAGCCCAAAAGGGTGCTTCTACTCAATACTGAGCAAAGGGTCTGAATACTTATGCCCGTGTGATATTTCAGTTTTTCTTTTTTATTAAATTTTGCAAAAATTTCTTCATTTCTGTTTTCTTTCAGACAAGATGGGGTGCAGAGTGGACTTTAATGAGAAAAAAATGAACTTTTTAGAATTTACCAAATGGTTGCAATGAAACAAAGAGTGAAAAATGTAAAGGGGTCTGAATACTTTCCGTACCCAGTGTACATGCATGGAAATAAATGCAGAATTATATTTCTTAATACTGCAGTATCAGATCCTGTCTTGAATTTAACCCCTGTGGTATCCAATGTGAAAATCCACAGGGACTCCCCTGATGAATTACAATTGAGGAAATCATGAATTTTATATTCTCTATCATTACTTAAGGACATAAAACTATCTGTTTTAACCGCATGTAGACACGCTTTGCACCGATTGGCTCCACATCTGAAGAAACCTTTTGTGCTGAGCCAATTTGGTTGTACAGTATTAGTCTCACTCAGGGGTGGATTAAGAGTAGCAAGGGCCCCCTCCACACACCTGATTTATCACGTGACATGTCACATGATCCCCGTGATAGATCATGTGATAGTTCACGGGAAATTAATTTGGCATAATATTAATTGTGCTGCCCCATCTGAGAGCAGCACAATATTGGGGCAGATACCCTGATTCCAGCGATGTGTCACTTTTTCAGCTGCTTGTTGTCATTTTGAGAAAATCACCGTTTTATCTGCTGCAGATCTAGCAGCTCTCTGAATGCTGCGCTCTGTATAGCCCCGCCCACACCACTGATTGGCAGCTTTCTGCCCATGCTCAGTGTACACAGAAATCTACTGATCAGTGATGGGGGTGGGGTCCTACAGAACTTACTAGTCATCTAGTAATAATTACCTTCTGACAAATCAATGATTTTATCAAAACAACACTAAGCAGCCCAGTAAGTGACACATTACTCAGATTAGGTGGCAAAAACCTGATGACAGATTCCCTTTAAAGGAGCTGTAAACACAAAAAAAGTTTGTATTAAAAAATACAAGCCATTTGTTAAATTAACTTTTTTTCATTGTTAATTCACATTAGACTGTATCTTCAACACTTTTGTCAGCAGGTCTTATTACAGACTCTGAATAGGGCAGCTCTCTCCCTCTCCCTCAGCAGAAAGTCACAGCATGGTTAAAAAACGGGATCTTTTATGATTTTCTCATAATAAATAAAAAAGGACATGCAAGTCCTCCAAACTATTTTCCGTTTCTGTATAGGGGAGGTCCTAAATCTTTCTTGTTCTTTAGTTGATCACATGTCAAAAAGGCAAAGCATTTACTATGAACTCGCCTAAAAAAATATACACTTGGAGAGTAATATCATCATTTGCATGTAAATATTCCTTGACTCTAAGGGCTCGCTCACACTGTCGTATAACACGGCCGAATGCTATGTGATGTTTTATCGGATAGGACTCGGCCCTATGTTATACTATGGGACAGTGCAGATCTGCGATTATTGGCATGAGAAAATAATCTCATTCGATATTCGGACCATGTGCACCCATACAAGTCTACGGGTGCACGTAAAACATTGGACTGCACTCGGATGTCATCCAAGTGCAGTCCGATGAACACTCACAGAGACTATGGAGAAGATGGAGAAATTAAGTTCTCCATCTTCTCCATATCTGTGCTGCGAGAGAATCGGATCACACTCAGTTGAAGCTCTGACAGAGTTTGAGCCGAGTGTCATTAGCATAATTGGCCCTATTCTCTTGCATGAGAGAATATATGGCTTAGTGAGTGGACCCTAAAACTGAATAGTAGTGACGGACAGGAACCTCACAAGCGGGATCCATGTAGCTCTCAGATGTCATGTAGGTAGGGCTTCATTCCATGGGGTAGGGCTTAATTTCAAGGTATATAAAAAAAATGGACTTCAAATAAAAATTAAATGAACACAAAAAGCACTAATTGAATTATTTTTTTCGTATTTATGTTTGCAGCCCCTTTAAAAACCCTTTGAGGACCAAGACACATATATGTCCCATAGTTTTAAACTGGA
>NW_027362871.1:4370000-4420000 GCF_046119375.1 Phyllobates terribilis | reverse complement strand
TTGGATGGTGAACGTTGGTGGACAGCCATTTTCAGGTCTCTCCAGAGATGCTCAATTGGGTTTAGGTCAGGGCTCTGGCTGGGCCAGTCAAGAATGGTCACAGAGTTGTTCTGAAGCCACTCCTTTGTTATTTTAGCTGTGTGCTTAGGGTCATTGTCTTGTTGGACGGTGAACCTTCGGCCAAGCCTGAGGTCCAGAGCACTCTGGAAGAAGTTTTCATCCAGGATATCTCTGTACTTGACTGCATTCATGTTTCCTTCAATTGCAACCAGTTGTCCTGTCCCTGCAGCTGAAAAACACCCCCATAGCATGATGCTGCCTCCATCATGTTTCACTGTTGGGATTGTATTGGGCAGGTGATGAGCAGTGCCTGGTTTTCTCCACACATACCGCTTAGAATTATCATCAAAAAATTCTATCTTCGTCTCATCAGACCAGAGAATTTTATTTTTCATAGTCTGGGAGTCCTTCATGTGTTTTTGAGCAAACTCTATGCGGGCTTTCATATGTCTTGCACTGAGGAGAGACTTCCATTGGGCCACTCTGCCATAAAGGCCCGACTGGTGGAGAGCTGCAGTGATAGTTGACTTTGTGGAACTTTCTCCTATCTCCCTACTGCATCTCTGGAGCTCAGCCACAGTGATTTTGGGGTTCTTCTTTACCTCTCTCACCAAGGCTATTCTCCCACAATTGCTCAGTTTGGCTGGACAGCCAGGTCTAGGAAGACTTCTAGTGGTCCCAAACTTCTTCCATTTAAGGATTATGGAGGCCACTGTGCTCTTAGAACCCTTGAGTAATGCATAAATTCTTTTGTAACCTTGGCCAGATCTGTGCCTTGCCACAATTCTGTCTCTGAGCTCCTTGGGCAGTTCCTTTGAGCTCATGATTCTCATTTGGTCTGACATGCACTGTGAGCTTTGAGGTCTTATATAGACAGGTGTGTGCCTTTCCAAATCAAGTCCTATCAGTTTAATTAAACACAGCTGGACTCCAATGAAGGAGTAGAACCATCTCAAGGAGGATCACAAGGAAATGGACAGCATGTGACTTAAATATAAGTGTCTGAGCAAAGGGTCTGAATACTTATGACCATGTGATATTTCAGTTTTTGTTTTCTAAATAAATTTGCAAAAAATTTCTACATTTCTGTTTTAATCACACGCTGATGACCTATCTTATGAAAAGAGTCAAGTCCCAGACAACCGTCTTTTACTCTTTACTGCCATCTTCCCCATGTTTAGGGTGGATAGTGTAGGGCGCCCATTGTTCATACCCAGAATCTATGCCTGTTCCATGTGCAGGAGGTGTGAGTTGTATATATTACACAAAGGTCAACATTGGAGATGAACTCCAATCCTGACCGTTTTAACCCCTGTGATCAATAGTGACTTTATTAGTCAATAAAGACTCATTCAGACGTCCGTGGTAATCAGTCCATGCACGGACTTTCCCGACCCTAACGTGACTGCTTTATATATTTCTATGAAGCTGTAGACACCCCTGACCCGAGGGCATGTCATTCTGTACGGGGAGTTGGGGAGGAGCGTCAATGTTACTTTGTAACCGCACAGATTTATGTGTCATTTATGTCCATTTTATAGTATTGGGGTAATTCACCTGGGGGATCTAATAAATTCCAAATCATCAAATATTCTGAATTATTACATGTCCGTCATAAAGTATACAAACCTCCCTTGGATTGGTATATAGAGCCCAAAAACAAGCTGCTAATTCAAAATGTTATCAGGGTAATTTCCTAATTTTCTGCTCAGTTTCTTGCTTCTGATCTTGTAAAATTCCCCATTCCATTGCTGATCTGTGCCAGATTATCTGGTTCATTAACCCTCGACTGGTGAGGTGGGGTTTATGTCACGCAACTGGTGAGGTGGGGTTTCCTATACCCCAGTGTTTAGAAATCTCTTATTTTTACAGAAAATGCGAAGATCACGTTTGTTTTAATCGTTTTCTTATTGGCGATTGATTGCATATGAGTGTAACAAATTTTTGACACCCACAAATGGATGGAAGCTAGTGAGACACGTATCCTCATACCAGCATTTTTCAATGAATGGCAGCCGAACAAAAATTCCCTGGGGTGTGGCGACCCCCACCTCACCAGTTGAGGGTTAAAGGGATTTTCCTTTAACCCGTTGGTGCAGCTGTTTTTTTTTTGTAACTGTGCACTAGTCACCTTCCTTGGGTCCAGCACAGGGTCTCTGCCACTGCTCCCAGTGTCTGTTACTGTCCTTTGGCCTCACGTCGACAGCGCTGCAACCAATAACTGAGATCAGCAGCTTTGCCCGAGTTAACGGCACTACTTGCTCAGAGTCACTGAACTCACTGACTGGCTGCAGCGCTGTCAATGTGACAAATAGCTGACACTCTGCATTAGACCCAGAGAGGGTGAGTAAAGTATTGCTTTAAAAAAGAAAAGAAAATTGTATTAAAAAAACTGTAGTGTAATTCTTTAGCATCTTCTATAAGTGCAGCATAAATGACTCTAATGCTATGTCCGTAAAGGACAGAGGCCCAATCTAATCTATACACACCAGCACACACACAACACAAGGGAGTTTACAAAAATATTCTAATTGCACATTACGGAATAAACTACTTTACATACGTACTTTGTACTGATATAGTCACAATTAGGGTAATATTGCTTGACAACATATTTTAAAATATCTTAAAACAAAAATTAATTTCTGCATATAAATTACAGCCAAAATATGCAACACAAAATAAAAAAATAGATCATGATTTTATTATACTCGTCACAAAAATAAGCAATGATGGCATCAATAAATAAACCATAAATAATATATATAAAAAAAACACACAAAACCCTTTGCAATCAAGGAGAACTCCCAAAAGACCTGCGGCACCACCGTTGGGGTTTGCTCACACACAGCGCTTGTGCAGAATTTTTTTTTTTAATTCTTTGTACCATAAATAGCCACAAAATCTCATTCCCATGTTGCATATTTGTTTATTGACCCACGGTGCGTTCTCAATTCAGGAAGAAGCATGCACCTTTTCATGAACCGTGAGCATCTGTCTGACTCCAGCACACCTCCTCATCAAGACCAATGTGAACAGCGCCGCTCTTGATGACTCTGGCCCCATCTCTTTTAGGATCATGTTGAGACTGGACAAAAGTAAGAGCTGCTCTATTTTTTGCCCTCATTCATTTCGAGGATTAGTGTCCCTTTAAGAGGCTTTCCCTTTCATTGTTTTTGGGAGTTCTACTTTTAAAAGGGTTGTCCTGGATTAGAAAATGAAAACTCTATTCCCCACCTTCCCCCGCAGACACGGCCCCATGTCTGTTACTGCGGCTCAGCCCCTACATCGCTGGGCTACCACCCCAGGCACAGATCATGGGAAGAAGACGCTGCTTCTGACTATCACGGACCTCACTTATAAGCTGCATCTTCAGAAGATTTTGGAATCTGCAGTTGGGAGGGACGGTCATTTTATGATGATCTTCCTATTACATCTAGTAGCTTTGTTCTTGTATTGTAGCACTACAAGCGCTTGTAAACTCGTCTATAAAACCAATATGATATTGGTCACAATGAGCAGACAAGTCAAGAAGTGAGAACGATTATTCTGGTAAGATTATCCATGCAATTTACAAAAAAAACTAATAGCAGCTTCAATGAGCATTCAAGATGGCAGCCGTCCGCTATGCAGCAGGCAGACACGTAAAGGATGGCGGGGGGATACTACACAACATTGACTCTTACCATATTAGTACTAGCCCAGTAATGTGACGCTGAGACCCCACATGTAACTACCGTGCAGCACGAATATAAAAGGATCAGTACGTTTTCTGAAAACCAGTGTCGGAAGCACTTAGAGAGAACCCTATGGCTCTTAGCCCCCAGATAACATGCAAGGATTCAAGTACGCGGGACCCCGCTAATCCGCTGATGGGCCGGATATCTGCAACGTACAGAGCTGGAATTCCTACAGAAATACAAAAGTGACCAGTAAATTCTGGACTATAAATTCTTATTATCTGCTTTATTTGTATCTTATTTTTCCACCCCAATGTATTCTCAAAAAAGTGATGGGAAATGCAATGTGTAGGGCCATCCTATAGGGACCACAGCTGATTTTTCAATTTCTTTGGGGTTACTGCTCTACCTCGCTTATATAAGTCAATAAGAAAGTCTCTCCCCACTATATTCTGGAGACCTACATAAAAGTGCCAAAGCTTTTTGTTTTTTTTTCTTTATTTCCTCCAATATTGTATTCATACAGGAATGCTTCCATTAAAGTTTGCAACATACTGTACTTTTTGGCATCTGTTTGAAGGATGGACCTATTTTGAAGTTCTGAAAAGTCTAATAGATCTGTACCGATACCGATTAATAATTAAAGGGGTTGTCCCGGACTTTAACATTGATGGCCTTTCTTTAAAGAGGTGGTCCACTACATTGTATAATGACCCCATCGATTTACACATGTTAACTAAATAAATGTTTTTGTAAATACCTCCTGCTTCCATATGTACCTGTGGGTGGCGCTATTGCTGACTTCTCAGTCTGCATCACGTGACCCCGGCTGCAGGTATTTAAAAGGTGTAATTTGATGGGGGCATTATACAATGTAGTGACCACCTCTTTAAGATAAGGCATCAATGTTTGATCAATTGGGGTGCTCATTAGCGGAGCTGCACTGCGGAGCTCTGTGGAGGGAATAGTGGCTGCGGCTGCGTACTACACATCTGCCCCCTAATGATTTGAATGGGTGGCCGATATGTAGTACTCCGTCAACAGAGCTCGGCACCTGAGCATTTCTGGTCACCGTTGACACAGGAACAGCTACAGCACGCACTATCAATCATACATTGATGATCAAGTATAGGCCTTCAATAAAGTCTTGGACAGCCCCTTTAAAGTCTCCAAATGAGATTCTGAAGTTTTGTTTCATTGGCAGTCTATGTGGAAACAGTATAAAGTTACAGAAGATCGGACCGATGGTATACCATAGCACAAAACATTAGTCTTTAAGGGATTATTCAGCCATAGACATTGGGTCATGGTTTTAATCATGTGACGAAAATCACATTGTTTTACTGTAAATTGCTGTGGTCACAGGCCAAACAGTTTATGCTTGCGTCCTTTTTTTCGAACTTTTCTCGTCCAGGTGGCAAGAACCTTACATGTGATAGTCATGCCTAACATAACTAGGAGGTAGGGAATTAATACCCAATGTCAGATCCTGGATGACCACCATTAGTCTACCAGCAACTTACACAGAAGCAAAGCACATTCAGATCTTTCACACAGTGGACCTAAACCCGAAAACCATGTAAGTGTCCATATTTCCAGTACAGGGCACCTTTGTCAATGACAAACCTTAAATATACAAATATATTGGGACAGGATTCATGCTCCACGGACATGTGGTTTGAAATCATGAAAGGAAACAAAATGCATTATAAGGTTGGCTCTTAAAAAAAGATAACTGTTTCTGAATATTCCCGGAGGCTGCAGACACGCACTTAAGGCGTAGAGCCAATAAACGATGAACGAGCGCTCATAGGAATCATTTCAACATACGATTATTGGCCCATCTAACCAGGACCACAATCGGCAGACAAACTAGGAAAGCACCGTTTCATTGGGTGCGATACATTTTATGCATTCATTAAAATTCTTAACGGCAGCACATTACTCAGTGTAAACAGGAGACGTGCTGCTGATAACAGGATACCAGATTATTAGCGATCATTGTGTCCCCGTCATTGTTTCGTCAACCTGTGTATGCACTTTTCCAATTGTCAGTCGTTCAATTGCCTGGATCAGACCGACTATATAGGACATTAGTATCTGGTCTCCGCTGCACAAACTACCACTGATACATGTGAACAAAGTCGATATGTTTTTTTTTCCCCCAGTATATCCCTCCCAGCTTACATCACTCCCTATAAATAAATAGAAGCACTAATATAATAGCAAGTGGTTAATAAGACCTCTAAGCAGTCAGGAACACTGCTTCATCTGAATCGGGATCCTTCCCACTGTCCTCGCTGGGTAACGAGTCTCCACCACTCGGAGACCGGCAGCTCAAGTCCTCCACCCCAGATTCCTGGTCACTGTTAGCCGACAGGTCGGGGTCCGAGCTCTTCAAATGGTCCTGGGTTAGGATCAGGGCCGAGTCCTCCTCACCTTGGGATGAACTACGAGAGGGAAACAGCTTCAGGTTGGTGCTGTAATCTTGGGGCGTATTAGCCGGAGAGTGTTTGGTGATGCATATCTGGAAGTTGTGGATTTTTGGCTGGTCATTGAGATTCTTGTAGGTTTCATTTGACTCTCGAGTTTCCAGTTTTGTTAATCTCTAAAGGAAAAATTGTTAGACAAGAGCAAAAGTTACATTGGGTTAGGGCATGTTAATGTAACCTCTACATGCAAGTCGATCAGCAGTGGTTTAATGGTCTGTTTAGTAAGGCCGGCCGCACTTATGTTATCGTCAGCACATTTCTCGTTTACGCAGGACAATGTGCTGCTAATGATAATTTTTAAACGTGCTCAAAAATTATCACACCAATGAATGCTTTGCCCCTCCATTGGATGTTTGATGGCCTGTTTAGGCAGCCAACAGTTGGGAATGAGGGAACGCTCCCTAACCCAATTATTGGCCTGCCTAAATGAACCTTTACTTGAAAACTTTATACCAATGAACAAACTTCTCTGGTGCCATAAGAAAGCCATAACGCCACAGTGCTCAGGCATTACTGACATTGAAAAGACACAAGGTAGAGACCCTGGTTACAGTGATGTGTCACTTAATGGTCTGATTGCTGTAGTTTTTATAAAATCACTATTTTATCAGCAAGCAGATTATCATTGGGGACTAGTAAACCTGCTGCCAGGTAGTCCTACATATTCATAAGCTCTGTACAACCCCGCCCCCATCACTGATTGGCAGCTTTCTGCAAATCTAGTATACACAAAGTGGCCAATCAGTGGTGTGGGCAGGGTTATACAGAGCTCAGCAGTCAGAGAACTGCCAATCAGTGATGTGGGCGGGGTCTGCTGCAGATAACACAGTAATTTTATCAAAATGACAGCAGGTAGCCCAGTAAGTGACAGATTGTTGGAATCAGGGCCTCTGCCCCTATATTGCGCTGCACTCAGATGGGTAGCAAAAACCTGGTAACAGATTCCCTTTAATGGTGCTCTCTTCCAGTTATTGTGTTGGAGAACACCAAAGACGTAGGGCATCGGCTAAAAATGATTGCCTCTTTTTTATCTTGTGCAGGGTTTTTATATATAATCATTTAAAATTGTTTCTCAGTCACCATTAAAAGCTGAATTGGTTTACACTGAAACCTAAGCGGAGGTATAAACATCAAAAACATATAGGCCAGGAAGCTGGATTTTCAGTATTTCTACCACACCTTCTCCATGAACTCCATTTCCTCCTCCAGCTGCTGCGTCTCTTCTTTTACTGCCTGTAGAAAATCAGTGACTGACTGGCGAGGGTGCATTCCTTTCTCAAATCGGTTATAGAGGCCCCTCCAAAACCTTCCATGGTGAAAAATAAGTTTGAAGAGTTAGTATATGCACAAGTACAGAAGATTATCATCGAGCAATTCTCATGATATATGTTCTTAAGACGTGCTAGCTCATGGTACACACATGAAGGGCTAGCTCACAATGCTGTATATTCTCCCATGCCAGAGAATTGGGCCGATTATACTAATGACACTCTGCTTTAACTCTGAGTGTGATCCAATTTTCTCGCATGGAAGAATTGCAGCACAGGTGTGGAGAAGATGGAGGACTTAATTTTTCCATCTTCTCCATTGTCTCTGTGCACGTACATCAGACTGCACTCGGATAACATAGTATATTATTGGTCCGAGTGCTATCCGATAAAACATCACATAGCACTAGCACTCGGCCGTGTTACGTGGCAATGTGAGCGAGTCCTAATGAGTCCCTCAGTGGCTGATCTATGGCTGGTGACTTCAGATTAGTGAAAATATGTGGTGGCAAGTTGGGCCTCATTACTCGGACAGCACACTGACACATCCTATCCTTACACTATTCACATGTCTGTTCTGTTATTTTGCTGACTGATGGTCTGTATATAAACAGAGACATCCCCTACATTGACCTTATTTGCGGACATCCAAGTTGCATCCTACTGCTATTCTTCATTTTCACTGACTGGGTACTTGAAGAAGCTTGGGAAACCTCTGTCACGTTGTTTTTGCATATGGCAAAACCATTGATAAAAACGGACATGTGGACTAAATATGCCCGAAAATTGGATCTAACACACTTGCAAAATTGGTCTGTTTTGTACAGGCAAACAAAAAAAAAACAGCTTTTGCCTGGATTCACACGTGTGTTTTGCGGTCTGAGTATGCTTCAATGCAAAGACTGGCTTCAGGTCTCCTGACCCAAACTCGACTTTATATTATGCGTTTATATAGAAAGTTCCCGATCAGGGACATCCGCATGCCCTATTAAAGGGGTTGTACCAAGTATATAAGTAATCCCCTATCAACGGGATTTAGGAATTGATCGCTAGGGGTCAGTTCCACAGAGAATGAATGGAGTAGAGATGTACATGCTCCCCCTCTGCTCTGTTCAAAGCTTGCTCTACAGAACCTCCTGGGGATTGTTGGGGGTCCCAGCGGTCTGACCCCCAAAGATCAATACTTTATCGCAGTCTAAATATGTGCAAAATGAATCACCGTGTCACAAGCTGTCATAGATGTCAGTAAATCTGTCTAAAGTGAATTGATTTGTGCCAGGCAGAAGATAGAACTGACGAGTGAGCTCTGACGCAACCCCTAAATGTAGACCATGGTTACAAGTGGGAAGAGTGTTGGGCCTTGGATTTCACCACTGAAGGACACATTGGGCTCATGATACGTCACCCCGCTTCTTTCACCTGTAAAGTTAGGGTTGATGTTTCTATATATGAATGATAAGTATATGGTGTGTTAGAGTTCTGCTGCTTTATTCAGTGCAGAGGAGGAATCAGAATAACCTCTTACCTGAAGTGGCATGGAGTGGTGTGTGGTCTCAGAGTTCCTTGGGTCTGACTGTGATCTGCTCTGTACAGAGGGTTCATGTAATCCAACCGCTGCTTCCACAGGTAAGACCAGAGGGAGTAGGTCCTCTCCTGAATTCTGGAAGATGATGATTGCATCACTGATATATTGAGATTATGAGAGCTGCAAGTATACCCGTCACCACTGCAACCTGCACTAACACTAAGGGCTCATTCAGACGGACATTTTTTGTGTACGAGTCCTATTTGTGTTATTTCCAGATACGACTTGTACCTAGAAGAGTGAATGGGGCCATTCACATATCTGTGATTGTTTGAGAGACGGAAAATCGTGGCAAAATGTACGATAGTACGATAGTTATCTGAGTGTCAGGTCAAAATTAACAATGCACATCCATGGGTCAGTGAAAAAAAAAAAATCGGCCAACAATTAATTGCCATCTGAGCGCTGTCCAGTTTTCCAGGTCTGTTTGATGGAAAAAGATGAAGAAACTGAAGCTCAGGCCAAACTCTAATGATAAAAACTGACACTGACCAAACTGGTGAAACTGTGCCTGATTCTCTTATATGAATGAGCCACAAGTTCTATAGCTTTCAGTGTTTCTTTGCATAGTAGCTGTGTAGCTTCATAGTCAAAATTGGAAAATCCGTTTCCAAAAAGTAGATGGAAAGATGCACTGAACTGCTTGGCCCCACCACGGTGCACCGAGCGCCTGTACTTGATTTGAACAGTCCTTCTGTACTGACAGTCCCTTTACAGCAGTGTTCCCCAACTCCAGTCCTCAGGACCCACCAACAGATCATGTTTTCAGGATTTCCTTAGTATTGCACAGCTGATGGAATTATTGCCTGTGCAGGTGATGCAATTATCAGCTGTGCAATACTAAGGAAATCCTGAAAACATGGCCTGTTGGTGGGTCCTGAGGACTGGAGTTGAGAACCACTGCTGTAAAGGGTTAGGAGATAACTTTCTGAATGCAGGAGGTCTGACCGATGGGACTTTTAGCGATGCTGAGAATGGGGCTCTTCAGTGATCAGCAGAAGGCCTCATTCACATGTACAGGTTTAAACAGGTATGTGAAAAAATGGTATCAGTGTGTCCATTTTTACCATCATTGTGTTATCAGTGTTCTTCTCGTATGGATAAATATGTTATAAAGTTTCTCCTATGCTTTGTAATGTTAAAGAAGTTGTCCAGTACTTTATATTACTCCCCCCCCAATGTATCCCCCCGGGGCCCCTAAGACTTTGCTGATAATGCCTGTGAGCTTCGCTATCGGTGGCCGCTCACAGGCATCACGTGACCCCACGCTGATGTCACGACAAGTGAGGCGTGACTCAGCGCTGGGGTCCCTACGGTGGCTGCTGGGTTGTGGGCAGGGTTACACCTCCTCCCCACGCGTCACTCCCAGCATCTACCGCGCTTTCCCAATGAATGGGGAGAGGCAGAGCGTGCGGTGGATGCCGGGTGTGATGTGGGGGGGGGGTAACCCCGCCCACAGTCTGGCATCCACCTGGAACGTGGAAGACAGAGACCCCCGGCTGCTGCCAGCGACATCGGCGGGGGTCACGTGATGCCTGTGAGCGGCCAGTGATAGCGCCACTCACAGGCATTATCTGCAACGGTAGGTAATTACAAAAATCCTTAGGGGTCTCGGGGAGACACATTGGGGGGGGGGGTAATATAAAGTACTGGACAACCCCTTTAATCTCGGACAGCACCATGATGCCATCCGTGGGCTGTCTATGTTCTTCATGGACCCATAGACTTGTATAGGTCTTTTTCATCTGTGATATTGGAAGAAAAAACAGACATGTCTCCGTGAGTTTTGCACAGACACATAGTCCATGAAAATCCACAGGCATGTGAATAGCATTAGCATTAACACGTACATGTGGATACGGATGTCTGAATGAGGCCTCAATGAGAGCTTGATATTTTAAGAATATCTCTTTAAAGCCATGATCCTCTAGTTACAAGGATGTATCTCATGTCCTTGGCTACTGACCTGCAGGTTAGGACATTTTGTGACTGGGAAAGAAGATCTACAAGATTTCAACATTACTCAGGACAGAGAATATCTTCAAGAAGTATCTTCTAGTGGACCATTGGTTACATCAGGAACTGTGCAATTCTTAAATCCATGTACCCATCTTATTTTATTATTGGCATTTTGATTTCACCATTCTTATGTTTCTCTGTACAGTGGCACTGCCAGTGATGCCAGCGACCCAGATGGGCAGGAAAAAACTGAAATGGTTTAGGTTCACATACCCATTCAGTCTCCGGATATGTGGGAGTCCCTAAGGTCTGACACCCCCACCAATCCTGAAGTGATGGCATATCTTACCAATATGCCATCACTTTATACATTTTTCTCCTGCACAGTTATTGAAAATTTTTTGCCAAGGTTCAACCTTCACAGTTTATAAGTGATTGCTGTTATCCAGACTGTGGGGCACCGTGTGATCAGATCAGCATCAGGGACACGTCAACCATCCATATTCTATTTCTGTTACAAGCCTATAGTGACCATACACAGAGCACATATTCTCTCACATCAGTTCCTTCCTCTCCTTCTCGCAGTTGCACAGAAAGTTTCCATACTGACAGGAGTATATATGGTGTTGTATGTGGACCAAGAATCTCTCATTAAATTCAAACGCACAGGGAAACTGCTCCATGAGCTGCCAGACACATTCCAGGAACTGGTCTATCACTGGGGACACCTCCTTGGGATCCCCATCTAAATTTCCATACCTTAAAAAAAAAAAAAAAAAAAAATATGCTGAAGCAATGCAATTGGGGTATATGCATGCAACATCTTTTTCAGGTGGACTGCACTCCCAAAACCGCCTGAGACTGGGAATGGCACAGAAAAACTACAGTAAGTATATTATATTAGAATGTATGGTGTTTTTTTTTTGTCTCTTTTGCTGAGAGGAGGAGAGCTGATGGAAGATTTGGAAAGTGACACAGCTAAACTCAGCTGTGCTGACCCTAGCCCCACACTGACTGCTGGGCCCATATCTGAAATGTGTTGATTGATGGGATTTGAATACAGTTGATATTCTAATCATGCAGGAGGTTGGACCAGGAGATCCGGGCTTTCATTATAACCCACACACTGAGAAACCTGCTGTAAGATATGGTGTGGAGGTGTTCTTTTTCTAGCATCTTGCTGCCTGTTTATAATTGGACAACATCGTACAAGGAGAAGTACATGCCCCACAGTGAAAGCTCTCTGATAACACCCACTTGGATGTAACGAAAATTAACTCATTAGGTGACAAATACTTTGATTGTTAATATCCCTGCAACAGAGATGCAAAATAAAAAAAGAACTAACAATTATTTTTTTTTCTGCTCTGAAGCTACAACGTGTTTTCAGTTCAACATGAAAAATTTGGTGAAAGGCCCTCTGTAAATAAGTGACTCTGTTTGACTTTTCCAACATATGTGCAGTGACCAGGGTTACCTGTGATTAAATTTGTGTCCAAATGAAATCCAGTCTTTTTCAATTAACACCTAATAGTAATTGGGAAAAATAAAAGTTACACTATGCAAAAAATATCAACTCCGTAAATCTCCACCAGTACATAGAGTATATGAAATGAAACCTCTTACCATAAATACTCTGATGGTTCGGTAATAGGGGTCAAGTAACAGACTGGATACAGAGCAGACCTGAGCGGTGCGGTCCCATCCATCAGAACAATGAACGAGCACGCTGGCGCCCTCTTCTGACACGGCCTAAATGTGCAAATTAAATGTAAAATATTACACATTTATATAATTACAAATCTCGTTTATTCTCAGCACTAAAAGGATCATTTTTGTACAGTCCGTGCCTAGAATAGTACAAATCAGACAAGCAGCACTAGAATATGAACAGATACAACACATCTTACCTTTACAATGAAGATACCAGCATCTAGGATTGTTTTCACGTGTTTTAACCAGCCAGAGGATTCAAGACCCCAAAGAAATTCACCCATAGAAGGAGATCGGAGCTCACAAACTGCAATCATGAACAGAACAATAAGCTCACTATAGCAACAGATTCTGTATGTGAAGTATTTCTGCTCCAAGACTTGAGATAGAGAATATATATATATATATATATATATATATATATATATATATATATATATATACAGTCATGGCCAAAAGTATTGAGAATGACACCAAAATTATATTTTCACATGATCTGCTGGCCTCTGGTTTTTATTAGTGTTTGATGTTTATATCACATACAGAAATATAATTGCAATCATATTATGAGTACCAATAGGTTATATTGACAGTTAGAATGAGTTAATGCAGCAAGTCAATATTTGCAGTGTTGCCCCTTCTTCTTCAAGACCTCTGTAATTCTCCCTGGCATGCTCTCAATCAACTTTTGGACCAAATCCTGACTGATAGCAGTCCATTCTTGCATAATCAATGCTTGCATTTTGCCAGAATTTGTTGGTTTTTGTTTGTCCACCCGTCTCTTGATGATTGACCACAAGTTCTCAATGGGATTAAGATCTGGGGAGTTTCCAGGCCATGGACCCAAAATCTCTATGTTTTGTTCCATGAGCCATTTAGTTATCACCTTTGCTTTAGGGCAAGGTGCTCCATCATGCTGGAAAAGGCATTGTTGGGCGCCAAACCGCTCTTGGACGGTTGGGAGAAGTTGCTCTTGGAGGACATTCTGGTACCATTCTTTATTCATGGCTGTGTTTTAGGCAAGACTGTGAGTGAGCCGATTCCCTTGGCTGAGAAGCAACCCCACACATGAATGGTTTCAGGATGCTTTACAGTTGGCATGAGACAAGACTGGTGGTAGCGCTCACCTCTTCTCCGAATAAGCTGTTTTCCAGATGTCCCAAACAATCGAAAAAGGGATTCATCAGAGAAAATGATTTTGCCCCAGTCCTCAGCAGTCCACTCCCTGTACCTTTTGCAGAAAATCAGTCGGTCCCTGATGTTTTTTCTGGAGAGAAGTGGCTTCTTTGCTGCCCTCCTTGAATCCAGCCCTTGCTCAAAGAGTCTCCGCCTCACAGTGCGTGCAGAAGCACTCACACCAGCCTGCTGCCATTCCTGAGCAAGCTCGGCACTGCTGGTAGTCCGATCCCACAGCTGAAACAGTTTTAAGATACGGTCCTGGCGCTTGCTGGTCTTTCTTGGGCGCCCTGGAGCCTTTTTGACAACAATGGAAGCTCTCTCCTTGAAGTTCTTGATGATGCGATAGATTGTTGACTGAGGTGCAATTTTTGTAGCTGCGATACTCTTCCCTGTTAGGCCATTTTTGTGCAGTGCAATGATGGCTGCACGTGTTTCTTTAGAGATAACCATGGTTAACTGAAGAGAAACAATGATACCAAGAACCAGCCTCCTTTTAAAGTGTCCAGTGATGTCATTCTTACTTAATCATGACTGATTGATCGCCAGCCCTGTCCTCATCAACACCCACACCTGTGTTAATGGATCAATCACTAAAACGATGTTAGCTGCTCCTTTTAAGGCAGGACTGCAATGATGTTGAAATGTGTTTTGGGGGTTAAAGTTCATTTTCTGGGCAAATATTGACTTTGCAAGTACAGTAATTGCTGTTAAGCTGATCACTCTTTGACATTCAGGAGTATATGCAAATTGCCATTACAAAAAATGAAGCAGTAAACTTTGGAAAAATTACTATTTGTCTCATTCTCAATACTTTTGGCCATGACTGTATATATATATATATATATATATATATATATATATATATATATACATATATATATATAGGGTTGTGTAGGATACTCCAAGTGCGGATATGACTTAAAAATTGTACAATGAAATTGTAAAATTCTGTATTATTTATTATATTGGGGTTGGTCACTTTATATAAAAAAATTCCAAAAGGGTGATAAAATGTAATGTTTGGCACATACAACTATAGATTACTTCCCCGGAGTTTGCCTTCTTCCTAAGGTGCGCCTGGAGGCCATGTTTCTCCCCAGGTAAGTTATACACCTCTACCCATCTACGTGATGTACAAGAAAACATGATTCATCAGACCAGAACCCTTTCTTCTATTACTCTATGGTTCAGTTCTGATGCCCATATACCCTTGTAGGTGCTTTTGGCTGTAACCGGGTCAGCATGACAATGACCAGTGTGCATCTCCATATGTAATAAGCTGCAATACTTTATCCTGACATCTTTTCTTCATAGCCAAAACTTAATTTTTCAGCAATATGTGCCACAGTATTTCTTCTGCAGCACCGGACCAGCTGGGGCTACTGTACCTTTCGTTCCACACAAGTATCAATGAGCCTTGGGCGCCCATGACTCCGCCACCTGCTCACCGGATGTTCTACCCTGGTAGGCACTAACTATTGTATGCCAGGCACACCCCACAACACCTGCTGTTTTTGAGATCTTCTGACAACCCTCATGGGGGCACCTCTGACAAGGAGAATATCTCTAGACATCATGATTTGTCCATTGAAAATGGAGCTGTTTAGGGAATAGAGCGCACAGAACATAGGGAAAAAAAACAGTGGAGGGGGAAAGAAATAATTTGAGGTGCTCACCTGGAGGGATTGTGAGAGTC
Source organism: Phyllobates terribilis (assembly GCF_046119375.1). Lineage (NCBI taxonomy): Eukaryota > Metazoa > Chordata > Amphibia > Anura > Dendrobatidae > Phyllobates > Phyllobates terribilis. Next base: position 4,404,368 of record NW_027362871.1, on the reverse strand, counting down.
ACAGCTCCTAAACCAGGAGTAATATAACGCTAGCTGCCATCTATAAGAAATATCTTTTATGTATTCTTTTACCCTATGCACAAAATAAACGTTCATGGAAAACTATGAATTGGCAGCAGCGTGTGCAATGTCCTCAAGGGCCAACATACATATGCTGAAAGTAGATTTGCAAATAACATTTTTCGCTGTTGCCCGTTCCTGTGGCACCATTAATGTACTAGGCCTTAATGAGTTTGGTGACATAACGTCTTGTGATCGCTATTTTAACTCTCTAAGAACCAGGGAGTTTTTTATTTAAGCGCTTTTTGTGTTTATGGAGCTGACGTTTTTATTGATACCAATTTGGAGTACATATAACGTTTTGCTAGCTTTGTATTGGATTTTTTTTGTTAAGTGAGGTGACAAAGAACCCACAATTTTGGCATTTTGATTTTTTTTTTCTGCAATGTTTACCGTAAAGGTTAATTACCATAATTCCATACTTTGATACATCTGACTTTTACGGATGTGGCGATACCAAATGTTTTTTTTTCCGTTTCTTTGTTTTTAATAGGGAAAACGTGGGATAGTTAAAAATTATCTATTTTTTATATTTTGACTTTTTATTTTTTTTTCATTTTTTTTGTACCCATTAGTGGACTTAAACATGTGATCCTTGGATTGCTTATATATACTGTAATACCACAGTATTGCGGTATTTACTAGAAATCATGGTTGCCTATGGCACTCAGTCTGCTCAGGCTGATGGGCCTTAAAGGTAAAGGCATTTTGCCCATAGCGGTAGACCACGTGGCCACTATGGCGCTCATTAGCTGGGAAAGCCTGATGCTACAGGGCTTTCTTCTTCCGCATATCATTCTTTGAAAGATGGCCTTTGTTCCTCATCATTCAGCCTGTACGTCTGTGCTCGAAGTCTCAGCACTGCAGGTGCAATGACGTCACTAGATCGGGCCCTCTGTGCGGAGTTTTTTTTTATTTTGGCAACAAGAAAAGCGTATACTGTGGGATCCATCATACATGATGTGGGGCGGCCATCATACTGTGTGAGCGAACTGTTGGGGGCCATCATACTGTGTGAGCGAACTGTGGAAGACATCATACTGTGTGTGTATATGTGTGGGGGGCTGTAAGAGCATCATACTGTGTGTGTGTGTGGGGGGGGGAGTAGTGTAGGTGCATTATACTGGTGGGGTTTGCCATGGGGTCATCATGTTGTCCATGTAAGGACTACTGTGGGAGAAAATTATGACAGGAGATTCACTCCGAGGTATCGCACCGTGTGTGGAGGGCAGCATACTCTATGGGGTTTATTAAAATGGTATCAGTGTGTGCAAACAAGAGGAATCAGTAGCAGGGGCATTATTTCTGTGTCCAAGCCACAAAACATGTCCTCTCCCTGTATTTAAAAGTTGGAAAGTAGGCCCTTGTGTGACTGCATCAATATGTTATAACCCTGCCTAGTCCATCAATATAGACTCTTGGTATGGGGCCCCATGATTTCTATGAACGCCTCTGCTTAAGCTGGCCCCCGGCTGCTGTGGTAACCCATCGATTAACAGCGCACATTCAAAATAGTTAACAGACACCATCAGCTTCTTGTGGAGTTCCTGAGCCACCTCCACACACGCAGGCTCCTTCTCAGGATGTTCATTCACATCCTAATGCGGTGAGAGGTTACATATAAAAATAAAATCCTAAAATCTTGGAATTTTTGCTTTGCCCACTAATACTCCATTTACACAGACAGATTAGTGGCAGTAAACCACCACTAACTGGTAAATATTTACTGATTGTCGGAGGTTTAGAAGCCTGTTTACACAGGAAAACCATGCTAAATGATGTGCGTTGAACGTTCAGAAGGCGTAAGCTTTGCAGCTCCTCAGAAGAATTTTTTATTTTTACCAGGAGACCTGGACCCCCCGTGGTCTAGAGGTCTCAGCGCTGCTGGGACCCCTGGCCCTCCCCTGGCGGATCTGCGTACCCCCTAAGGAGGTCCCCGCATAAGCCTGCCGGCCCCGGGGGATACAGGGTGCTCCCTGGCGGAGACGCACACTGCATCTAGGGGTCCCTGCGAGCTCCGCCGTGGGGGGGAGCGAAGGGCCATGGCGTCACACATCCCTGGGGGTCCCTGTGGCGCTCAGCTGGGTAAGTGCCCTGTGTGTGTGTGTGTGTTACTGTCTTATGGTGACTGCACCTTTTGTCTTTTCAGGCAGAGGTGTAATACTGGAGAATGCACATCACCGCTGCTGTTAGCAGGGGAGCGGGTCAGAGGAGCGCGGGCTCCGTTAGTGTAACGGGGGGCGTGGCTTATGTTCTTGGCTGCCTGCCATCGTCTGTGCAGACAGGAAGCACCTGGAAAGCGCGCGCTGGGCAGTCCCCGCCCCCCTCCTGCCTTCCTTCTCTTCGGCTCTGCAAACGGCCATTGCCTCACGTAGCTCAGCGCTGTCCTCTCCCTCCCCCCTGCTCTCCGCTCTCACACACAGGCTCCAGGAAGCTGGTGAGTCATCTGTTTGTCTCATCTCTACAGCACAGAACGCTGCTGTCTTCTCTGCTGCATGCACACCTTAGTCCTTTTAAGGCAAGGTGCATTGCGTGTTCAGCAGCATTAACCCCTTCTGGCCATCATCAGAAAACCTTTTTTCTGCAATGCTGGGGTAGCTTTTCTCCCTCTAAGGAGAATCTTTAACCCTTCAGTGCTTGGTAAATTGTTTTGTGGGAACAGGCTGTGATAGCAGGATCTCACTTCCCCGGTTACTGTGCTCTTGTAAGGGGTTATTACTGCTCTTTCCGCGACGCTCGCTACTGAGTAGGGGGCATGTCGGATCAGGGTCCAGGCGGCGCGGACCTCTCTCCCGGCCCGCTTCAGGATCGGTCACGCGTATCTGATATGCCGGGGTTGACGGCGTCAGGTTCGTCTCTGGTCAGGGGCCTCAGTGATGTTAAAGCGCTCACTCGCTCCATTGACAGTCTGTCTGACCTCCTGGGTCACTGGGTATCAGCTAAGTCCCTACCGGCGCGGGGCAAGAAGCGCCACAGGCCTGTGGTGGCGCTGTCTCCTCCGCGCAGCGCATCAAAGGCTTCGGATTCACCGACAAGCTCTGCTGGTGAGATCTCCGATTCTGATGAAGAGGATCGGCAGGGTCGCTCGGCTTCGCTTTCAGGCCACGTGGATGCTCTTATTGGAGCCATGCGGGAAGTGTTATAGCTGACTGAAGAGGTGACGAGGCCGGGCAAGTCGGCCCGGCTGTATCAGGAGTCGCGTCGGGCTCGTTCGACACTGCCAGCGCACGATGAACTTAACGAGGCGGTGGAGAGAGAATGCCTGTGTCCGGATAAGCGCTTCCAAGGGATGCGGTTTTTTGATGCCCTGTATCCCTGCTCCACAGAGACGATCGCTAATTGGGTCCCCTCTCCTGAAGTGGACGTGCCATTGTCTCAGCTGAGCAAATCTTCTTTGCTTCCGGTTAAAGGGAAGGCGAGTCTACAGGATCCGCTGGACAGAAGGACGGAGTTAGCGGCGAAGTCCATCTACGAGGCCGTGGGTCATGGATTCCGAGCGGCCTTGGGGGCCATGTGGGGACAGCCTGTACATCTAGTGCACTAGTTAGGCGTTGGGCCAGATGGTGATGCTGAGCAGTGTCTGCCCTGGCTGGACCAGAATGGGAGACCACAGAATCCACAGATGATTCTGACCCAATTTCATGCCCAGCACATGCCTGACACCTAACATTATACTGGTGAGGCTTCCCTGAGATGGTTGGATCAGCTGCGGTCAGCATGGCAAGATGGGACTCCGCTGTCTGACGTGGAAAGGCTCTTCCAGCTGTTGGAAGAGGTGGCCCGATATAGCAGAGACGCAGTGCTGGATACTACTTTGTTTCTGTCCAGGGCTCAAGCCTCGGCCGTCACAGTCAGTAGAGCACTGTGGCTCAAACAGTGGACTGGAGACGCAGTATCCAAACAAGGTTTGCTTACTCTGGCGTACAAGGGCGGTCTGCTTTTTGGTTCGGACCTCACGGAGCTGATTGCTAAGGCCAAGGATGTGGCTTTGCCACAGCGGAAAGCAGCGGCCTCTACGTCTGACAGGTCAAGTGCCGGTAGTGGTCGTCGGTCCTTTCGACCCAGGGGACGATTCGATCAGCCCTCTTGGAGATTGGGTCGTCCCTCGTCTTCCGGTAAGAAGTCCACCCAGAAATCCCGTACTCCCTGGAAACAGCATTTCCGTCGGGACAAAAGGGAGGCTGACAAAAAGCCCGCTAAGGCGGACTGACGCCAGGATCCCTCTCGAGGGCTCTCGGGTGGGAGGTCGGCTGCTACAATTCGGGTCGGTTTGGGCGTCCCACGAATCGGACGCCTGGGTGACACGGGTTGTGTCAGCGGGCTATTTCATAGAGTTTCACTCTCTACCCCCGGACAGGTTTCGTCAGTCTCGCATCCCGTCCGTGCCCAAGCTGGCTGCTGCTCTGCTGCGGGAGGTCAACTCTCTTCTGCAGCAGGGTGTAGTGGTTCCGTTTCCGCCGGAGGACCGGGGAAGGGGGTTTTTACTCTAACCTTTTTGTGGTCCCCAAAAAAGGACAAGTTTCATCCCATTCTGGACCTCAAGGATTTGAATCTTCATGTCCGAATCCGGAAATTCCGTATGGAGTCTCTTCGCTCCGTCGTGGCGGCCTTGTCGCAGTACGATTTTTTGGTGTCGATCGATATCCGCGACGCCTATTTGCATGTCCCTGTTGGCAGGGCTCACCAGTGCTTCCTGCGTTTCGCCGTAGGGCAGGCCCATTACCAATTTGTGGCCCTACCTTTCGGGTTGGTCTCGGCGCCCAGGGTTTTTACAAAGGTTCTGGCGCCGCTCATGGCGCTCCTTCGAAAGCAAGGAGTTCCGATTCTCCCCTACCTGGACGACCTGTTAATTGTGGCGCCCACAGCGGAGGAGGCAGTGACAGCTCGCGATCTCTCCCTTCAGCACCTGGAAGACTTCGGGTGGCTGGTCAATTGGAAGAAGTCGTCATTGGAGCCGTCGCAGTCAATCCTGTTCTTGGGGATGCATTTCGACACCGTACGGGCAGTGGTGTCCCGCCCTCCGGACAAACAAGCGAACCTTCGTCACCACGTCCAGGCTATGAGGTCGGTGAGGGCGATGTCCCTTCAGAAGTGCATGCGCCTTCTGGGTCTGATGGTGGCAGCAATGGAAGCGGTGCCGTTTGCACAATTTCATTCCCGGGATCTCCAAGATCTTATTCTGACCCGTTGGGACCAATCGCCGACTTCGCTGGATCGCTCTGTCGTCATCTCCCGCAGGGTGCGAGAGTCTCTTGGATGGTGGTTACGTCTGGAGGCTCTATCCCTGGGGAAATCCCTTCTTCTCCCACGGTGGTCGGTGATTACCACCGATGCCAGCCTGACTGGCTGGGGGGGGGTTTGGAACGACCTCTGGGTTCAGGGGGTCTGGTCGTCAGAGGAGTCGTCTCTGCCAATCAACATTCTGGAGTTGAGAGCAATATTTCTCTGCCTCCGACATTGGACGGTCCCTTTGAGCGGTCTGCCGGTCCGGATTCAGACGGACAATGCGACAGCTGTCGCGTATATCAACCATCAGGGCGGGACGAGGAGTTCCAGACTCATGATGGAGGTCTCTCGGATCCTGCTTTGGGCCGAGTTCAGGGTTCCAGTCATCTCCGCGTTTCACATCCCGGGTGTGCTGAATATCTCGGCGGACTTCCTCAGTCGCGAGCGGGTAGATCCCGGAGAATAGAGTCTTCATCCGGAGGTTTTTACTCTGCTGTGCTCCCGTTGGGGGACTCCCCAACTGGACTTGATGGCATCCAGGCTGAACGCCAAGATTCCGACAATCATGTCCAGGTACAGGGACCCGGAGGCTGTGGCGGTAGATGCTCTAGTGGCCCCGTGGGACCAGTTCGAGCTGATCTATGTGTTTCCGCCGGTATCCTTACTTCCTCTGGTGATCAGGCGGATCAATCTCGAACGAGTATCGGCGATTTTGGTGGCGCCGGATTGGCCGCGGAGGGTGTGGTATTCAACGCTGGTGTCTCTTCTGGCAGCGCCTCCGTTTCCACTGCCTCTTCGCCCGGACCTGTTAACTCAAGGGCCCATTCGTCATCCGGACCTGAAGTCACTTCGTTTGACGGCGTGGCTCTTGAGACCGAAATCTTGACCCGTCGTGGGTTTTCGTCCGAGGTCATTGCCACCTTGCGGGCGGCCAGAGGTCCAGCTACGACTAGTATTTATCACAGAACTTGGGAGGCCTTCTATTCATGGTGTTCTGGATCGTCAAGGAACCCGAGGGTTTTTTCCATTCCCAACTTCTTGGCCTTTCTGCAATGTGGTCTGGTCAAGGGTCTAGCAGTTAGTACCTTGCGGGGTCAGGTCTCTGCACTATCCGGGCTTTTTCGGAAGGCTATTGCCTCACGCAGGGATGTGCGTTCATTTTTTCGCGGGGTTGCACATAAGTTTCCGCCTCGGAGGGCGGTTGTGGCTCCTTGGCGGCTCAATTTAGTTTTGGAGGCTCTTCAGCATGGGCCGTTTGAGCCTATGGATTCAGCTACGCTTTACTTGCTTTCTTGGAAGGTGGCCTTCCTGGTGGCGGTCACCTCTTTAAGAAGGGTTTCGGAGTTGGCGGCACTGTCTTGCTCGCCCCCTTTTTTGGAATTCCACCCGGATCGTGTGGCGCTTCGTACCCGTGGAGATTTTTTACCTAAAGTGGTGTCGCGTTTTCCACCTCAATCAGGACATCCTGTTGCCTTCCCTCTGTCCGAAACCAAAGAGTCTGAAGGAGCGGGCCTTGCACTCGTTTGATTTGGTGCGGGCATTGAAGTTCTATCTTTCAATCACGCAAGGGTTTCGAAAATCGGATTCTCTGTTTGTGATTCCTGCTGGTCGTCGCCGTGGTCAGCGGGCTTCCAAGGACACTATAGCTCAGTGGATATGTTCGGCTATCCTGGAGGCGTACCGGCTCAAGGGCGAGCCTTGTCCGGTTAAGGTTCAAGCTCATTCCACGAGAGCTGTTGGTTCGTCGTGGGCTTTTCGTCAGGGGGCTTCGGCAGCGCAGCTCTGCCGGGCGGCTACCTGGTGCTCCGTTCACACTTTTACAAAATTTTATAAAGTGAACGTGAGTGCTTCCGCCAATGCGGCCTTGGGACGCAGGGTCCTGCAGGCGGCAGTGGTTTAGGTTATCTCTTTATTTTTTGTTCGGCGCTTGTTGCGCACTTGCCTAAGTTGTTGGGGTGTTGGCGATCCTGCCACTGTTTCCCACCCTTGAGTTTTGGACTGCTTTGGGACTTCCCACTAGTAATGGATCTGTGTCTCCCTTCCTTCCCTTCTGCTGCTGAAAGACGGATTTTGGTAAGACCTTACCTGTAAAATCCTTTTCAGCGAAGGAAGGAAGGGAGACACAGCACCCTCCCATGGCAGAAGTGTATTATGGTTTTTCTAGATGTATTATGGTTTTTCTAGATGCGGCGCGACTCCCTCCTGATGGCGGTCATCTGGTCTGGGGTTGGCGCACTAGGGCTCTGTTCCAGCATTGCCAGCTCATCGCAGTTGTCAGGTCCAGTAAGTAGTGCCTGGGACTGTGTGTTTTCATGCTGTTATATACATAACCTGTTCTCTCACATTTATGAATTTTCAGAAGGGGTTGTGTTGTTCCCCTGGTGTTGTCTGCTCTTCCTTAGCTTGTGTACGGACTGGAGAACATGGGAGTAGGAGGAGCCTAAGTTGGAGGGGCCGGTTGTCACTTTTTCTAAATCTGAGGTGAACTATCCTGTGGGGCTCCGCCTACCCCCACTAGTAATGGATCTGTGTCTCCCTTCCTTCCTTCGCTGAAAAGGATTTTACAGGTAAGGTCTTACCAAAATCCGTCTTTTTCTCGTTTTACCCTATAGCCTATTTACACTCCACTTCTCAGCAGCTCTCGTTTATAATCTTTCAGTGTAAATGCATATTAAGTCTCAGCATTGGCTTACCCTGCCTGTTCTGTAGAGATTCTCAGCAGCCATCTTATTATCATCACAGACAGGATTAAAATAAAAGGTAACATCTTGTCATATAGATAATACAGGATCCACCATTCACAAAAGGCGATGGTCTCAGCTGACCTTCTCCCCCCTCTCTGCACAATGACCTCTGCACAGGTCAGAGAGCATGCCTATAACCCAGTGAACATCCACAGTCTAAAGTGGTCCATATATCCACTGTAAGGCTTATCAGCTCAGGTAATATTGCCGCCTGATCATTTAGAGAGAATACAATTAGAAAAATCTTGACAATCAGAAATTAAAAACCTATTGATAAAAAAGAATATAAATGTCTGGTTTTAATAATTACAGAAATTTCTAGCTGATATATTCCTTAACATGATCAACACTCGTATAAGACGTAGATAGTACTCGGACCTCACAAGTGACCGTGGTCAGATAGTATTTAATCTAAATCACAATTAGTCAGGAAGCAGGAAACCACTAGAATAAAATTCCGCAAGTACAACAAACGTGATTGTATATTATCATGTCACTGAATTTTGGGTCTTCTATCCTTTGGATTACGAGCTCGGAGAGAATGAAGACACAGGACAGGATGTTTGTGTCTAAACATACTCTAAAAACTTTATTACAAAACACAGGGCTAATATACACCCTAAAGGCAGGAAACGGATTTGCCATATATGGTTCGATTATACAGTTTAGCTGAACAAGCGAAAAAAACTAGTTTCTGTATGCTTTAAAATATTTAATTAGACTTATCTAGTTAGCAAGGTCATTTCATCTTTCTGCAAGAACACATTATTGCTACAAGAAGAAACATCTGGCCAGGGAGAATCACGTTATCTTTTTAGCAAGGACACGCTATTGATACAAGAAGGAACATTTCAGCTTGCTGTTTTTTTACCTAAAATAACTGTCAGACTTATATAGCATAGATGGGGCCTTTAAACTTGAGGGACTCCATCTTCTGCTATAACATTCCATCCTTTTGTTCCTTCATTTATCAATACGAATTTCTATGTTTTCTTTTAGTACAACGCTGAATACACATTAAAAAAAGCTTAAAAACCAAATAAACCGCAAGACACATTAGCAAAACCTGTAAAATAGCTTGTACTATACCAGCCAACCACCTACCAATACCTTTAAACCAATTTGCGGGATTTAGAAAGGAAAATCTCTGTGTGGAATTATTGGCCAAAGTATCTGAACAGTTCACTCAAAAGTTTATCTCTTCCCATGAGACTGGGACAGCGAGAAAGGGTATGCTAGTGGACGTCACAGGGGCATGTGTACATATCCAACAATTAGCAATGGTCTGGTTTTGCTCCTTTAGTCCATCGATTAGAGCAAGATGGTGTCTAATGAATCTATTGTCGTCTCCATCCATGGTGCCTAACCTAGTCCATGCACCTGTGGTCGCAAGGATGCAGGTAAGTATAAACAATGTCATCAGTCTTTGTCCGCTGGTTCTCCTAGTATCTTTTTGCAATGGGACGCGTGGATCCAGGTCTCTTTTCCCTCTAACTTAACGGCTGTGCTTGTCAGCAGAACTTGAAAGGGTCCATCAAACCGTGGATCTAGGCTTTTCCTCACGTGTCTTTTTATAACCACCCAGTCTCCAGGTTGCAGCGTATGGCTGCTAGAGTCTTGATCTGGATCTGGAAGAGAACTGAAGACATTATCATGTACTTGCTTAATCTTTTTGTGTAAAGTCCTCACATAGGAACTTAGCACATGGTTGTTCATTTCTAATGCTTGCGGATAGAAACACCCTAGGCTGGGTACGTTGCCAAACAATATCTCATATGGAGAGAGTCCAGTCTTTCTATTAGGCGTGTATCTTACTGAAAACAGAGCAAGTGGTAAACAGTCCGGCCATGGTTTTCCTGTCTCAGCCATGGCTTTCTGAATTTTTAATTTCAATGTCCCATTCAGTCTTTCCACTTTACCACTACTTTGTGGGTGATATGGGGTATGGAATGCTTGTTGAATTCCTAGAGCTGACATGACTTCATTCATTATTTCACCTGTGAAGTGTGTACCTCTGTCACTCTCAATTACCTCTGGTACCCCATACCTGCAGACCACCTCCGCAAGCAGTTTCTTTGCGGTTGCCGCAGCCGTGGCTTTGGCAATCGGGAAAGCCTCTGGCCATCCTGAGAACAAATCAATACAAACCAACACATATTCCCATGATCCTGACTTTGGCAGCTGAATATAATCAATTTGCAGTCTCTCGAATGGATAGAGGGGCCGGGGGGTGTGTTTGGGTGGTGTTTTAACTACTCTACCCTGATTATATGTAGCACATATCATGCACCCTTGTACCAGGTTTTCAATACAGGTGGAGAATCCTGGTGCCACCCAATGTTTCTGCATCACACTCATCACACCCGTTTTAGATTGGTGTGTCGGCCCATGTAGTATCTGGGCAGCTGCTGGGTACAGTGCCCTTGGAAGTCATCGTCGTGTCCCTTTCCCCCATACCCCATTTGCTTCATTCAGGCATGCACCTTCCTTTAACCACTTATCAACCTCCTCCTTTTGAGCCTGAGCCTGCATTTGGGATAAGATGTCCTCCGACACAAAGGGGTTTTTAGGGGCACTTAACTGACGTACTGTTGACCCTTGTTGCGGCTTACAGGCTGCTGTTTTTGCCGCTGCATCTGCCATCGCATTTCCTCTGCTTACCTGGTCGGTGCGTCTGGTATGTGCTCTTACCTTTATGACAGCTACTTGTTTAGGTAGTTGTAGCGCATCAATTAACTGCTGGACCGCATCAGCATTCTTAATGGGGTGTCCTGCTGCCGTCAGGAAACCTCTTGACTTCCATATTGGACCAAAATCATGCGATATACCGAATGCGTACCTAGAATCTGTGTAAATGTTAACAATACTACCTTCCGCTAGTTTACAGGCCTCGGTTAGGGCCCTAAGTTCAGCTTCTTGAGCCGACTGGTGTGGGAGCATTGGTTCTGCCTTGATTACTGCATTGAGGGAGACAACTGCATATCCAGTATGGAAGGTACCTGAATCGTCCTGATGACGGGATCCATCTACAAAAAATTCAAAATCTGCATTTTGTAATTCATGTTCAAATCCAGTAGGTAAACCTGCCGTTTCTTGTGCCATCATTTGTACACAGTCATGAGGAACTTCCTCTCTTGGATCTTCCTTAAAAAGCACAGTACCTGACTCCTCCTTTAGATCCGAGAGAGGTAACAAAGTTGCTGGATTCAGGGTAGTACACCTCTGTAAAGAAACATTGGGAGGCATTAACAGTGCACATTGTAACCTGAGATGACGTGCTGCTGAGAGGTGAGCGGGTTGCACTTGATTCAATATAGTGTAGACATCATGAGGTGTTAGAACGGTGAGTGGGTGGTCAAGAACAATGTCTGTGGATTTATGGAGTAATAGTCCAACAGCATGCAGAGCACGTACACAGGATGGTGCACCTCTGGCTACCGCATCCAATCTGCCACGAAAGTAGGCAACAGGTCTCTGATTATCACCGTGTGTTTGAGTTAAAACTCCTGCTGCATGTCCAGCTTGTTCATGAAGGTACAGAGTAAATGGGAGCTCATAATTAGGGGTACCCAAAGCTGGAGCGGCCAAAATACGGTTCTTGAGAGAATAAAAACAGTCTATTGCCTCTGATGTTAGTACAAAAGGTGTTGGGGTAAGACAGTCATAGAGGGGCTGCATTAAAACAGAGATGGCATGAATCCACTGTCTGCAATAGGAAACAAGTCCAAGAAAAGTTCTGAGGGCTGCAACATTAATGGGGACGGTGAATGCCTGTACTGCTTGTTTGCGTGCATTTGTTAAATGACGAGCTCCTGGTGTAATGCAATGTCCCAAAAAGGTGACTGAAGATTTACAAAACTGAAGCTTATCTTTCGATGCCTTGCAGCCAGCGTGATAGAGAAACAACATAAGCGATATAGTTGCACTATGACATTGTTTCCTGGAGGGGGCACAAATGAGCAGGTCATCGACATATTGCAGAACAACGATATGTGGTTCAGACCATCCCTCCAGTATTTCCTGCAGGCTTGCAGTGTACATTGTGGGTGAATTCTGGGCACCCTGTGGCAACACTGTCCATGTATATTGACTACCCTGGAATGTGAAAGCAAACAGGTACTGGCAGTCAGGATGTAATGGTACACTGAAAAATGCATTTGCCAAATAAACCACTGAAAAGCAAAGAGAATTAGAAGGTATCTGTGACAGAAGAGTATGCGGGTTGGGCACAACTGGTGTTAGAAGTTCTGTGGCTTTGTTAACCAACCGGAGGTCATGGACCATTCTATATGCGGCTGGTTGTCCTGGCACGCTCTTTTTCTTTACTGGGAACAGGGGAGTGTTGCAAGGGGACTGGGTTTTGACTAGGACTCCTCTCTGTAGTAATTTTTGGACCTGCTGGGCTATGGCATTCTCCTGAGCCGAGCTAAGGGGATACTGCTTCTGTTGAGGCAAGATGGCTCCTGGTTTTAATTTCACCATTACTGGTTGAACTCTTAACCTACCAACATCTGTTTTGCCTGAGGCCCAAAAATCATGTGGTACAGCCTGCTCCAATATCGGGGGAAACTCATTTGTCTCTTCTATGCTGGCAATATCTAGTGACATAATTTTGCAAAGGGTACTTGGTTTTAAACCTGGGGTCATGGTGACAGTGCCATCGGGATGATACTCAATATGTGCTTGTAATTGGGACAACACATCATTTCCCAAAAGGTTACATTGGCCTCGGGGCGATACCATGAGCTGGCTATGTACAGTAGCTCCTTGAATTTGCAGGGGAATTCTTTTAGTGACAGGAAGCAGGACAGACGGGGAATTGAAGGGGGTGGCAATGACATGATGTGAAAAATCAGTGTCAGTATATGGCCAATCACCTTGCGTAATTACTGAATTGTCGGCCCCCGTATCTACTTGGAAATCGATTTCATGTCCCCCTGGTAGGTTCACCTGCACTATACAACTGGGAGTTGGGGGTAAGGAGATGAGGGGGTTCATGTGCAAGCTTCCCTCATCCTATGGGGGCGTTGTTTGGTCGGCTGGAGGACCCGTACTCTGAGCATTTGGATACGGGTTGGTCCTACAGTTCTTTCTAAAATGTCCTGGCTTTTTACATCCGTAACATAGTCTCTGTCCTTCTCCTTCAGTCTGTCCTCTGCCTCTTGTTTCTGGGGGTCGTCTCTACTATATGTATTCTGGCAGCTCTTTTTGCCTGCGCTATGTCATGCTGTGCCCCCTGAGCTATTCTAGCTAAATCTTCTGCCTTCACTGATCTCCAGTCCGGTCTACTTGCTTTTACCTTCTCTGCAATCTCTTTCTTTAGTCCATTCATGAAAGCACTTGCTAATACCCTCTCACTAGTCTTATTCCCGGGGTTGAACCCCATTTCTGACCAGGTTTTCTTTAGTGCATAGAAATAATCCTTAGGATCTTCCTCCTTTCCCTGCACTCTATCTTCTAGTGTAACTTGCTTTTCTGCTTGCCTGTCTTGACATGCTTTTACCAACGCTGCTGCGAATAGGACTCCAGCTGCTGCATCATTAGATTCTGCATCTACGGGTCCGGTCCTATTGGCATACTGTTTTTTTGTCTCATCTATCAACCTATCATAGCGGGCTTCATCTGCCAATTTTCCCTTAATTACCCCCTGCAGATCTATTCTAGTGGCATGATACGTATCCTGTATGGTGGTGATCATTCTAGCAAAACCCATAGGGGACTGGGACGGATCTGGCAGCTGGGAGATCAGTGCCAACTGCTCTGAAGGACTCCATGGTCTATACATTAACATTGTACGAGCTTCCTGACCTGGAACCACTGCATCCCCCCCTGCTGCTGCTGGTGCTCCTGGCACAACTACCGTCCTCATTGGGAATAGACTAGCTGGGTGGGGTCTCGGTCCTCCACATGCCACACAGATGTCTACTGTCAAGGGGTTCTGTTGTCCACATCTGGGGCAAACCCAACATTTAGGTTCCTGGGAATTCTGGTACTGGGGTGGGGGTGACGTCGGGAGCGGACAGGGAGGAAAATCTGTCATTCCAGTTTTTGTCAGTCTGTAACGTCCGTCTCCTAATTCTTCAATCTTTCCTTCAAAATAAGCGCATGCATTCATCCATACATCTACTGTCTTCAACAGACCCTTATCTTTCAACCATCCATGATAGGAGTTAAAGAAGGATTTCCATTTCTCTCCATTCATCTCTCCATTCTCATTCATTCCCGCTTTACACAATATTTTGTCAATTCCAATCAGTGCCTGTTTCCCTTCTCTGCGTACCACTAAGTCTTTGGCTATAATGCCTTCCTTGGCATTTTGGTTCCCCATTTTTTTCGGTTCTCCTCACCTAGAAGAGACTCCTCAGTCACTTAGACAATGGGCCACAAAGGTTTCTGAACCATTCCACTACTAGCCTCTCTAGGACTTATACGCCAACCAGAAAAACAGACCAAAAACATCAATCCCGGGACACATCCACAACACAATCATCGGATCCATACTTTCATTAAATTCTCCAAAGGATAGAAGGCAGGACTGTCAATTTATCTGAGGGATTCTACTGGTTCAAAGGGACCTGAGCCAGACAACAATCTGTTGAATTACCTGGGGAGCCGACCGCTCGGGGGTGAGGGAGTCTCTTCTATGCAGTGATATAATTAGGTAGAATATAACAGTTATTCTTACCTCAGCGCTGTATATATCACCAACAGAGAGCTTCACTCGTCCCACGTCTCGGACCGGTCGAGCACCCTTGGGTAGATTAACTCAAGGTCCCTGTTCGAGGCGCCAGCTGTCGTCACTGAATTTTGGGTCTTCTATCCTTTGGATTACGAGCTCGGAGAGAATGAAGACACAGGACAGGATGTTTGTGTCTAAACATACTCTAAAAACTTTATTACAAAACACAGGGCTAATATACACCCTAAAGGCAGGAAACGGATTTGCCATATATGGTTCGATTATACAGTTTAGCTGAACAAGTGAAAAAAACTAGTTTCTGTATGCTTTAAAATATTTAATTAGACTTATCTAGTTAGCAAGGTCATTTCATCTTTCTGCAAGAACACATTATTACTACAAGAAGAAACATCTGGCCAGGGAGAATCACGTTATCTTTTTAGCAAGGACACGCTATTGATACAAGAAGGAACATTTCAGCTTGCTGTTTTTTTACCTAAAATAACTGTCAGACTTATATAGCATAGATGGGGCCTTTAAACTTGAGGGACTCCATCTTCTGCTATAACAATCATTAGGCTATATTTAGTAGCTTTACCGAGAATTCTATAATAAAGGCTCAGTGGTCAATGTTCTCGTGTATAAAACATTCACATAACATAAAAATAAGTAACAATGCATAACACTGACGTGGTAAATATAAAGCTTCCTCCTAAAAGGAAAACTCCACGCGGGGAGAGGACCACATCTGAAGACTCGACAATGACACATTATGATGGAATGATCATCTCGGAGCTTCTCCTGCTGAGCCTTCACCTCTTTCCAGGACATCGAGGAAAAAAAGAAAATACCTGACTATTCAAGGAACCATTCCTAAATAATTCTTAGTATTCTGGGATATTTGGCTGCATCCATTCTTTATGGAAATAAGGATCTACAAAAGCCAAACTGTTGTAAAATGCAGCAAATGTTCTATTGTGTGGTATACTGGGATCTATGGGGGCTTCAAACTCTGGGGTGACCATTATAAAGCAGCACAGAGCCCATTGTATAAACTCTACTGGTATATTTAGCTGTATTAGAACCAAAATATCTAACTGAAGGCCCACCATACATATTAGACTAATGTTGACCTATCCCACCGATATTGACAGATTCAGCTGAAACTCAAATGTGGATGGGGGCCCAGACAACTGATTGTTGGGGAAGTTAAAGGGGTATTCCTATCTCCAAGATCCTATCCCAATATGTAGTAGGTGTAATAATAATATTAGCAAATACCTCCAATTAGAAATGTAGTATAGTCCTTCTGATTAGCAATGTTGCTTACCCCATGTGCAAGGCATTGCAGTAGCTTAGGCATCCATGGTTACGACCACACATAGTTACGCTTAGTGGTCGTAACAATGAATACCTAAGCTACTGCAATGCCCTGCACATGGGGTAAGTGACATAGCTAGTCAGAAGAACTATCCTACATTTATAATTGTAGGTATTTGCTAATATTATTACACCTACTACATATTGGGATAGGATTTTGGAGATGAGAATACCTCTAAAGTGTCCGACATGTCCGATTTTGAACTATTGATCCTTCTGTTTCCCTGGAGATAGCTTATCACCAAAGATGTAGGACTGCGGTTCTCTTATAGAGAACACAGAGACACTCGGCTGAAGTACTCTTGTGTATGGGACAACGCTTTACTGTTGGAATTGCTGTGGCATATGAGAGGAGACTGACTATGAGCATCACTATCACGGTGAAAATATTTAGGATTTTTAAAGTCCTAATTTTAGGAGGTCCAAGTCCTAAAAAAATATTATTAACCAGGAACAATGTATTATTTAGAAAAAGACTCATCCATCGCCTGATTGGATTGTTTATAGTCATCTCATCTGCCCATGTAAACAGGACGTGCTGCCGACAATAAGCAACCATCTTGGTACACTTTGTATCGGCCCTTTTGAAAAGGCTTTATATGAGCACCGGTGGACTTGTTAGTGGGGCTGTGGCCTGACGCTGATGATTGGCCTCACTATCTATCAGTATTCGGTCAGTATTTTTTCTCAGGAGTGGGAGCCAAAACCAGGTGAGGAACAATCAGAGAAACGGTCTAATAGAAACAAGTCACCAATTCTGCATTTATCACCCACTCCTGGTTTTGGCTCCCACTCCTGAGAAAAAATACTGACTGATTACTGATAGTGGGGCCGTGGCCTCAGGCCACAAGTCCACAGTGCATGACCGTGCTCATTCATGTGTATTTGTACATGTGAGATCTGAAATGAACGTGAACGACTGTGACCTGTTTGGTGAGATAAAGGTTACTGACGCACTTGATCTAAACTTAGTCCCGCAGTCCGGCTTCACCCATTTTTTTCCTACAGATCATATTACCTGAACTTATCATGTGTCTTCCCAGGCTGTAAACAGAGAGGAGGCAGTACATTGTAAAGACGAGGCCTACAGCGTCCAAAGCCCAAACCCGAGAAGCCAACAACTAATCTGTCATGTGTACAAATACATTCCACCCCTCTGTTATCCTGATCAGACAAGGAGCTCACATGGCTCATTACAGGACGGGACGGAAATTCTCTTAAAGTGATCTACACCTCCGACATTAAATGTGACGATACGTTTCTAATGTCTAGACGGAGTGAGCCGTCTTTCTTTTTGACGAAGAAGAAGCCTGCTCCCGCCGGGGAGGTAGATTTCCGGATAAATCCCCGGGCCAGATTCTCCTCAATATATTCAGACATGGACCGGGTCTCAGCAGCGGACAAAGGGTAAAAACGCCCACGGGGAGGAGTAGCGCCAGGTATCAGGTCGATTGGGCAATCGTATGGTCTATGAGGGGGTAATGTCTCTGCTTCTCTTTTATTAAAGACATCCGCATAAGACCAATAGGGAACCTGTAGGCCGGGTAGATTGGCTGGGGTAGGAGAAGGACAGGCAGGAAGAACAGGAACTAAACAAGTCTTATGGCAGTCCTCTCCCCAGCGAAGGACTTCTCCGGTCTGCCAATCAAGCATGGGTGCATGTTTCTGGAGCCAAGGTAGGCCTAGCAAGAGGGCGTGAGAGAGTCCAGGCAGAACATGGAAGAAGATGCTCTCAGAGTGCAGCATTCCCACCTGCAGAGTTATGGATTCGGTGATGAGTTGAATGGGATGCGGTAAGAGACCCCCATCCACGGAGGCGACAGATAAGGGTACAGCCAGGGGTTTGGTGGGAATGTGGTATTTCTCTACCAGGGATAGAGAAATGAGATTTCCGGCAGCTCCAGAGTCAAGTTGAGCTAGTTCACAGAAACTGTTCTCCCCGCAGATGATAGAGACCGACAGCATCAGAGATGGAGAGGGTTTACTCTTGTCTAGGACGACCTCTCTGAGCGATCCTAGACACAGGTGTTTCCCGACCTCTCCGGGCAGGAACGGATCCGGTGCTCCTTACTGCCACAGTAGAAGCAGCTCCCCTCGGCACGGCGTAATTCTTGACGGGTTTTGACCACCTTGGTCTGGTCGACCTGCATAGGCTCGGGTGAGTGCGCCTGAGGAGGAACGGAGGAAGTGACGGGTTTCTGAAAGGTAGGGGCAAGGCGTGGAAACCTCCTCTCACGGGTGACCTCTTTGGTGCGCTCCTGGAACCGGATGTCAATCCGGGTGGCGAGTGTTATTAAGTCGTCGAGAGTGGTAGGAATGTCCCGACCGGCGAGTTCATCTTTAATACGGCCGGACAGACTCTCCCAGAAGACGGACACCAGGGCGTCGTTATCCCAGGCAAGCTCCGAATCAAGGGTACGGAACCGTATGGTATATTGGCCCACGGTGAGACTTCCTTGACGGAGGCATAGCAGAGATGAGGCGGATGAGGTCTTCCGTCCTGGTTCGTCGAAGACTTTCCGGAAAGCCGTGAGAAAGGCTGGCAGGTTGGACACCAGGGAATCTCCTCTCTCCCATAGAGGATTTAGCCAAGCCAGCGCCTCCCCCGTGAGATGGGACATGATGAAGGCTACTTTGGCTCAGTCGGTGGAAAACTGATGTGCCAAAAGTTCGAAGTGCAGAGTGCACTGGTTAGTGAAGCCCCGTGCCTGACCGGGATCTCCGCCAAAACGAGGCGGGGCGGAGAGACGGGGACCGGGAAGGGATGCTATGGTATTGCTGTGCAGCGGCGGCGCCGGGGTAGTAAGTTTGCGAGTGGAAGCAGCTCCCGATGAGACAGTCAGTGTGTCCAGGCGAGAGTTAACACGTCCACACGTCGTCCAACAGCCCAACATGGATGATGAGAAGCTGCAGGACGTCACATAATCCGCGATATTCAGGCAGAGAACACAAACCGCAATGTGCTGCCACCGACATCTTCATCAGCTCAAGAGGAGGCGACTGTGTAAGAACATCACCGTTTTGTTTTCCCCCCGAATATCGTGGATTATTAGATGACTGATGTTCTGCTACTTTTTCTTTTTGAAGTTGTCTACACACATAATGGCTGCAGAGGACTGAGAGAAAGTCCACAGGGAACAAAAGAGAAGTCGGGAACAGAAGGGGAGACGAGGGCTGAGCCACTTACACAGACAGAAAGCTGAGGAGGACATGTTATTACTCCAGGATCTGCTCCATTCATTCCTTATGTGGCATCCAAGTGCTGAGCTCGGCTTTTTCCAGAGCCCCATAGAGAATGAATGGAGCTGCAGTTGTTCCCTGACTTTCCGTTCCTTCCCCATCAGACGATGGTTCGCAGTGGTCAGACCCCACGATCAGTAAGTGATCACTGAGCCTGTGGATAAGTGATAACTAAAGTTGACAAATCCCCAGGCCCGGATGGGATACACCCGCGAGTACTGCAGGAATTAAGTAATGTCATAGATAGACCATTATTTTTAATCTTTAAAGATTCCATAATAACAGGGTCTGTACCACAGGACTGGCGTATAGCAAATGTGGTGCCAATATTCAAAAAGGGGACAGAAACCGAACTTGGAAATTATAGGCCGGTAAGCTTAACCTCTACTGTGGGAAAAATCCTGGAGGGTTTCCTAAGAGATTCTATAATAGAGTATCTGAAGAAGAATAGCCTCATGACCCAATATCAACATGGGTTTACAAGGGACCGTTCCTGTCAGACTAATCTGATCAATTTTTATGAGGAGGCAAGTTCTGGACTGGACCAAGGAAATGCAGTGGATGTTGTGTATATGGACTTTTCAAAAGCTTTTGATACGGTTCCACACAAAAGGTTGATACATAAAATGAGAACAATGGGGATAGGGGAAAATATATGTATGTGGGTTAAGAATTGGTTCAGTGATAGGAAACAAAGGGTGGTTATTAATGGAAAACACTCAGACTGGGTCTCAGTTAACAGTGGGGTACCACAGGGGTCAGTATTGGGCCCCCTTCTTTTTAACATATTTATTAATGACCTTGTAGGGGGCATACAGAGTACTATTTCAATATTTGCAGATGACACTAAACTCTGCAGGGTAATCAATACAGAGGAGGACAATTTTATATTACAGGAGGATCTATGTAAACTAGAAGCTTGGGCTGATAAATGGCAAATGAGCTTTAATGGGGATAAATGTAAGGTAATGCACTTGGGCAGAGGAAATAAAATGTATAATTATATGCTTAATTGTAAAACACTGGATAAATCTGTCACTGAAAAAGACCTGGGTGTATTGGTGGACGACAAGCTCATGTTTAGTGGCCAGTGTCAGGCAGCTGCTGCAAAGGCAAATAAAATAATGGGATGCGTTAAAAGAGGCATAGATGCTCATGAGGAGAAGATAATTTTACCTCTATACAAGTCATTAGTGCGACCACACTTAGAATACTGTGTACAGTTCTGGTCTCCGGTGTATAAGAAAGACATAGCTGAACTAGAGCGGGTGCAGAGCGACCAAGGTTATTAGAGGACTGGGGGGTCTGCAATACCAAGACAGGTTATTACACTTGGGGTTATTTACTGTGGAAAAACGAAGGCTTAGGGGTGATCTTATTACTATGTACAAGTATATGAGGGGACAGTACAAAGACCTTTCTACTGATCTTTTTACTCTGAGGCCAGAGACGGGGACAAGGGGGCATCTTCTACGTCTGGAGGAAAGAAGGTTTAATCATAACCACAGACAGGGATTCTTTACTGTAAGAGCAGTGAGACTATGGAGCTCTCTGCCTCATGATGTTGTAATGAGTGATTCACTAATAAAATTTAAGAAGGGCATGGATTCCTTTCTTGAAAAGTATAATATTACAGGTTGCAAAAACTAGATTCCATGATAGGGCGTTGATCCAGGGAACTAGTCTGATTGTCGTATGGAGTCGGGAAGGAATTTTTTTCCCCAATGTGGAGCTTAGTGTTTGCCACAGGGTTTTTTTTTGCCTTCCTCTGGATCAACATGTTAGGCTATGGGTTGAACTAGATGGACTTAGTCTTCCTTCAACCTTAAAAACTATGTTACTATGTATGTAACTTGTTATCTTCAGACATCCCCTCTAAGCAATGGCGCACGCCAGCAGTGAAGGCGGGAGGAGACGCTGGGTACAGGGAAGACTTTACCTCTGGGGGCCACATATAGGGCATGTGAGGGGTGGACACTTCCCGTATTCACCATTACTGAGCCCCCGCTCTGTACCGCTCTTATCTGAGTGCAGGAGACACAGCAGTCACTAATCAGCCACTCTCCGGCACTTGCAGCTGTCCGAGCTCTGCTGTGCCTGTTAGGGGTGAAGTTCGGGTCCTAGGAGGCAGTGACTATGCAGCCTGCAAAGCAGATGACAGCCCGGGTACCACGTCTCCGGATAAATCTCCACCTTGTGAGCTGCTTCTTGTGCAGCAGCCCCATGCAAGTCGCTCCGCTCTCCTCAGCCAGCTCCTGCTGAAGACTGAGCTCCTCTGCCCAATCTAGGAGCCCAATAGCCCTGATCACACCAGTGGTAGCCCAGTGCTGCTGGGGGGGGCAGGGCTAGATCCGATTTACAGATAGCAAACTAATCAGCCCTAGATATTTCTAATAGCTGCAGAGCAGGCGACATAACTCTGACCGGTGTCCTCATAGACCTCTCCTCAGCCGGGACTAATAAGAGCAGTAAGATGGCCGTCATGGGGTCCATTGTTAGATCTCGGCTGCCATAGAAACTCATCGGCACCATGATCGCGCCTCCCTCTCCGGTCTTAAGTGCCTAAATGCTGTGAAAGCCACTGACTGTGTCATATAAGGGGTTAAGCTGCCAGGATCAGGGTTGGCTCCACTGCTGGCGCCTGAGGCAGGAGCGGGACTGTGTTATACCGCCACACGACTGCCGCAGATCTTGTAAGAGTCCTGACTGCACCTGCCTGATGATAATGTGTCCTATAACGCGGGTCCTGGTACCAGACTGCCCTTTACATATTAATCACTAGCAGGGAACCAGTTACTTACAGGTTCTAGTTTCTGATGTGTTTCCAGGACCTGTAGTTATCAACATTTTACCCTTAAGGCCCAGTTATAATATTACTGCAACACTCTCACTACATATGAGCATCCTGTACCTGTATACCTGCCCTGTGTGCGGCGCAAAAGTATATAACAAAATGTGTGTACACAAATACCTATCTCCTGAATGGTATTACTGCTAGATCTCCTGTACATAGAAATATGAGGTTCTTAGCGCACACTTTGAGCAAATTGTGCGAGCCCATCTGCCACCGTCAAGGCGACCTCTTCAGATGGGTCCCTACACTAACACTACACTAACTTACTAACTGGGACCACCATTTTTAATGTTTATTATTACTGTACTAATGCAATCAATTGTACCTGTTATAATTCATTTTTTAATTAGTTTTATAATTTTTTATTACTCTTGTGTTTATGATAATGGTATTACTAAAATCCCTATACTTAGTGTTGATCCAGAAGAAGGCAAAAACCCCAGGACACCTTCAGCCAATTTGTGTCACAGGGGAAAAATTCCTTCTTGACCCCGAGAAAAGGCGATCAGTCCTAGGACCCTGGATCAAATCTAATAATGTTATTACTAGTTATTAATAATTCTTATTAATATTACACAACTAATTGTACTGCTACTGCAGTTATTAGTATTTTAATTTAGGTTTTTGTACTTTTTATAGATTATATATTATTTATGTCCTGCTATCTTATTACTTTGCTATTCTAACTTTTCTATAACTACTTAAAATAATCAAAACAACACTATAATTATTTTTATATTCTTACTATTATTAACATCCTGCTATCTTATTACAGTATTATTCTACTTTCCTATCACTACTAATACTACCCTATACCTAGAGTGTTGATCCAGAAGAAGGCAAAAACCCCAGGACACCTTCAGCCAATTTGTGTCACTGAGGAAAAATTCCTTCTTGACCCCGAGAAAAGGCGATCAGTCCTAGGACCCTGGATCAAACCTAATAATGTTATTATTAGTTGTATAATTAATATATTACTTATTGTACTACTGGAGTTATTTTAATTTATGTTTTTATTTTTATAAATATAGCTATTTAATATTCTTCTTATTATTAATAACCTGCTATATTTTTACATTATTATTATTCTTTCCTATCACTACTAATACTACCCTATAACTACAGTATTGATCCAGAAGAAGGCAAAAACCCCTGGACACCTTCAGCCAATTTGTGTCACAGGGGAAAAATTCCTTCTTGACCCCGAGAAAAGGCGATCAGTCCTAGGACCCTGGATCAAACCTAATAATGTTATTATTAGTTGTATAATTAATATATTACTTATTGTACTACTGGAGTTATTTTAATTTATGTTTTTATTTTTATAAATATAGCTATTTAATATTCTTCTTATTATTAATAACCTGCTATATTTTTACATTATTATTATTCTTTCCTATCACTACTAATACTACCCTATAACTACAGTATTGATCCAGAAGAAGGCAAAAACCCCAGGACACCTTCAGCCAATTTGTGTCACAGGGGAAAAATTCCTTCTTGACCCCGAGAAAAGGCGATCAGTCCTTGGACCCTGGATCACACTGCTATTCTACCTACTACTATTACTACTGTTATTTTATTACTATTTTATTTATTTCTTACTATTATCACTAGTATTATTACTCTTATTACACTAATACTGATACACTACCACTATATTACACTATCCTGCTGTTATTTGGTGGTCTGATACTTACCAGCCGGTATTGCCGTATGTGATGTTATCGGCAGAGAGGTTCCAGCAGGATGGTCCACATGATGTTCCTCTTTCCTCTCAAATACCGGTTGATGTACTGGCGGAAGTTGGTCTGGTTCTCCTTCTTCCTTCTTGTTGTTGGGATCGGTTGTCTTCTTTTCTGGCCTTTGGCCGTCACTTCCCCCCTAGGGATCTTGATGTGGAGTTTCATCTTCTTTGCTTTCTCTTCTTTCTCTTCTTTCTCTTCTTCCTCTTCTTCCTCTTCATCCAGGTAGGCGCACAGTTCTTTTAGTGTCTTCTGTCTTAAATCCATGATGTCCAGCTTTATCTTCTTTGCTGCTTTCTCCTCTTCTTCCTTCTCTTCTTCCTCGTCTTCCTCTTCATCCAGGTACTTGCGCCGTTCTTTTAGTTCCTTGCGCCTTTCTTCCCTCTTCCTTTTCTCCCTGGCTTTATACTCTTCGATGCATCTTCTTTGGGCAATGGGGTTGGTCGGCATAAGGCGCTGGAAGAGAAGAGATGAAGTTAGGAGGCTACAAGGAAGATCCGAATACACAGCTACCTTATAGAAGAGGCCGTAGCGTTGCCCTGAGTCGTCTCACTGACCTCCTTCTTGTAGAGGGGAGAAGGGAGAAACTTCACACAATATGCCAGTCTCCTCAGCTGTTCCTCAGGACTGATGTAATCTGCAGAAAACACAACCAGATATTAGGAGCAATCCTCACCGTACAAAGAGGACGTATGTATGTTAAGACTGTCAGAAGGAGCTCACTGATGGATTCTCAGTTAACTAGTTCTGCAGCCAGCAATAGACAGTACAGCACAGAGGGTACAGGAGGCAAACTGTGCACAATTTTCAATAAAACTCAGAAAAATATTTACCACCAAGTATATGCATTAAAGGAAAGAAAATGTCCCCACAGATGAGTCTGTTTAATGAAAGCCCCAGAAAGCCATGTAACAAGAGTATAGAGAACGGTGAGTGAGTGATGGATACTACCGGGTCCAACGCTGGCAGAATACTCCATCCCCATGGTGTCCGCTGATATCTTCTCTTGTAGAAATGTATCCAAAATCTATAAAACCTCAGGAGGCGTCAGCAGAGGGTTTGGTGATTGGCTGATATTTCTTTGGTCTTAGAAACATTGGCTATAAATAATTCGGGGGTCTGCTGGGGAAAGGGCAAATTGGGAAATGTGTAGGATATTTACTGTTCTGTATCTGAGCTTCATTAAAGGGGAATTATCAGATGGAACAAGTCATCCCCTTATCCCTGGGCTCGGTGACGACTGATAGATCAGTGGGGTCCGACCGCGGGAAACTCCAGCAATCACCAAAAAAGGGCAGTGACCCCCATTAGAAGTGATCGCTGGATCCTTCCAGATGGGAGATGTGATGAGTGTGGCGCCCCCCACTGGTGTCTCAGCGTATCATGTGTTGGGGAATAATGACTTCTCCTCTGGTAAATGGGCTGATTCCTGTCAGTTGTGGTCGCTGAGTGCGTGTGATGGGATGTGGCTCCGTCCATTAGATTATATCACGTCTTATACCTAGAATCTCTCGCTGATCGCAGGTCTCTGTCTTCACACTCAGATGAGATGGAACAAACTGACCACATAGGAGGTTTTTTTTTTTTTCAAATTCAAACCGAGCAATCCTATTGGCTGAGTATGACTGTCGTTACCATGGTGACAGAATGTTAAAGGGACAGAACATTAATAATGTATAATAGTGTATTTTATTACATATTTCACATAATAGTGGCTGATATATGGACCTGTACAGATAATACACTTCTATAACTCCTCATATTTTTCATACAGCAATTTGGTGGTGCTGCAGAGATATTTTGGGCGTAATATAACTTGTGCTGGCAATTGATCATCTATAAAGTAGTCTGGTAATGTATGTAATGGTCCTAAGATTGTGGTTTTATGTTCAATACAAATCTAAATATTAATCAGACGTCACTCCCTGCTATTTGAAGGGTTTTTGTCCCTTTCCCTATGTCAGAGTAGTATCACATATAGCTCGGATACGCTGCAGCCTTCAGAACAATGAGGTCCGTTGTGGCTTTCCCCTGCACATTCGGCCATTATATAAGTGACGGCAGCTGCGTTGTGTCCCTGCACGGCTGATAGCGTCGCTGTGCAGGGATTCAGTATGGTGGAGCTGGGGCTCTTTTCTTTTATGGGTCGATACAAGTCTTGTTCAGACATATAAATATGCCTTGATTACATTGTAGAAAAGAAGGGTGACATTACAGGAGTTCCATACATTCTCAGTGTAAGATCAGTGGGGTCGGACCCCCGGCACCAGGGAGTATACAGAAGGAGCTTGTGAATGTCTTACTTTAGTGGTCTTGTAAGCTCCTCATCCCACACTTTTCCTGTATAGGACATATAGCTTTTCTGTATACATAACTCTTATGTAAAAACAACATCCTCCATGCACATTTCTGTAGGTTGCCTGATGGTTCAGGTGTAGTTACATCATTTTTTTCTACTGCCCGACCTAACAGCGTTAGCTTGCTCTTTTAGCAATCCAATTGTATTGTTTCACATTTGGGGCGATTGTGTCAGCGGCAGGTTTCATTGTGGGGTTATATAATGGGCACTATTTTTATAGGCTTATTTGGATATTATTGCCTTTGTGAATAGATACTTTGCTGCTGCCTTGCTCTTTATTATATTGTGGTGGGCAGTCTGTAGTCATATATTGAGATTTTCTGTGACTAGTTGGGCATATATATGTGAGGATTAACCATATCAGTACCTTGCAATGGTTTTGTTATTCATTGGGGCAATTGTTGCTTTTTAGTTGTTTTTTTTAACATGTCTTGTATGTTTAGTCTTTAATAAAATTCTATATTTTTGCTATTCCTTGGTGATCCCTGTCATTGCATCCTTTCTTTCTCCTTGTTTCTTTGCATCTCTATTATGTAGCTGCAGGGTTAGGGACGGCCGGTTCCTTGCAGGAATAGTTATCAGGACGGGTGCGGTTTCTGCTGTAATAACTCATTCATGTGACCCATCAGTCATCACCCGATCAGCCGGGCAATGCTCAGCACAGGCCGCCGTCATCCCACTTCTCTACATCTATTATATAGATGACGCGCCCCTGGGCCTGTGTCGCGCTGCGTTGCGCACGCGGGAGCTTACCCGGAGCCGGATCGCTTGAGGGTTGTAGTCTCGTGGCGGGGACCCGGTCCGTGCCCAGGGAGTCAAACTGAGCGGCGATGTATCAGCGGTAGATGTGTACGACTACGCCACCCGTTGAATGCAGCTATGGAGCTGCCGCTGCAGGACAGTCCGCTGAGGCCGGTGGATGGATGGTGCAGCGTAGATGGTATAACCCCCAACGGGAGGGGTATGGCCTCAGGGCAGCAGATGTGGATGATGGGGGTAGCAGGAACCACTCAGAGACGGTGCGGTGTAATTCAGGGTCTTTACTGGTAACAACGATAGACCCTCCCGGAGTACTTGCTAGCGAACGGGGCCTGGTCAGTCCTTGAGCAGATGGGATCTCCCCTGGCCAGGCGGAGTTGTAGGCCTCCCAAACTGACTGTACTCTTCTGGCTACCTTGCTAGAAGCGGATATAAGTAGCCCACGTCCCTGAGTGTACCGTGTGGTGCTCACCCGTATGGCCGGTGACTCGGGGCCTTCT
The DNA here is from genome assembly GCF_046119375.1 of Phyllobates terribilis. Lineage (NCBI taxonomy): Eukaryota > Metazoa > Chordata > Amphibia > Anura > Dendrobatidae > Phyllobates > Phyllobates terribilis. Next base: position 4,376,822 of record NW_027362871.1, on the reverse strand, counting down.
AATGGCTTCCGCTCCACGATGGCGGTGCTGGTCCCACGCGTGTGACCGTGCCTTCGGGTTTCTGGGCCTGAGGACCTGAAATCCCCTGCCGGTCGGCTTCTGCTGCTGGGTCAGAGTTAGTCCCCACAGCCTCGGACGCCGGGTCCGGTAAGAAATCTTCTCAGTCAGGGCGAGCTCTGCAGCTGCCAGCCCCTGGCTTGTAGTAGTATTGCTCCCACTGAGCTTCTGCTGTTTCTTCCTATGCTGCTTCTCTGTCTCTACTCTCCTTGACTGACTAACCCTGCTTCAGCCCCGGGTTTACATAGGGGAAGTTCTTCCCCTCCCAAGACTGGGCAGGAGGTGTGGCATGCACAGGATCCCTGACCAAAGGACCTCCCACCTGCTCTCAGACATAACATTACATTACTGTGGAAACCAGACCCCTGGGGTGCCACATTCCCCCCTAGTAAAATTTAGTACTCCGGGACTAAACATATTTTAGAAAAACATAACAAGATATAAACAATAATAATACCATAAGAAAACACATAACGATGGTTACGGCGTGTCCGCAACCGGGTGCAGTTTTGAAGAAAAGCAAGGTGTCCATTTCACCAAAACAGGGAGACGTAACCAGGTAGGGGTCTGTCCTACCCCGAGTCCTTAACAGTCTCTAGTCCATCCTGGGTTACGTTCCAACTATGTACAAGGATTCCCGGTAATCCACCAAGGATTCCTAAAAGTAACTGGAAACACAAAATTATACACAAGCAACAATACACAGGTAAACATAAATAAAACAATTTATACACTTCAAATCCTCCAGCGTGCGGGTAACTGGCCTCTAGTGGCCCTAGTGGACCTACGGAGCTGACTGTCTGGCCCTGAACTACAGGGTGTAGGAGCTGTCAAGGGTAAACTGGGCAGCTGTCTACCGGCTCTTTGTCTCACTAGGGGTATGGCAGGCTCACTATAAGCAGAGGGTTGATCCTCCTGTTCTGCTTGTGTGGAGTCTTCTGCCTCCTGGACCGGCTGTTCTTCCAGCTCTACCTGTTGCTCCGTAGGTGCTTGGGATGCTGGTTGGAGGAAGGTGAGTACGGGTACCACAACTGCACCATTGACTTGAGTCCAAGACCGAGGGAAGTCCCCGAGCACAGTACTAACCATATCTTCCCTTTCCTCTACGGGTCGATGGTCTTCTTGTTCCTCTTCAGGGTTCCTCAGTTGTTCGGGACACTTCTTCAGGTGGTCCCGGGATACAATGGCTGTGGTTTCCCCTCCGTCTTTACTGATGGTACAAACCTTCGGGTTCTCGTGGCTTGAGGGCAGTACGGTGTACGGGTCCTTCTCCCACTGGTCGTCCAACTTGTGGAGCCGTCTCTTCCTCTTCAAGACCTGCTCTCCGGGTACCAGGGGAACAGCGGGAGCATACTGGTTGTAAGTTTTCTCTTGTCTTTCCCTAGCCTGACAGAGACTTCGCTCCACGCTCTCCTGTACTCTCCGGTACTGCTGCTGCCTCTCTGTGTCCCAGTCTGTTTCTGGTGAAGTGTCCTCGGGTGTCAGGACTCCCATTTCCAGGTCAACAGGTAACTTACCAGGTCTTGCCCTCATTAGGTAAGCCGGGGTACAGTTGGTGGAACCTACCGGGATGTGGTTGTATAGGTCCACCAGATCGGGCAACTTCTCAGGCCACAGACTGCGTTCTTCCAGGGGCAACGTTTTTAGAAGATCCATTACCACCTGGTTCATTTTCTCACAAAGTCCATTAGTTTGCGGATGGTAGGGTGTCGTCCTTATCTTCCGGCAGCCATACAGATTGCAGAATTCCTGGAAGACCTCCGCTTCAAAGGCAGGTCCCTGGTCCGTCAGCACTCGGTCCGGGTACCCGTGTGGACGGCAAAAGTGCTGCTGGAAGGCTCTAGCTGCTGTTTGAGCCGTTAAGTCCTTGACGGGGACGACAACCAGAAACCGGGAGTAATGATCCACGATGGTTAACGCGTAGACGTAGCCACTTCTGCTTGGGGTCAGTTTTACATGATCCAAGGCTACCAGTTCCAACGGTTGCCGGGTGACGATGGACTGCAGGGGAGTCTTCTGGCTGGCGCGGTCCTTCCTTCTCAGGTTGCACGGGCCACAGTCTCTGCACCACTTCTCAATGGTTCCCCTCATGCCTACCCAGTGGAATCGCTCGCGCAGCAGGAACTCCAGCTTCTTCCACCCGAAGTGTCCAGCTCCGTCGTGGTATGCCTCCATCACCATGGCTGCGTCTCTTTGTGGCACTACTACTTGCCAGAGTAGTTTATGCGTCCGGGAGTTAACCATTCTGCGGCACAACTTCCCCTTGTAAAGGAACAGTCGACTCTTCTCTGCCCATAGTTGTTTGGCTTCCTCCGGAGCGTCTGGTTCAAGGCAAGCCTCCGGGCGAGTCAGCATCTCCTTCACCAGTCGGACGGCAGGGTCGCTGTCTTGCGTTTCCGCCCAGTTGTAGTGAGGTAAGGGGTTCAACGTAACAGCCTGCTTACTCCTTACCCGGTGGGAATACTGGATAGTCCCATGACGGTGGAACGCAGGGAGTTCAACTTCTTCCAGTCCCTCCGGATCTTCTCCTTCGTCCGGCAGGTTGGGCATCCTGGACAGGGCATCCGCGTTGGTATTGGAGCGTCCGGCCCGGTATTTGATTGTGAACTCGTAGTTGGACAGACGGGCCATCCACCTCTGCTCCAGGGCACCGAGTCTTGCCGTGTCCAGGTGTGTCAACGGGTTGTTATCCGTGTACACGGTGAACCGGGAAGAAGCGAGGTAATGCTTAAAGCGCTCGGTGACTGCCCATACTACGGCCAGGAACTCTAGCTTAAATGAGCTGTAATTCTCGGGGTTCCTTTCGGTGGGTCGCAGTTTTCGGCTGGCGTAGGCGATTACTCGTTCCTTCCCCTGCTGGATCTGGGACAGTACGGCTCCTAGCCCGATGTTACTGGCGTCGGTGTAGAGGATAAAGGGCTGGCTATAATCCGGGTACGCCAGGATTTCGTCCCCCGTGAGGGCCATCTTCAGCTGGCGGAAGGACTCTTCTTCCAGCTCCTCCCATTTGAAGGGCGGCTTCTGGTTCTTGGCCTTCCGGGACTGGCCTATCAGGAGGTCCTGCATAGGTGCTGCCTTTTTGGTGAAACCGGGAATAAACCTTCGGTAGTAGCCTACCAACCCGAGGAACTGCCGCACTTCTTTTACGCTGGAGGGGCTTGGCCATTCCTTAATTGCGGTGATCTTATCAGGGTCGGGAGCCACTCCGTCAGCGCTCACCACGTGTCCCAGGTACTGCACCTTTGGTTTCAGGAGGTGACACTTGGAGGGTTTCACCTTTAGGCCGTAACTCGCCAGAGCCTCGAACACTTCCGCCAGGTGTTTCAGGTGGTCCTCATACGTCTTGGAATATACGATGACATCGTCCAGGTACAACAGGACCGTCTCGAAGTTTCTGTGGCCCAGACAACACTCCATTAGTCGTTGGAAGGTTCCTGGTGCGTTGCAGAGTCCGAACGGCATGCAGGTGAACTCGCTAAGTCCCATCGGGGTGGTGAATGCGGTCTTCTCCCGGTCCGCCTCTGCTACAGGAACCTGCCAGTACCCGCTAGTGAGATCCAAGGTAGAGAAGAAGTTAGCAGATCTTAAAGCAGCCAATGACTCCTCTATCCTTGGCAAGGGGTACGCATCCTTGTGTGTGATACGGTTGATTTTCCGGTAATCTACACACATCCTCATGGTGTTGTCTTTTTTTCTGACTAAGACTAGTGGAGCTGCCCAGGGGCTACAGCTATCCCTGATCACCCCAGCCTCCTTCATGTCTCTAAGCATCCCCTTGGCGTGTTGGTAGTGGGCAGGGGGTACGGGTCGATACCTCTCTTTTATAGGAGGATGGTCTCCCGTGGGGATGTGGTGTTCTACCCCCTTGACTCGCCCGAAGTCTAACGGGTGTTTACTGAACACTCTCTCGTACTCTTGAACCACCCGATAGACTCCTTGTTTCTGGTGTGCGGGAGTGGAGTCAGTACCCAGATGTAGTTGCTGACACCAGTCCTCCATGTTTTTCTTAGAGCCGTTACCTTCCTCCGGGTGAGATGGAGGCAAGGGTTCCACAGATTGTATAGAATTTTGGTTAATGGTATATAATTTGGCTAGCGTGGCATACCGGGGCAGGTACACTTCCCTCTCCCCGATATTTATTATGCGAACGGGCACCCTCCCATGGCGTACATCAACCACCCCCCGTGCTGTCAAAATGGTGGGCCTACTGTCCGAGTAAACTGGTTCTACCATTGCCTGGTAATCTCTACCTCTCAGACCAATAGCTGCCCGGCACCAAATCATCATTTCACTTTTTGGGGGCATGGCAATAGGAAAAGGGTCACACATTCTTACGCTACCAATCTCACCGCCGGAGAGTTCCACCTGTTGCCGTCGCATCAGTGCCCGGATCTCTTTCTGGAGCACCCGCTGCTCGCCGGAGCTGGCGTTCTTGGCAACCTGCTGTAAAAGGAAAATCACCTCTGCAAGACAATTTTCAATTACATTAGTTCCTAGAGTTATTTTTGGGTGACTCTCATGTTTGTCAATATCTACAATGATCAGTCCCTGTGCTGCCAGTTCGACTCTACCGATTTTGATGGTCACCTCTTTAAATCCGATCTGTGGCACGGGCTGGCCATTGCTGGCGATGATACTCAAGTCGTCGTCAGGGTAGCGGGTAATATCCGAGTCATTCCAGTACTGCTTAAAGAGCACGTACGGGATGGTGGTGACCTGTGACCCGGTGTCCAGTAGGGCACTCATGGGAATGCCATCCAGTACCACAGGCAAGACTGGACGTCCTCCCACATATCTGTCGCGCCAGTTCGATGGGCCTGGTGATCTTTTTCCTGGGGGTTGGCCCTCTACCCCAGGTTGTGCCCGTTTAAAGAACAGTACCTTGCCATATGTCCGGGTTGATTGCAGCGGCGGCAGATGGGTCGTCCGTCCTCGCTGTATCGGTCACTGGGTCTTCCTCTGGCCGGTGGGGTCCTCCTTGGTCGACGCCACGGGATGTCCTCCGGTCCGGATGCCAGCTGGATCTTCCCTGGGGTGGAAGCCTGTAAAGACTGCACAGTTCGGGTTAGCGCAGCAACGCTCTTAGCTAGCTCTTGGACCTGATGGTGTAGGTCTGGAGCCGGGTCATTGTCCAAAGCCTGCGCATCAGCTCCCACAGGCCCTGCCGACAAGGGCGCCGCCTCCTGGTGGTAAGTGATAGCAGGGCGCTTGTGGGTCACAACGCCACCCGGTGCCGGTTCTCGGAGCACCCGGATGGCTCTGTCCTTGAACTGTGCAAAGCCCAGATGGGGATCCTGTAAGGCCATTGCCCGCAACTGGGTTCGGTGGGTATTACAATACAGTCCCTCTATAAACTGTTCGGTCAACAGCCTGTCCTCGTTTCCCACTCCATCAGGGTTGGTCTGCTTAATGGCCCTCAGAGCCTCTTGTAGGTTTAGTGCATAGTCCCTTATACTCTCATGCGCTCGCTGCTTGCACCCGTAGAATCTAAGCTTAATCTCGGCTGAGGTGCGGGTATCAAAGGTGTCCTTCAGCCGGGTTAGTATCCCTGCGACAGTCTTCCTCCCAGGTGGCCAGGATTTTACTTCCCTTTTGGCTGCCCCGGTTAGTTGGGCCACCAGGATGCTCACTTTTTGCTCTTCTGTGAGGGGGTACACCTGGAAGAGGCTATCCAGCTTTTCTCTAAAGTCATGCAGGGTATGTGACTCCCCTGAGTACTGGGGTAGCCAAGCTGCTCCCGGGATATAGGGCATGGTGAAGGGCATAACTGCAGCAGCGGTAGCGCTGGCGGGGGTTGAGGCAGTGAAGCTCTCCTCCGTATCCGACATCTTCCTCCCCCCTAGTGAACCGTGGCCTACCTTGTGATGATCCTCTTCCGTAGGCCGCGGCTCCGCAGTGGATCGTCAGGGTTGAGGACCTTCCGTCGCGCTCCTGTGACGTCGGCGTCTGCTGGGCTCCTTCCAGGACCTTACGCAACGTCCGGACGTGAGGCGGGGCTTCAGTTCTCGCGCGCTTTCGGAGTCCACGCCCCTCTTCTTCCCGCGCGGCGTCCTCAAGATGGCGTCCAATGGCGGGAAAACTCCATGGATGGCGGGAAGAAGGCAGAAGATGGCGCCGGATGGCGGGAAACTTCACCGATGGCGGGAAGAAGGCTGAAGATGGCGCCGGATGGCGGGAATCTTCACCACAGGTAAGTTTGAAAAGTCTCTTTTTCAGGCACGCAGTACCCGGTGGTTGCGGGCACGAAATCCTGCCGACTACGCCAAAGTTGACGCGCCCCTGGGCCTGTGTCGCGCTGCGTTGCGCACGCGGGAGCTTACCCGGAGCCGGATCGCTTGAGGGTTGTAGTCTCGTGGCGGGGACCCGGTCCGTGCCCAGGGAGTCAAACTGAGCGGCGATGTATCAGCGGTAGATGTGTACGACTACGCCACCCGTTGAATGCAGCTATGGAGCTGCCGCTGCAGGACAGTCCGCTGAGGCCGGTGGATGGATGGTGCAGCGTAGATGGTATAACCCCCAACGGGAGGGGTATGGCCTCAGGGCAGCAGATGTGGATGATGGGGGTAGCAGGAACCACTCAGAGACGGTGCGGTGTAATTCAGGGTCTTTACTGGTAACAACGATAGACCCTCCCGGAGTACTTGCTAGCGAACGGGGCCTGGTCAGTCCTTGAGCAGATGGGATCTCCCCTGGCCAGGCGGAGTTGTAGGCCTCCCAAACTGACTGTACTCTTCTGGCTACCTTGCTAGAAGCGGATATAAGTAG
>NW_027362871.1:4317500-4365000 GCF_046119375.1 Phyllobates terribilis | reverse complement strand
CGGCCCCCCGCTGTGTACAGATGGCTACATGCGGCCCCCCGCTGTGTATAGATGGCTACGTGCGGCCCCCCGCTATGTATAGATGGCGCCGTGCGGCCCCCCGCCGTGTATTGATGGCGCAGTGCGGCCCCCTGCTGTGTAGAGATGGCGCCGTGCGGCTCCCCGCTGTGTATAGATGGCGCCGAGCGGCCTCCCGCTGAGTATAGATGGCGCTGTGCGGCCACCTGCTGTCTCTGGGGGGGGCGCCGTGCGGCCTCCCGCTGTGTATAGATGGCTACTTGCGGCCTCCCGCTGAGTATAGATGGCGCTGTGCGGCCTCCTGCTGTCTCTGGGGGGGGCGCCGCGAGGCCTCCCGCTGTGTATAGATGGCTACGTGCGGCCTCCCGCTGAGTATAGATGGCGCTGTGCGGCCTCCTGCAGTCTCTGGGGGGGGGGCGCCGTGCGCCCCCCGCTGTGTATAGATGGCTACATGCGGTCTCCCGCTGAGTATAGATGTCGCCGTGCGGCCTCCTGCTGTGTATAGATGGCTACGTGCGGTCTCCCGCTGAGTATAGATGGAGCTGTGCGGCCTCCTGCTGTCTCTGGGGGGAGCGCCGTGCGGCATCTATACTCAGCAGGAGGCCGCACGTAGCCATCTATACACGTATACTCAGCAGGAGGCCGCACGTAGCCATCTATACGGCGCCATCTATACACAGCGGGAGGCCGCACGGCGCCATCTATACACAGCGGGAGGCCGCACGGCGCCATCTATACACAGCGGGAGGCCGCACGGCGCCATCTATACACAGCGGGAGTCTCAGTGCTTTGCAAGAGCAGTCAATAAATTCTGCTTGACTAATTCTGAGCACCATAAAGTCTGGTTCGCTTCTAACCTGCTGTCTTCATTTTCAGCTTGCTGAATTCTAACTCATTTACTGTCATTCGAGACGATGCCTTTGCTGGTCTCTTTCACCTTGAATACCTGTAAGTGATCCACTTAATGTCATATTTTTGATTCTGTTCTTCTTCACCTTTTGGCATGTGCAATTGTATGAGCAAGTATTCATATGAATTTATGACCTACTTAAACCTTCGAGGACCTTACATTTTATTCAATCAAATTTTTTTCCAGTTTAAAACTATGGGACATATATGTGTCTTGGTCCTCAAAGGGTTTTTAAAGGGGCTGCAAACATAAATATGAAAAAAATAATTCAATTAGTGCTTTTTGTGTTCATTTAATTTTTATTTGAAGTCCATTTTTTTTTATTTACATTGGAATTAAGCCCTACTCCATGGAATGAAGCCCTACCTACATGACATCTGAGAGCTACATGGATCCCGCTTGTGAGGTTCCTGTCCGTCACTACTATTCAGTTTTAGGGTCCACTCACTAAGCCATATATTCTCTCATGCAAGAGAATAGGGCCAATTATGCTAATGACACTGGGCTCAAACTCTGTCAGAGCTTCAACTGAGTGTGATCCGATTCTCTCGCAGCACAGATATGGAGAAGATGGAGAACTTAATTTCTCCATCTTCTCCATAGTCTCTGTGAGTGTTCATCGGACTGCACTTGGATGACATCCGAGTGCAGTCTAATGTTTTACGTGCACCCATAGACTTGTATGGGTGCACATGGTCCGAATATCGAATGAGATTATTTTCTCATGCCAATAATCGCACTGTCCCATAGTATAACATAGGGCCGAGTCCTATCCGATAAAACATCACATAGCATTCGGCCGTGTTATACGACAGTGTGAGCGAGCCCTTAGAGTCAAGGAATATTTACATTCAGATGATGATATTACTCTCCAAGTGTATATTTTTTTAGGCGAGTTCATAGTAAATGCTTTGCATTTTTGACATGTGATCAACTAAAGAACAAGAAAGATTTAGGACCTCGCCTATAGAGAAAGGGAAAATAGTTTGGAGGACTTGCATGTCCTTTTTTATTTATTATGAGAAAATCATAAAAGATCCCGTTTTTTAACCATGCTGTGACTTTCTGCTGAGGGAGAGGGAGAGAGCTGCCCTATTCAGAGTCTGTAATAAGACCTGCTGACAAAAGTGTTGAAGATACAGTCTAATGTGAATTAACAATGAAAAAAAGTTAATTTCACAAATGGCTTGTATTTTTTTTAATACAAACTTTTTTGTCTTTACAGCTCCTTTAAAGGGAATCTGTCATCAGGTTTTTGCCACCTAATCTGAGAGCAGCATAATGTAGGGTTAGAGGCACTGATTCCAGTAATGTGTCACTTACTGGGCTGCTTAGTGTTGTTTTGATAAAATCATTGATTTGTCAGAAGGTAATTATTACTAGATGACTAGTAAGTTCTGTAGGACCCCACCCCCATCACTGATCAGTAGATTTCTGTGTACACTGAGCATGGGCAGAAAGCTGCCAATCAGTGGTGTGGGCGGGGCTATACAGAGCGCAGCATTCAGAGAGCTGCTAGATCTGCAGCAGATAAAACGGTGATTTTCTCAAAATGACAACAAGCAGCTGAAAAAGTGACACATCGCTGGAATCAGGGTATCTGCCCAAATATTGTGCTGCTCTCAGATGAGGCAGCACAATTAATATTATGCCAAATTAATTTCCCGTGAACTATCACATGATCTATCACAGGGGATCATGTGACATGTCACGTGATAAATCAGGTGTGGGGGGGGGGCGCGCCTTCTAAACTGCCCGGGGCCCTTACTACTCTTAATCCACCCCTGCCCCCACTGATTCCATATTAATGACCTATCCAATGGGTAAGTGATCAATATCAAGGTAGTGGGCAACCCCTTAAAGAAAGCAGACCATATTAGGTACTTCTAGAATATCTTTGTCCCATGCTGTTGATAGACCCCACCGCGTGTAATCGGTACCCTACAATGACTTGTCATCCATAGTCATGTCTTGTAGCACTGGAGCCATTAAATGATGTTGCTTGGCGGCTCATGACGTCACTATAGATGATGTGTATTAATGCAAGTTGTTTAATTGCTACTAATAAGAAATCACTTTAAATCAATATGGAGGCTTATAGGGTCCTCTCAGCTTCCTTTTACATATGGAAGTAGTCGTAGAACAGTATCGTCGATTGTCCCTCCCCAGAAAAATTATCCTTTTTTTTTTTGCAGAGCTCCGATGTGCCAGTCAAAAGGAAATGGAGTGTCTGCAGATTGGTGTGGGAGTGCAGAGGGGCGTGTCCGTGCACTTGAAAGGAGCTGTCTAAGTGCAGTGATACGCCCCAGTGCACTTCCAGACGGATTTGCATATGTTTTCCACACTAGATTTGTCATGATGGACTCATCAGATCTCTTATAACACCATTACGATCATATGTCAAGGTGCTGACGTCCCTTTATGCCTTACGCTACGTGCCACCTAAATGGATTTTCCATTGAGATGAGATGAGGCTGTTGGGTATTTTCCCCGGACCTGTCACGTTTCTGTAGGCTGCAGTCATGTATCCCGCGTCTTGCTCTAATACTTTGTTTTTATTGCAGTTTACTTCCGCCACAATTTCCTCAAGACAAACCTCTCATCACAGTCTTTCCACCGATAAGACATCACCTGGTGGACAAGCAAGGCCCCAATGTCACCTGTCCTTTACTACATAATGTAAGGAGACTTGGGAGATTTTGAGCGCTGGACTTAGGAATGTTGTAATTTAACCTTTCAATGACTGAGGTGTTTTTGTTTTTATAAAGTGGATCTGTGTGGTCTCCTGACACGTCTGTTTTAGTAATCTTATAAACCCTATAAAATCACAAATGTGCAGAATTTGTGTTTCAGACCACTGTGCAGTGCCTTTGAAGGCTATGTTCACACATCGTGTTTTTTTCAGCGTTTTTTTAATGCAAATTTTCAGCTGTGTTTTACAGTACAAGCAAAGTCTATGAGATTTCAGAAATCTCATGCTCACACCCTGGTTTTTGTATGATCAGTATTTTGTGATTTGCATTGTTTTTTGCTGAATAGAGCACGTCACTTCTTTCAGTGTATTTCACCCATTGAAAGTAATGTGTAGTGAAAAAACGCCTAGTGTGAACATAGCCTTACATCTAATTGACAATGGGGTGTTACCTTACTCCTTGTCCATGTCTAATCAGTTTGGACAGTAGGCATAATCACTACGACCAGGGGCCTGGCAGTGGCCAGTTGTCAATGTATCCACACATTTCCAGAAGATTGACACAACGCAGAGGACCTGGGAAGAAGAGATGCCACGGTATTGTTAGTTCATAGGGAATACACCTCTTTATTTTGGTAGATGAGGTCTTTGTCAAACACATCTTCAGCAAAGGAGAACGAAATGAAAGGATTAATGTATGTGTTAATGACCCAGTTCTGCGTGTGCTCTACGTAAAATGTGGCTGCAGATGGCTGTGCTGCATCGACACGTGAGGTTTGGGAGCCACCTTACATCTAATGGGTGGGGGTCTTACATTGAGGTCCCCACTTCAGACATTTCTGATATTTCCAGTGAATTTTCCAAGGAAGTTTCAGATAAAAATACCATAAGAAAATGTGGTCAACCTTGTTTTAGTTTTTTTTTTTTAATATATAAGATTTTTAGTTATAGTCTTTGTTATGTTCACATAGAAGACCGGTGGGTTTTTTCTTTTTTAGGAACAAAGTATATACAGTGGGGAAAGTAAGTATTGGATACACTGACGATTTTGCAAGTTTTCCCACCTACAAAGAATGGAGAGGGCTGTAATTTTTATCGTAGGTACACTTCACCTGTGAGAGACAGAATCTAAAAATAAAAAACAGAAAATAACATTTTATAATTTTTACATACTTATTTCATGCAATTATGCAAATTAATTATTTGATACAATAGAAAAACAGATCTTAATATTTGGTACGGAAACCTTTGTTTGCAATTACAGAGGTCAGACGTTTCCTGTAGTTCTTGACCAAGTTTGCAGACACTGCAGCAGGAATTTTGGACCACTCCTCCATACAGATCTTCTCCAGATCTTTCAAGTTTCGGGACTGTTGCTGGGTGCAGTTGTCCTGTCCCCTTTGCAGAAAAGCACCCCCAAAGTGTAAGGTTTCCCCAGCATGCTTCTCAGTTGGGACGGTGTTCTTGGGGTTGTACTCATCCTTCTTCTTTCTCCAAACACGTCAAGTGGAGTTGATACCAAAAAGTCCTATTTTGGTCTCATCTGACCACATGACCCTCTCCCATGCCTCCTCTGGATCACCCAGATGGTCAATGGCGAACTTCAAACGGGCCTGGACATGTGCTGGCGTGAGCAGGGGACCTTGCGTGCCCTGCAGAAGTTTAATCCATGACGGCATAGTGTGTTACTAATGGTAATGTTTGAGACTGTAGTCTCGGCTCTCTTCAGGTCATTGACCAGGTCCTCCTGTGTAGTTCTGGGCTGATTCCTGACCTTTCTCAGAATCATCCTTATCCCACGGGTCGAGATCTTGCATGGAGCCCCAGACCGAGGAAGATTGACAGTCATCTTGTGTTTCTTCCGTTTTCTAATAATTGTGCCAACAGTTGTTGCTTTCTCACCAAGCTGCTTGCATATTGTCCTGTAGCCAATCCCAGCCTGGAGCAGGTCTACAATTTTGTCCCTGGTGTCCTTAGATAGCTCTTTGGTCTTAACCATGGTGGATAGGTTGGAGTGTGATTGAGTGTGTGGACAGGTGTCGTTTATACAGGTAACGAGTTCAAACAGGTACAATAAATACAGGTGAGGAGTGCAGAGTAGGAGGGCTTCTGAAAGAAAAACTAACAGGTCTGTGAGAGCGAGATTTCTTGCTGGTTGGTAGGTGATCAAATACTTATTTCATGCAATGAAATGCGATTTAATTATTTAAAAATCATACAATGTGATTTTTTTTTTGGATTTTATTTTTAGATTCTGTCTCTCACAGGTGAAGTGTACCTATGATAAAAATGACAGACCTCTCCATTCTTTGTAGGTGGGAAAGCTTGCAAAATCGTCAGTGTATCAAATACTTATTTTCCCTACTGCGTGCGTGTATGTATATATATATGTGTGTGTGTGTGTGTGTGTGTGTGTATGTACAGAACAGACCAAAAGTTTGGACACACCTCATTTAAAGATTTTTTATGTATTTTCATGACTATGAAAATTGTACATTCACACTGAAGGCATCAAAACTATGAATTAACACATGTGGAAATATATACTTAACAAAAAAGTGTGAAACAACTGAAAATATGTCTTATATTCTAGGTTCTTCAAAGTAGCCACCTTTTGCTTTGATGACTGCTTTGCACACTCTTGGCATTCTCTTGATGCGCTTCAAGTGTTAGTCACCGGAAATGGGCTTCCAACAATCTTGAAGGAGTTCCCGGAGATGCTTAGCACTTGTAGGCCCTTTTGCCTTCACTCGGCGGTCCAGCTCACCCCAAACCATCTCGATTGGGTTCAGGTCTGGTGACTGTGGAGGCCAGGTCATCTGGCGTAGCACCCCATCACTCGCCTTCTTGGTCAAATAGCCCTTACACAGCCTGGAGGTGTGTTTGGGGTCATTGTCCTTTTGAAAAATAAATGATGGTCCAACTAAACGCAAACCGGATGGAATAGCATGCCGCTGCCAGATGCTGTGGTAGCCATGCTGGTTCAGTATGCCTTCAATTTTGAATAAATCTCCAACAGTGTCACCAGCAAAGCACCCCCACACCATCACACCTCCTCCTCCATGCTTCACGGTGGGAACCAGGCATGTAAAGTCCATCCGTTCACCTTTTCTGAGTCGCACAAAGACACGGTGGTTGGAACCAAAGATCTCAAATTTGGACTCATCAGACCAAAGCACAGATTTCCACTGGTCTAATGTCCATTCCTTGTGTTCTTTAGCCCAAACAAGTCTCTTCTGCTTGTTGCCTGTCCTTAGCAGTGGTTTCCTAGCAGCTATTTTACCATGAAGGCCTGCTGCACAAAGTCTCCTCTTAACAGTTGTTGAAGAGATGTTTCTGCTGCTAGAACTCTGTGTGGCATTGACCTGGTCTCTAATCTGAGCTGCTGTTAACCTGCGATTTCTGAGGCTGGTGACTCGGATAAACTTATCCTCAGAAGCAGAGGTGACTCTTGGTCTTCCTTTCCTGGGGCAGTCCTCATGTGAGACAGTTTCTTTGTAGCGCTTGATGGTTTTTGCAACTGCACTTGGGGACGCTTTCAAAGTTTTCACAATTTTTCGGACTGACTGACCTTCATTTCTTAAAGTAATGATGGCCACTCGTTTTTCTTTACTTAGAATTTGTATGATGGCAAGAAAAAATCATCTAACAGTCTATTCAGTAGGACTATCAGCTGTGTATCCACCAGACTTCTGCACAACACAAGTGATGGTCCCAACCCCATTTATAAGGCAAGAAATCCCACTTATTAAACCTGACTGGGCACACCTGTGAAGTGAAAACCATTTCCGGTGACTACCTCTTGAAGCTCATCAAGAGAATGCCAAGAGTGTGCAAAGCAGCCATCAAAGCAAAAGGTGGCTACTTTGAAGAACCTAGAATATAAGACATATTTTCAGTTGTTTCACACGTTTTTGTTAAGTATATAATTCCACATGTGTTAATTCATAGTTTTGATGCCTTCAGTGTGAATGTACAATTTTCTTAGTCATGAAAATACAGATAAATCTTTAAATGAGAAGGTGTGTCCACCTTTTGGTCTGTACTGTATATATACACTGCTCAAAAAAATAAAGGGAACACTTAAACAACAGAATATAACTCCAAGTGCATCAAACTGTCCACTTAGGAAATGACACTGATTGACAATCAATTTCACATGCTGTTGTGCAAATGGAATAGACAATAGATGGAAATTATTGGCAATTATCAAGACACCCTCAAAGGATTGATTCTGCAGGTGGGGACCACAGACCACATCTCAGTACCAATGCTTTCTGGCAGATGTTTTGGTCACTTTTGAATGTTGGTTATGCTTTCACACTCGTGGTAGCATGAGACGGACTCTACAACCCACAGAAGTTGCTCAGGTAGTGCAGCTCATCCAGGATGGCACATCAGTGCGAGCTGTGGCAAGAAGGTTTGCTGTGTCTGTCAGCGTAGTGTCCAGAGGCTGGAGGTGCTACCAGGAGACAGGCCAGTACACCAGGAGACAAGGAGGGGGCCGTAGGAGGGCAACAACCCAGCAGCAGTACCGCTACCTCCGCCTTTGTGCAAGGAGGAACAGGGGGAGCACTGACAGAGCCCTGCAAAATGACCTCCAGCAGGCCACAAATGTTCATGTGTCTGCACAAACGGTTAGAAACCGACTCCATGAGGGTGGTATGAAGGCCCGACGTCCACAGATGGGGGTTGTGATCACATCCCAACATTGTGCAGGACGCTTGGCATTTGCCACAGAACACCAGGATTGGCAAAGTCGCCACTGGCGCCCTGTGCTCTTCACAGATGAAAGCAGGTTCACACTGAGCACATGTGACAGACATGACAGAGTCTGGAGACGCCGTGGAGAGCGATCTGCTGCCTGCAACATCCTTCAGCATGACCGGTTTGGCAGTGGGTCAGTAATGGTGTGGAGTGGCATTTCTTTGGAGGGCCGCACAGCCCTCCATGTGCTCGCCAGACGTAGCCTGACTGCCATTAGGTACCGAGATGAGATCCTCAGACCCCTTGTGAGACCATATGCTGGTGCGGTTGGCCCTGGGTTCCTCCTAATGCAGGACAATGCCAGACCTCATGTGGCTGGAGTGTGTCAGCAGTTCCTGCAAGATGAAGGCATTGAAGCTATGGACTGTCCCACCCGTTCCCCAGACCTGAATCCGATTGAGCACATCTGGGACATCATGTCTCGCTCCATCCACCAACGTCACGTTGCACCATAGACTTTCCAGAAGTTGGCGGATGATTTAGTCCAGGTCTGGGAGGAGATCCCACAGGAGACCACCTCATCAGGAGCATGCCCAGGCGTTGTAGGGAGGTCATACAGGCACGTGAAGGCCGCACACAATACTGAACCTCATTTTGACTTGTTTTAAGGACATTACATCAAAGTTGGATCAGCCTGTAGTGTGTTTTTCCACTTTAATTTTGGGGGTGGCTCCAAATCCAGGCCTCCATTAGTTAATAAATTTGATTTCCATTGATGATTTTTATGTGATTTTGTTGTCAGCACATTCAGCTTTGTACAGAACAAAGTATTCAATGAGAATATTTCATTCATTCAGATCTAGGATGTGTTATTTGAGTGTTCCCTTTATTTTTTTGAGCAGTGTATGTATATGTGTGTGTATATATATAATTTTTTTTAATTTTTTTCAATACATATTTCACTTTGGAGCTGACATAAGTCATGGACATGGGCTCTGTATCATGATATGTCTCCAATTTAGCAAATCTAGATCATGAAAGTAACTCTGTGACCTGCCATGTTGTCACCCTGAGTAATATGCTATAGGTATCATTACTGAGTCATATAGTGATGAAGTGATTGACAGTTGCTCCTGCTTTCTATCGAGCGTCTCTCCTGCTCTCTCTCTCTCTCGAGCGTCTCTCCTGCTCTCTCTCTCGAGCATCTCTCCTGCTCTCTCTCGAGCGTCTCTCCTGCTCTCTCTCTCTAGCTTCTCTCCTGCTCTTTCTCTCGAGCGTCTCTCCTGCTCTCTCTCTCTCGAGCGTCTCTCCTGCTCTCTCTCTCGAGCGTCTCTCCTGCTCTCTCTCTCGAGCGTCTCTCCTGCTCTCTCTCTCGAGCGTCTCTCCTGCTCTCTCTCTCGAGCGTCTCTCCTGCTCTCTCTCTCTCGAGCGTCTCTCCTGCTCTCTCTCGAGCGTCTCTCCTGCTCTCTCTCTCGAGCGTCTCTCCTGCTCTCTCTCTCGAGCGTCTCTCCTGCTCTCTCTCTCGAGCTTCTCTCCTGCTCTCTCTCTCGAGCTTCTCTCCTGCTCTTTCTCTCGAGCGTCTCTCTCTCTCTTGCATCTCTCCTGCTCTCTCTCTCTCGAGCGTCTCTCCTGCTCTCTCTCTCGAGCGTCTCTCCTGCTCTCTCTCGAGCGTCTCTCCTGCTCTCTCTCTCGAGCTTCTCTCCTGCTCAATCTCTCGAGCGTCTCTCTCTCTCGAGCGTCTCTCCTGCTCTCTCTCTCTTGAGCGTCTCTCCTGCTCTCTCTCTCTCGAGCGTCTCTCTCTCTCTAGCGTCTCTCCTGCTCTCTCTCTCTCGAGCATCTCTCCTGCTCTCTCTCTCTCGAGCGTCTCTCCTGCTCTCTCTCTCGAGCGTCTCTCCTGCTCTCTCTCTCTCTCGAGCGTCTCTCCTGCTCTCTCTCTCGAGCGTCTCTCCTGCTCTCTCTCTCTCTCTCGAGCGTCTCTCCTGCTCTCTCTCTCTAGCTTCTCTCCTGCTCTTTCTCTCGAGCGTCTCTCCTGCTCTCTCTCTCTCGAGGGTCTCTCCTGCTCTCTCTCTCGAGCGTCTCTCCTGCTCTCTCTCTCGAGCGTCTCTCCTGCTCTCTCTCTCGAGCGTCTCTCCTGCTCTCTCTCTCTCGAGCGTCTCTCCTGCTCTCTCTCTCGAGCGTCTCTCCTGCTCTCTCTCTCGAGCGTCTCTCCTGCTCTCTCTCTCGAGCGTCTCTACTGCTCTCTCTCGAGCGTCTCTCCTGCTCTCTCTCTCGAGCTTCTCTCCTGCTCTCTCTCTCGAGCTTCTCTCCTGCTCTTTCTCTCGAGCGTCTCTCTCTCTCTCTCTTGCATCTCTCCTGCTCTCTCTCTCTCGAGCGTCTCTCCTGCTCTCTCTCTCGAGCGTCTCTGCTGCTCTCTCTCGAGCGTCTCTCCTGCTCTCTCTCGAGCGTCTCTCCTGCTCTCTCTCTCGAGCTTCTCTCCTGCTCAATCTCTCGAGCGTCTCTCTCTCTCTCGAGCTTCTCTCCTGCTCTTTCTCTCGAGCGTCTCTCTCTCTCTTGCATCTCTCCTGCTCTCTCTCTCTCGAGCGTCTCTCCTGCTCTCTCTCGAGCGTCTCTCCTGCTCTCTCTTGAGCGTCTCTCCTGCTCTCTCTCGAGCGTCTCTCCTGCTCTCTCTCTCGAGCTTCTCTCCTGCTCAATCTCTCGAGCGTCTCTCTCTCTCTCGAGCGTCTCTCCTGCTCTCTCTCTCTCGAGCATCTCTCCTGCTCTCTCTCTCGAGCGTCTCTCCTGCTCTCTCTCTCGAGCGTCTCTCCTGCTCTCTCTCTCTCTCGAGCGTCTCTCCTGCTCTCTCTCTCGAGCGTCTCTCCTGCTCTCTCTCTCGAGCGTCTCTCCTGCTCACTCTCTCGAACGTCTCTCCTGCTCTCTCTCTCGAGCGTCTCTCCTGCTCTCTCTCTCTCGAGCGTCTCTCCTGCTCTCTCTCTCTCGAGCGTCTCTCCTGCTCTCTCTCTCGAGCGTCTCTCCTGCTCTCTCTCTCTCAAGCGTCTCTCCTGCTCTCTCTCTCTCGAGCGTCTCTCCTGCTCTCTCTCTCTCTCTCGAGCGTCTCTCCTGCTCTCTCTCTCTAGCTTCTCTCCTGCTCTTTCTCTCGAGCGTCTCTCCTGCTCTCTCTCTCTCGAGGGTCTCTCCTGCTCTCTCTCTCGAGCGTCTCTCCTGCTCTCTCTCTCGAGCGTCTCTCCTGCTCTCTCTCTCGAGCGTCTCTCCTGCTCTCTCTCTCTCGAGCGTCTCTCCTGCTCTCTCTCTCGAGCGTCTCTCCTGCTCTCTCTCTCGAGCGTCTCTCCTGCTCTCTCTCTCGAGCGTCTCTACTGCTCTCTCTCGAGCGTCTCTCCTGCTCTCTCTCTCGAGCTTCTCTCCTGCTCTCTCTCTCGAGCTTCTCTCCTGCTCTTTCTCTCGAGCGTCTCTCTCTCTCTCTCTTGCATCTCTCCTGCTCACTCTCTCTCTCGAGCGTCTCTCCTGCTCTCTCTCTCGAGCGTCTCTGCTGCTCTCTCTCGAGCGTCTCTCCTGCTCTCTCTCGAGCGTCTCTCCTGCTCTCTCTCTCGAGCTTCTCTCCTGCTCAATCTCTCGAGCGTCTCTCTCTCTCTCGAGCTTCTCTCCTGCTCTTTCTCTCGAGCGTCTCTCTCTCTCTTGCATCTCTCCTGCTCTCTCTCTCTCGAGCGTCTCTCCTGCTCTCTCTCGAGCGTCTCTCCTGCTCTCTCTTGAGCGTCTCTCCTGCTCTCTCTCGAGCGTCTCTCCTGCTCTCTCTCTCGAGCGTCTCTCCTGCTCTCTCTCTCGAGCGTCTCTCTCTCTCTCTAGCGTCTCTCCTGCTCTCTCTCTCTCGAGCATCTCTCCTGCTCTCTCTCTCGAGCGTCTCTCCTGCTCTCTCTCTCGAGCGTCTCTCCTGCTCTCTCTCTCGAGCGTCTCTCCTGCTCTCTCTCTCGAGCGTCTCTCCTGCTCTCTCTCGAGCGTCTCTCCTGCTCACTCTCTCGAACGTCTCTCCTGCTCTCTCTCTCGAGCGTCTCTCCTGCTCTCTCTCTCTCGAGCGTCTCTCCTGCTCTCTCTCTCTCGAGCGTCTCTCCTGCTCTCTCTCTCGAGCGTCTCTCCTGCTCTCTCTCTCTCTCTCGAGCGTCTCTCCTGCTCTCTCTCTCGAGCGTCTCTCCTGCTCTCTCTCTCTCTCTCGAGCGTCTCTCCTGCTCTCTCTCTCTAGCTTCTCTCCTGCTCTTTCTCTCGAGCGTCTCTCCTGCTCTCTCTCTCTCGAGGGTCTCTCCTGCTCTCTCTCTCGAGCGTCTCTCCTGCTCTCTCTCTCGAGCGTCTCTCCTGCTGTCTCTCTCGAGCGTCTCTCCTGCTCTCTCTCTCGAGCGTCTCTCCTGCTCTCTCTCTCTCGAGCGTCTCTCCTGCTCTCTCTCTCGAGCGTCTCTCCTGCTCTCTCTCTCGAGCGTCTCTCCTGCTCTCTCTCTCGAGCGTCTCTACTGCTCTCTCTCGAGCGTCTCTCCTGCTCTCTCTCTCGAGCTTCTCTCCTGCTCTCTCTCTCGAGCTTCTCTCCTGCTCTTTCTCTCGAGCGTCTCTCTCTCTCTCTCTTGCATCTCTCCTGCTCACTCTCTCTCTCGAGCGTCTCTCCTGCTCTCTCTCTCGAGCGTCTCTGCTGCTCTCTCTCGAGCGTCTCTCCTGCTCTCTCTCGAGCGTCTCTCCTGCTCTCTCTCTCGAGCTTCTCTCCTGCTCAATCTCTCGAGCGTCTCTCTCTCTCTCGAGCTTCTCTCCTGCTCTTTCTCTCGAGCGTCTCTCTCTCTCTTGCATCTCTCCTGCTCTCTCTCTCTCGAGCGTCTCTCCTGCTCTCTCTCGAGCGTCTCTCCTGCTCTCTCTCGAGCGTCTCTCCTGCTCTCTCTCTCGAGCGTCTCTCCTGCTCTCTCTCGAGCGTCTCTCCTGCTCTCTCTCTCTCGAGCGTCTCTCCTGCTCTCTCTCTCTCGAGCGTCTCTCCTGCTCTCTCTCTCTAGCGTCTCTCCTGCTCTCTCTGACCCCCTGGGACATATTCCTTTTTGAGGGGAATACCCGGCACCGGATCAGATGGGGGTTTGTAGTCTCCGAGCGGCTGTGACCCGGCCCGTGCCCAGGGCGTCAAGCTCAGTGTTATGTGGCAGTCCTACAGATGTTATTAAGAGTTCTTTTGTGTCGACTACGCCACCCGTTGTGATGCGGTCACTGTGGCCGCCGCTGCAGCAGGGTCCGCTGAGGCTGATGGTGGGTGCGCAGCTTGGTGAGATAACCCCCAACGGGAGGGGTATAGCCTCAGGGAGGACAGGTGCAGAGGATGGGGGTTGTGGTGGTGCAGTGCAGACGGCAATGAAGACAGAGTCGGGTTGTGCAGTTAAGGGTGTTTACTTACTGCAGATGTTGTACTGGTCACTCCAGCTGCGAGTGACCACCCGAGCCGTGCTGCGTCCACCAGGTCCTGGATCCAGCCAACCCCCAAACAAGTCCGGAGCGTGGCCCTGAGCTCTCCTTCTGTCCCGTTCTCTGGCCGTCCCCACCAGTGATCCACCTAGGTCCAGCTCCCTCGGGCCTTCTGTTGGGACACCCTTGGCCTTGGGTTCCCTGACCCTTCATGTGGTGTGCCTTCGGGGTGGATGTGATGGGTGACCGTGACAAACGTTGCCCACGGTCTCCGGTCTCTGGCTAGGGTGTGTTTTCTGCCCCCACCAGCTTGGGATCCGGTACCCTGTGCCGACTCCTCACCCGGTGCTTTAATTTGGGTTCTTGGGTCCTCTCTGTTCTCCCCTCTGGGTACTCCTTCTCTGCTCCTCTCTCACTCAGGGTCTCTCTTCTCCCTTGCTGCAGGCTGACTTCCTCTCTGCTTGCTGTCTGCTCCTCTGCAGCTGTCTTGTTGTCTCCAACTGACTTGTTCTCTGCATCTGACTTGTTCTCTGCATCTGACCCTGTTCTTAGTTGGTGCCCACCTTATATACACCCTCTATGTGTGAGCTCAGGTGACCAGCACCCAATGAGCTCCTATCTTTACCCAGGCTGCTCCCCCTATCTGCCCCTACACTACTTGGGATGTACCACCCCCCTCCCACTCCAGCCAGGAACAGACTCGGTCGTACCTGCACATTTCTAAGTGGGAGTACCGTCGGCCTGTTCCTCGGAAATGGGATGTGTGTAGTGCATGCAGCCTACCGAGCTCAGTTCCACTCTCCATCCTTGCCCGGGAGTGGAATATCACACCTCTGGGTTGAGGTGCAATACCCCTGTAGCAGCCGAATCCTCAGGGTGCTACATTCCCCCCTGGTAAATCACAGCACGTCCTCGGGCTGTAAGACATAAATAACACCAAAAACATACTTTTTTTTTTTTTTCATAAACATATAAAACAACATATATTAGCAAATAAAACATTCTCGTCGCCTCTGGCTCCTCCTCCGGTCACTGTGCAACGTGTGACCGGGTAAAGTGCGACAGTCTTTCTAGAAAAATGGTTTTCCTATAAAACCAGTAGGGGGCGCTTTAGGAAGCGCAACTATATACAGGGATATGGCCGCTCTCAGTCCTCGGCCAGGTATTAGGGAGGAATGACCGCTCTCAGTCCTCGGTCAGTGGGAATTAAGGGAAATACGGGTAACAGTTCACACTTGCTGGTCCCAACGGGGACTATATTAGCAACAACTTCAGTTTCAGTTTCACGGTTTCAGTTCACTGTGCCCCGACGGGCAACTATATACAGCTTCTGCTTCGCTGTCCTTAGCGACGGCGTCCTCCTGCTCTTGCTTTTTGGTTACCTTTGGCTCTATTTTCAGACCCGTCCGGGTCCTCTTGTTCTTCCTCCTCACACCGCAGCTCTTCCTCCGTCAGGCGATGCACATGGAGGGCGTAGGGACCTTTGGCACACTTGTGCCGGGTGAAGGTGACCTCGTCCCCGATGTAAAGGTCACGACCTCTGTGTCCCTCCGGTAGGTGGGACTCAACGTCTCTCCTGGTCACAAAGACGTCGCCTAGGGTGTGGTGGTCTCGGATGAAGCCCCACCCATGCTGCAGGTTAAACTTTATCACAGTCCCGGTGGTGCGGGGACTATGCGCTGCACGGGGGTCTCTCCTGGCCCGGCTCTTCTGCTCCGCGCTCTTTACTTGAGCTAGCTGTTCCCGGACCCGCCTCTCTCTCCGCTCCCTCTCGAAGTCCTCGAGCTGTTGGCGGCAGCACTCAGCACGCTCTGCTGCAGCTGCCCGAGTCTCTTGAGTGAACCCCATAAGATCTTCTCCGGTGGGGTCCCACTCAAACTGTGCTTCCTCTAGCGGGGGCGAGATCCGTGCCACGGGCTTCGGAGCCGGAATCAGGGGTTCATCCAGGGGTCTTAGTCTCTGCTGCCGTTCCAGCTCATGGTATTCTTCGGGCCAGATGAAGGGCCGCCCGTCCGGCCATGTGAGCTGGCTGAACAAGTCCTCCCCCAGGTGTGGCACCCTTGGTTTTACGGGCGCGGGCGCGGTGGTGGTGGCGCCCGGGTTGCCCAGGCCTTGCGGCCAGGCCTGGGGCACCTGGAAGGTGAAGGGCACCGTTAGGACGGCGGCGCCCTGGGCTACCTGGCCTTGCGGCCAGGCCGGAGGCTCCGCGGAGGTAGGAGGCGCTGTTGGTGATGCGGCGCCCGGGGGTACTAGGCCTTGCGACCAGGCTGGTGGTATTTCCTGCTTTGTCACGCTCCGGGTCGAGGCGCGTGACGTCACAGGGGTCGCTGCGGCGGCTTCCGGTCGGGGCCTAGTCCATAGCGGTGACATGGCGGCTACGGGCACAGCAGGGGGACTTTCGGGCTCTGCGACGGGGAGCTGGGGCAGGTGGGCGGTTTCCCGGCTTGGGGTATAGGCGTCCCCTTTACCTGCCTCCATGCGTTCGGCTCCCTTCTCGGCGCCGTCTTCAGCCTTTGGTCCTCCCGCGCCATCCTCAGAGGCGGTCTGCTTCCTCTTCCAGGGTAGCGTGCTCCGTTGACTGGTCTCAGCTTGCTGGGCCATCTCCCGGCTCCATTCCGCCAATATCTCGCGCTGTACCCGGGCCATCCTCCGTGCGAGGCCCTCCAGAGCTGTCTGTGCACACTCCCGGACTCGGGGGAGCTGTGCAAGGACCTCCACTAGGCCTAGTGGGGTCGTGGTGTCTAGCAGGCTCCTGACCAACGGGTCGGTGCTGCTCTGCTCTTCTTCCAGCAGGCTCCTGGCCAGCGGGCCGGTGCTGCTCTGCTCTCCTTCCTCGGTCTTTAGCAGACTCCTGGCCAGCGGGCCGGTGCTGTTCTGCTTTCTCTCCATATCCGGGTAAGCTCCTCCGCTACTCCTCGTTAGACTTCTTGCCTCCGGGTGCGCTCGCTCCAGACTGCTCCAGGCGGCACCCATCTTCGTTCTTTTCTTTCGTCTCCTCCCACTTCGAGGGCGGTCCCGGGGCCACTGGGTGACTGTCAGCTCCAGGGGCGGTTCTTTCACGCTGACAGACACCTCTAGCATCACAGTCTCTGTTGGTGGGGGCGGTTTCCACTTTTGGCGCCATTTTCGGTCCTGGCCCACGATGGGAGGTGGCCTCTCGCCCTCCTTTGGCACGCCCATAATGGCGTCCGCTGCTCTTCCAAGGCGGGAAATCTTCGGATTTGGCGGGAAGCGTCGCCCAGTGGCGGGAAACTCTGCAGATGGCGGGAACAAGCTGGAAATGGCGGACAATCGGCGGGAAACGACCTGTGATGGGGTCCGATGGCGTGGACCCTCCGGAACCGGCGGGAGACTTCTTTCTGAGGTAAACTTGCACTTTTCTTCAGGCACGCAGTACCCGGGTGTTGCGGGCACGTAATCCTGCCGACTACGCCAAAGTTGACGCGCCCCCTGGGACATATTCCTTTTTGAGGGGAATACCCGGCACCGGATCAGATGGGGGTTTGTAGTCTCCGAGCGGCTGTGACCCGGCCCGTGCCCAGGGCGTCAAGCTCAGTGTTATGTGGCAGTCCTACAGATGTTATTAAGAGTTCTTTTGTGTCGACTACGCCACCCGTTGTGATGCGGTCACTGTGGCCGCCGCTGCAGCAGGGTCCGCTGAGGCTGATGGTGGGTGCGCAGCTTGGTGAGATAACCCCCAACGGGAGGGGTATAGCCTCAGGGAGGACAGGTGCAGAGGATGGGGGTTGTGGTGGTGCAGTGCAGACGGCAATGAAGACAGAGTCGGGTTGTGCAGTTAAGGGTGTTTACTTACTGCAGATGTTGTACTGGTCACTCCAGCTGCGAGTGACCACCCGAGCCGTGCTGCGTCCACCAGGTCCTGGATCCAGCCAACCCCCAAACAAGTCCGGAGCGTGGCCCTGAGCTCTCCTTCTGTCCCGTTCTCTGGCCGTCCCCACCAGTGATCCACCTAGGTCCAGCTCCCTCGGGCCTTCTGTTGGGACACCCTTGGCCTTGGGTTCCCTGACCCTTCATGTGGTGTGCCTTCGGGGTGGATGTGATGGGTGACCGTGACAAACGTTGCCCACGGTCTCCGGTCTCTGGCTAGGGTGTGTTTTCTGCCCCCACCAGCTTGGGATCCGGTACCCTGTGCCGACTCCTCACCCGGTGCTTTAATTTGGGTTCTTGGGTCCTCTCTGTTCTCCCCTCTGGGTACTCCTTCTCTGCTCCTCTCTCACTCAGGGTCTCTCTTCTCCCTTGCTGCAGGCTGACTTCCTCTCTGCTTGCTGTCTGCTCCTCTGCAGCTGTCTTGTTGTCTCCAACTGACTTGTTCTCTGCATCTGACTTGTTCTCTGCATCTGACCCTGTTCTTAGTTGGTGCCCACCTTATATACACCCTCTATGTGTGAGCTCAGGTGACCAGCACCCAATGAGCTCCTATCTTTACCCAGGCTGCTCCCCCTATCTGCCCCTACACTACTTGGGATGTACCACCCCCCTCCCACTCCAGCCAGGAACAGACTCGGTCGTACCTGCACATTTCTAAGTGGGAGTACCGTCGGCCTGTTCCTCGGAAATGGGATGTGTGTAGTGCATGCAGCCTACCGAGCTCAGTTCCACTCTCCATCCTTGCCCGGGAGTGGAATATCACACCTCTGGGTTGAGGTGCAATACCCCTGTAGCAGCCGAATCCTCAGGGTGCTACATCTCTCTCTAGCGTCTCTCCTGCTCTCTCTCGAGCGTCTCTCCTGCTCTCTCTCTCGAGCGTCTCTCCTGCTCTCTCTCTCGAGCGTCTCTCCTGATCTTGAGCGTCTCTCCTGCTCTCTCTCTCGAGCGTCTCTCCTGCTCTCTCTCTCTCGAGCGTCTTTCTAGCGTCTCTCCTGCTCTCTCTCTCGAGCGTCTCTCCTGCTCTCTCTCTCTCGAGCGTCTCTCCTGCTCTCTCTCTCGAGCGTCTCTCCTGCTCTCTCTCTTGAGCGTCTCTCCTGCTCTCTCTCTCTCTCGAGCGTCTCTCCTGATCTCGAGCATCTCTCCTGCTCTCTCTCTCTCTCGAGCGTCTTTCTAGCGTCTCTCCTGCTCTCTCTCTCGAGCGTCTCTCCTGCTCTCTCTCTCTCGAGCGTCTTTCTAGCGTCTCTCCTGCTCTCTCTCTCGAGCGTCTCTCCTGCTCTCTCTCTCTCGAGCGTCTTTCTAGCGTCTCTCCTGCTCTCTCTCTCGAGCGTCTCTCCTGCTCTCTCTCTCTCGAGCGTCTTTCTAGCGTCTCTCCTGCTCTCTCCAGCCCTTGTCTGCTTGATCGCTGATACTGCCATACTTTGTAGTCTGTATACACTGTGTTCCAAATTATTATGCAAATATTATTTTCTCAGATTTTCCCAAATTACCTATATGAATTGCAGTCATTGTAATTTTCCAGTCAAATAACTATTAGAGTACAATTGAAAGGTTTTTGTACAAACTGCCTATGATAACAGTATATTTAAAAAAATAAAACACTCAAACTGCACTCAAAATGCATGTTCCAAATTATTATGCACAGCAGAGTTTTCAACCTTTTCATTTTAATAAAGAACAAAAAAATGGTCTTTTTTGAAATTATAAGCATTAGCAGGTTATTACACACTGAAATCAAACAGTTTTCAACTCAAAACTTTATTCTAGGTGATGTTACATTTGCACATAGGACCGCTTGTTCGAAAGGAGCTTCTGAACTCTCTCGTCCATTGAATTTGTCAGGTTTTGGATGGTTTCTGCTTCAGTTGTTTTGCATGAGGACAGAATACCCTCCCAGAGCTGTTGCTTAGATGTGAGCTGCCTCCCGCCATCATAGACACTCCTTTTGATGATGCTCCAGAGGTTCTCAATGGGGTTGAGGTCAGGGGAGCATGGGGGCCACACCATAAGTTTGTCCCCTTTTATGCCCATAGCAGCCAGAGATGCAGATGTGTTATGTGCAGCATGAGACGGGGCATTATCATGCATGAAAATGATCTTGCTGCGGAATGCACGGTTCTTCTTCTTGAACCATGGAAGCAAGTGCTGTTTGAGAAACTCAACATACATTATGGAGTTCATCTTTACCCCTTCAGGGATCCTAAAAGGGCCGACAATCTCTCTCCCCATGATTCCAGCCCAAAACATTACTCCACCTCCTCCTTGTTGGCGCTGTAGCCGTGTTTGCATGGGGTGTCCATCAACCAGCCATCCTCCACTCCATCCATCTGGACCATCAAGATCATTTCATGCATGATAATGCACCGTCTCATGATGCACATAACACATCTGCATCTCTGGCTGCTATGGGCATAAAAGGGGACAAACTTATGGTGTGGCCCCCATGCTCCCCTGACCTCAACCCCATTCAGAACCTCTGGAGCATCATCAAAAGGAGTGTCTATGATGGCGGGAGGCAGTTCACATCTAAGCAACAGCTCTGGGAGGGTATTCTGTCCTCATGCAAAACAATTAAAGCAGAAACCATCCAAAACCTGACAAATTCAATGGACGAGAGAGTTCAGAAGCTCCTTTCGAACAAGGGGTCCTATGTGCAAATGTAACATCACCTAGAATAAAGTTTTGAGTTGAAAACTGTTTGATTTCAGTTTGTAATAACCTGCTAATGCTTAGAATTTCAAAAATGACCATTTTTTTGTTCTTTATTAAAATGAAAAGGTTGAAAACTCTGCTGTGCATAATAATTTGGAACATGCATTTTGAGTGCAGTTTGAGTGTTTTATTTTTTTAAATATACTGTTATCATAGGCAGTTTGTACAAAAACCGTTCAATTGTAATCTAATAGTTATTAACTGGAAAATTACAATGACTGCAATTCATATAGGTAATTTGGGAAAATCTGAGAAAATATTATTTGCATAATAATTTGGAACACAGTGTATATGTACAATTTTAATATGATCAATAGAAATATGTAAATATATTATATATATACACACACTGCTCAAAAAATAAAGGGAACACTTAAACATCACAACTCCAAGTCAATAACACTTCTGTGAAATCTACCTGTCCAGTTATGAAGCAACACGGATTGTGAATCAATTTCTCCTGCTGTTGTGCAAATGGAGCAGACAACTGGTAGAAATGATAGGCAATTAGCCAGATACCCCCTATAAAGGAGTGGTTCTGCAGGTGGTGACCACAGACCATTTCTCTGTTCTCATTCTTTTTGGCTGATGTTTTGGTCACTTTTTCATTTTGCATTGCTCTCACCCCTAGAGGTACATTAGCATTAGGCAGTGTCTACAGTACAACCCACAGAAGTTGCTCAGGTAGTGCCGTTCATCCAGGATGGCACATCAGTGCGAGCTGTGGCAAGAAGTGTAGCTGTGTCTGTCAGCACAGTGTCCAGAGCATGGAGCAGATACCAGGAGATGTGCAACGAGCCATAGGAGGGCAACAACCCAGCAACAGGACCGTTACCTCCTCCTTTGTGCAAGGAGGAACAGGAGGAGCACTGCCAGAGCCCTGCAAAATGACCTCCAGCTGGCCACAAATGTGCATGTGTCTGCACAAACGGTTAGAAACCGACTCCATGAGGGTGGTATGAGGGCCCGATGTCCACAGATGGGGGTTGTGCTCACAGCCCAACACCGAGCAGGACGCTTGACATTTGCCACAGAACACCAGGATTGGCAAAGTCGCCACTGGTGCCCTCTGCTCTTCACAGATGAAAGCTCAGTATTGTGTGTGGCCTCCACGTGCCTGTATGACCTCCCTACAACGCCTGGGCATGCTCCTGATGAGGTTGCGGATGGTCTCCTGTGGGATCTCCTCCCAGACCTAGACTAAAGCATCAGCCAACTCCTGAACAGTCAGTGGTGCAACGCGACGTTGGTGGATGTGACTCGCCCCCTGGGCCGTGGGGTACTCGGATCCGGGCAGTAGGGGAACGATGGGAGTAGTAGTGGCAACCCGGTTTCGTGGCTCAGGGTGGTCAGGCCAGTGGTAGTCCGTTATGTGCTGATGTTTATGTCCGACTACGCCACCCGTGGATTTGCGGTTATTAGGAACCGCCGCTGCATGCCGACCGCTGGGGCTGATGAGGTGTGCAGCTAGGGTAGTGTGACTCCCCACGGGAAGAGTGCGGCCCCAGGGCAGTATAGTGGATGGTGGGAGTGATGGTGGTGAGAGTCCCAGTGCTGATAGTGCTGGAGAAGCAAGGAGCACACAGACAACAGGTTGCAGTCCAGGGTCTTTACTAGAACAGGTAAATTGACCCATAAACAGTCCCGGCTAGGAGGGGGACCTGGATGTCTGAGAGCAACGGGGAAATTGGCCCTGGTCAGGGTGAGGGTGTAGGCCTACCGTGCTTTCTGCGCTCCTTCTGGCTATCTCCTCCTGATAGGGTAACAGCCCACGTTTCCAAGCTTTCCGTGTATTCTCGCCTGTATGGCCTGCGACGTGGGTTCCTTTCTGCTC
Source organism: Phyllobates terribilis (assembly GCF_046119375.1). NCBI lineage: Eukaryota > Metazoa > Chordata > Amphibia > Anura > Dendrobatidae > Phyllobates > Phyllobates terribilis. Next base: position 4,342,833 of record NW_027362871.1, on the reverse strand, counting down.
CCAGCCTTGTACGGCTTTACTGGTACCTTCTGTTGTGGCAGGGCCTCCAGGCTTCTTAGGCCAAGGAATATACAGTCCCCTGCGCACTGGTTCTCTGCTGGGGGATGTGGAATCCTCTCAGCCTCAGACACCAAAGTCTGGTAAATTAAGTCCTCTTTCTGCCAAGACAGGCTCTCTTCGCCTCTTGTCTCTGGCTTGTGGCTCTCCTCCTGCCACACTTCCTCTTAGGTGCAGTGCAACTGTCTGTCCCTGTTCTGCTCTGGGACAAGTCTCAATGCTGAGACAGGCCATCCAGTTCTCTCTAACCCTGCCCCCAGCACCAGCTTTTATAGGGGCAGCCTGCTCCCCCTACTGGCCTGAGACAGGAGGCATTGCATGCTAATGTTCCCCTGACTAGAGAACCTCCCCCTTGCTCTCAGACACAGCTTTAATACATTTTGTGGCATCCAGGCCAGGGTGACACATTCCCCCCTAGTGAAATTTAGTACTTCGGGACTAAACAATAAACAAAGACAATAAAACATTAATAGACATTAATAGACAGACGACGCACAAATTGAGTTCTTAAGGTCACAGTGTGGCCTGTGACCGGGTGTCCATATCACCAATACAACGGGGAGCCTTAACCAGGTGGGGGTCTGTCCTACCCCAAGTCCTTCACAGTCTTAGTTCATTCCTTGGTTAGGCTCCGAACGCAGTCCATACCAGGTCCCGGTTATAAAAAGTCCATAACCTGTGAGTCCTTACAGTAACTGCAAGAAACTGAAACACGGAATTACCAAACATGCATGTAACTTTGCAAACAATTCAACATTTGGCAACAAGGTTATTTACAATTTTAGTGCTCTCTATATTCTCCAGCGAGCGGGTATCAGCCCCTTTGTGCTCCTGGTTGACCTACGTAGCCCACTGTCTGGTGGTGGACCAACCTGGCTTTCCCCACTAGCGTTAGGGGTACAGCTACCAGCTGGGTGTACAGGTAGGGAAGGCAGCTGTCTGTGGGTCCTTTGGCTTACCGCAGGCATGGCAGGCTCACTGTCAGCAGAGGGTTGACTCTCCTGGGCTGCTGGTACAGGCTCTTCTGCCTCTGGAACCGCTTGCTCCTCTTCACCTTCCGGCTCTGGTGTTGGTTGTTGCTGTGCCGGTTGCAGGAAATGCAGGACGGGTACCACTATGGCATCATTTATGCGAGTCCAGGACTGAGGGAACTCTCCGAGAACGGTGCTGATCATTTCTTCCTTGCCCTCTGCGGGTTCAAGGTCACTCTGATCCTCTTCTGCACTACGGAGTTGCTCGGGGCATCTTTTGAGATGGTCTCTGGAGACGGTACTAGTGGTTTCTCCTCCGTCCTTGGTGATCACGCACACCTTCGGGTTGTCGTGATCAGACTGCAGTACGGTGTAGGGTTCCCTTTCCCACTGGTCGTCCAACTTGTGAAGCCTTCTTTTTCGCTTTAGGACTTGCTCACCAGGTTCTAGGGGACCAGCAGGGGCGTGTTGGTTGAAGAGTTTTTCTTGCCTCTCTCTCACCTGGGCCAGGCTCTTCTCCACAGTCTACTGCACCTTCTTGTACTGCAGTTGCCTTTCCGTATCCCAGTCCGCATCCGGGGAGGTGTCCTCAGGCGTTAGGACTCCCATCTCCAGGTCTATAGGCAGCTTACCCGGTCTGGGTCGCATCAGGTAAGCCGGGGTGCAGTTGGTAGCATTCACCGGGATATGATTGTATAAGTCTATCAGGTCCGGCAGTTTTTCTGGCCACAGGCTGCGCTCCTCCAGGGGCAACGTCTTCAGGAGATCAATGACTATATTGTTCATCTTCTCACACATCCCGTTGGTTTGTGGGTGGTAAGGCGTTGTCCGAATCTTCTTACAGCCATAGAGGTTGCCGAACTCCTGGAAGATTTCAGCCTCGAACGCTGGACCCTGGTCTGTCAGGACCTGTTCCGGATACCCGTGTGGATGGCAGAAATATTGCTGGAAGGCTCTGGCCGCTGTTTGGGCTGTCAAGTCTTTTACTGGGACCACCACTAGAAAACGGGAATAGTGGTCCACGATTGTCAGGGCATAGATGTATCCTGACCGGCTGGGAGCCAATTTGACATGGTCCAGAGCTACCAGCTCAAGAGGCTGTGTGGTGACGATGGGCCTCAAGGGTGTCTTCTGGCTGGTGCGGTCCTTCCTCCTTAGGTGACAAGGGCCACAGTCTCTGCACCATTTTTCTACAGCTCCTCTCATGCCGACCCAAAAGAACCTTCCTCTTAGTAGGAACTCCAGTTTCTTCCAACCGAACCGATGTGTCCCGCTCTGTCACGGTAAGCCCCCAGGACCATAGCTGCATCCCGCCTTGGGACCACGACTTGCCAGGTCAGCTCGTGCGTCCGGTGGTTGACAATCCTTCTGCACAACTTGCCTTCGTAGAGGAACAGCTTGCTCTTCTCTTTCCATAGCTGCTTGGCTTCCTCTGGAGCATCCGGATCTATGCGGGCATCTTCCTGGGTCAGCAGATCTTTCACCAGGCGGATGGCAGGGTCACTATCTTGGGTCTCGGCCCAGCTGTGTTGAGGTAGGGGATTTATCATCACGGTTGTTAGATCCTCCTCCTTCACGCGGTGGGAGTATTGAGCAGCTCCATACCGGTGAAACGCGGGGAGTTCTACCTCCTCCAGCTCTTCTGGGTCTTCGTCACCTTCAGATAAGTGAGGCATCCTCGATAGGGCGTCAGCGTTGGCATTGGTTTTGCCGGCCCGGTACTTGATCAGTCAAAGTTGGAGAGACGGGCCATCCACCGCTGTTCTAGGGCACCCAGTCTTGCATTGTCCAGGTGTGTCAACGGGTTGTTGTCCGTGTACACGGTGAACTTTGCGGAGGCCAGGTAATGCTTGAAGCGTTCCGTCACGGCCCACACCACCGCCAAGAATTCTAGCTTGAAGGAGCTGTAATTCTCCAGGTTCCTCTTGGTGGGTCTCAGCTTCCGGCTGGCATACGCGATCACCCTTTCTCTGCCCTGTTGGTTTTGGAACAGTACGGCTCCCAGTCCCACATTACTGGCATCTGTGTGGAGAATGAAAGGCTGGCCATAATCAGGGTAGGCCAGGATCTCGTCCCCTGTGAGGGCCATCTTTAGCTGGCGGAAGGACTCCTCTTCCGGTTTATCCCACTTGAAGGGCGGCTTTTGGCTCCTGGACTTAGACTGTCCGATCAGGAGGTCCTGCATAGGAGCTGCCATCTTAGTGAACCCGGGGATGAACCTTCGGTAGTAGCCTACCAACCCGAGAAACTGTCTCACCTCTTTGATGTTCGAGGGGCTTGGCCAGCTCTTGATTGCCGTGACCTTGTCAGGGTCGGGGGCCACTCCTTCCGCGCTTACCGCGTGCCCTAGGTACTGGTCCTTTGGTTTCAGCAGGTGACACTTCGATGGTTTCACCTTCAGGCCATAGCCTGCCAGGGCTTCGAACACCTCGGCCAGGTGCTTTAGGTGGTCCTCGTAGGTCTTCGAATAGACGATCACGTCGTCCAGGTAAAGGAGGACCGTCTCGAAGTTTCGGTGCCCTAGACATCATTCCATCAGCCTCTGGAAGGTCCCTGGTGCGTTGCAGAGCCCGAAGGGCATACAGTTGAACTCACTCAGTCCCATCGGGGTGGTGAAGGCAGTCTTCTCCTTGTCAGCCTCTGCCACAGGAACCTGCCAGTACCCGCTAGTAAGGTCCAAAGTAGAAAAGAAGTTAGCAGATTTTAGTGCGGCTAAAGACTCCTCTATTCTAGGCAGCGGATATGCGTCTTTGTGGGTGATACGGTTGATTTGTCTATAGTCCACGCACATTCTCATGGTGCCGTCTTTCTTTTTGACCAGAACCAAGGGGGCTGCCCAGGGGCTACAGCTGTCTCTAATAACCCCAGCTTCTTTCATCTCTCTTAGCATGCCCTTTGCGTTCTGATAATGTGCAGGGGGTACAGGTCTGTGCCTCTCTTTTATTGGTGGGTGGCTCCCTGTGGGGATGTGGTGTTCTATCCCTTTTACTCTGCCGAAGTCTAGCGGGTGCTTACTAAAGACTCTCTCGTACTCCTGTACCACCCGGTAGACTCCTTGTTTTTGGTGCAGGGGAGTGGAGTCAGCACCCACATGGAGTTTCTGGCACCAGTCCTCCTTTTGTTTCTGGGAGCCATTACCCTCCGCCTGAGGAGATGGAGGCAAGGGTTCCACGGCCTTGATAGCTTTGTGTTCGACAACAAACAGTTTGGCGAGTGTAGCGTACCTGGGTAAGTGTACTTCCCTCTCCCCAATGTTGAGGATGCGGACGGGCACCCTCCCATGACGGACATCAACCACCCCCCGGGCTGTCAAAATGGTGGGCCTGCTGTCTGAGTACACGGGTTCTACCATGGCTTGGTAGTCTCTACCTCTCAACCCGATTGCAGTCCGACACCAGATCATCATTTCACTTTTGGGAGGCATGGAAATGGGGAATGGGTCACTCAGTCTTACGCTACCGATCTCACCACCAGACAGTTCTACCTGCTGCCGTCTCATCAGGGCTTTTATCTCCTTGTTGAGGACTCTCTGTTGGCTGGAACTAGCATTCACCGCCACCTGTTGTAGAATTACAATTACCTCTGAAAGACAATTTTCAATTACGTTAGTACCCACAGTTATTTTAGGGTGACTTTCACGATGGTCAATGTCCACAATAATCACCCCCTGTGCCGGCAGTTCAACTTTACCAATTTTAATGGTCATCTCCTTGAACCCCATCTGCGGCACGGGTAAGCCATTACTGGCGATGATGCTCAAGTTATTGTCTGGATACCGTGTGATATCAGCATCAGTCCAATACTGCTTAAAAAGTACATAAGGGATAGTGGTTACTTGTGACCTGTTATCCAGCAAGGCGCTCATGGGGATACCGTCCAGCACCATGGGTAAAACCGGGCGCCCCCCAACGTACTTATTACGCCAATTGTAAGGGCCTGGTGATCTTATGCCTGGGGGTTGGCCCTTTGCCCCAGGTTGGACCCTTTTAAATTACAGTACCTGGAAATGTGTCCGGGCTGGTTGCATCGACGGCAAATGGGCTGTCCATCCTCTGCGTAGCGGTCTGTGGGCCTCCCTTGGAACGACGGGATCCTCCTCTGTCGACGCCACGGGACATCCTCCGGACTTGAAGCCAGCTCGATGGGTCTTGACGGGTCCACTTGCAACGCCTGGACGGTCCTGGTCAACGCCGCGACGCTCCTGGTCAGCTCCTGGACTTGGTGGTGCAGGTCTTTCGACGGGGCTTGGTTCAGGGCCTGTGCATCAGCCCCCACGGGATCCATAGAGGAGGGCGCCGCCTCCTGGTGGTTGGTGAGAGCAGGGCGCCGGGGGTTTATAGCGCCACTGGTTGCAGATTCACGGAGCACCCTTATGGCCCTGTCCTTAAATTGGGCAAAGGTTAGGTCGGGGTTCTGAAAGAACATGAGACGCAGTTGGGCCCTGTGGGCGCTAGACAGCAGACCTTCTATGAATTGTTCTGTTAGCAGCTTATCCGTTTCCTGCACACTGCCAGGGTCAGTTTGTTGAATAGCCCTCAAGGCTTCCTGCAGATTTAGGGCATAGTCTCTGATGCTGTCCTGTGCCCGCTGCTTACATCCATAGAACCTCATTTTAATCTCAGCGGAGGTACGTGTGTCAAAGGTACCCCGCAGCCGGGCCAGAATACCCTTCACAGTCCTTTTATCCTCAGTGGGCCATGATTTTACCTCCCTTTGGGCTGCGCCAGTTAACTGCCCTGTCAATATGCTGACCTTCTGTTCCTCTGTCAGGGGGTAAACGTGGAACAAACTGTATAGCCTTTCCTTGAAGTCAGTTAGGGCATGGGGCTCCCCTGAGTATTTGGGCAGCCAGGCCGCTCCAGGGATGTAGGGCAGGGAAAAGGGCATCACCGCTGCTGCAGCTGCGTTGGTGGTAGTGGGCGCCTCTGTGTCCGACCTCTTCCTCCCCCCTAGTTAAGCGTGGCCTACCTTCCGACGATCCTCTTCTGTAGGCCGCGGCTCCGCTGCTGCTGCTCTGGACGAGGACCTTGCGTCGCGTCCTGATGACGTCAGCGTCGCTCTCTCTCCCTTCCAGGACCTTGCGCAGCGTCGGTGCGTGGGGCGGAGCTTCGGATCTCGCGCGGTTTTGAAGTCCACGCCCCTCTTCTTCCCGCGCGGCGTCCTGAAGATGGCGTCCGATGGCGAGAAACAGCTGCGGATGGCGGGAAGACGGCAGAAGACGGCGGGAAACAGTCCAAGATGGCTCCGGATGGCGGGAAACGACTCCGGACGGCGGGAAACTTCGCCACAGGTAAGTTACAAAAGTCTTTTTCAGGCACGCAGTACCCAGTGGTTGCGGGCATGAAATCCTGCCGACTACGCCAAAGCTGACTCGCCCCTTGGGCCGTGGGGCACTCGGATCCGGGCAGTCTGGGAACGATGGGAGTAGTAGTGGCAACCCGGTTCCGTGGCTCAGGGTGGTCAGGCCAGTGGTAGTCCGTTATGTGCTATTGATTATGTCCGACTACGCCACCCGTGGATTGCGGTTATTAGGAACCGCCGCTGCATGCCGACCGCTGGGGCTGATGAGGTGTGCAGCTAGGGTAGTGTGACTCCCCACGGGAAGAGTGCGGCCCCAGGGCAGTATAGTGGATGGTGGGAGTGATGGTGGTGAGAGTCCCAGTGCTGCTAGTGCTGGAGAAGCAAGGAGCACACAGACAACAGGTTGCAGTCCAGGGTCTTTACTAGAACAGGTAAATTGACCCATAAACAGTCCCGGCTAGGAGGGGGACCTGGATGTCTGAGAGCAACGGGGAAATTGGCCCTGGTCAGGGTAAGGGTGTAGGCCTACCGTGCTTTCTGCGCTCCTTCTGGCTATCTCCTCCTGATAGGGTAACAGCCCACGTTTCCAAGCTTTCTGTGTATTCTCGCCTGTATGGCCTGCGACGTGGGTTCCTTTCTGCTCCCAGCCTTGTACGGCTTTACTGGTCCCTTCTGTTGTGGCAGGGCCTCCAGGCTTCTTAGGCCAAGGAATATACAGTCCCCTGCGGACTGGTTCTCTGCTGGGGGATGTGGAATCCTCTCAGCCTCAGACACCAAAGTCTGGTAAATTAAGTCCTCTTTCTGCCAAGACAGGCTCTCTTCGCCTCTTGTCTCTGGCTTGTGGCTCTCCTCCTGCCACACTTCCTCTTAGGTGCAGTGCAACTGTCTGTCCCTGTTCTGCTCTGGGACAAGTCTCAATGCTGAGACAGGCCATCCAGTTCTCTCTAACCCTGCCCCCAGCACCAGTTTTTATAGGGGCAGCCTGCTCCCCCTACTGGCCTGAGACAGGAGGCATTGCATGCTAATGTTCCCCTGACTAGAGAACCTCCCCCTTGCTCTCAGACACAGCTTTAATACATTTTGTGGCATCCAGGCCAGGGTGACACAGATGGAGCGAGACATGATGTCCCAGATGTGCTCAATCGGATTCAGGTCTGGGGAACAGGCGGGCCAGTCCATAGCTTCAATGCCTTCACCTTGCAGAAACTGCTGACACACTCCAGCCACATGAGGTCTGGCAATGTCCTGCATACTGCATAAGGGGCATAATGGGGGCATTACACTGTGTGGGGGCATAATACATACTACATAAGGGGCATAATGGGGGCATTAAACTTTTTGGGGCATCATACATACTGCATAAGGGGCATAATGGGGGCAATACACTGTGTGGGGGCATCATACATACTGCATAAGGGGCATAATGGGGGCATTACATTGTGTGGTAGCATCATACATCTTGTATAAGGGGCATAATGGGGGCATTACACTGTGTGGGAGCATCATACATACTGCATGAGGGGCATAATGGTGGCATACACTGTGTGGTGCATCATACATACTGTATAAGGGGCATAATGGGGGCATTACACTGTGTGGGGCATCATATATACTGTATAAGGGGCATAATGGGGCATTACACTGTGTGGGGGCATCATACATACTGCATAAGGGGCATAATGGGGGCATTACACTGTGTGGGGGCATCATACATACTGCATAAGGAGCATAATGGGGGCATTACACTGTGTGGGGGCATCATGTATACTGCATAAGGGGCATAATGGGGGCATTACACTGTGTGGGGGCATCATACATCCTGCATAAGGGGCATAATGGGGGCATTACACTGTGTGGGGGGCATCATACATCCTGCATAAGGGGCATAACACTGTGTGGGGGCATCATACATCCTGCATAAGGGGCATAATGGGGGCATTACACTGTGTGGGGGCATCATACATCCTGCATAAGGGGCATAATGGGGGCATTACACTGTGTGGGGGCATCATACATACTGCATAAGGGGCATAATGGGGGCATTACACTGTGGGGGGCATCATGCATCCTACATAAGGGGCATAATGGGGGCATTACACTGTGTGGGGGCATCATACATACTGCATAAGGGGTATAATGGGGGCATTACACTGTGGGGGGCATCATGCATCCTACATAAGGGGCATAATGGGGGCATTACACTGTGTGGGGGCATCATACATTCTGTATAAGGGGCATAATGGGGGCATTACACTGTGGGGCCAGTAAAGGGGCCCTTTACTATGAGAACAATACGTTTCCTCCCTTCCTGTCTCCATAGTTGGGTCGTATGTATCTATTACAGGAAACAGAACAAAAACCTTATGATTCTTATAAAGTGGCAACACAAGACCCCAAAAGAGTCTCTGTGCTCAAGGGGTTAATGCCCCCTGCGCCCAGTAATGGGGGATCCCCACATACCTCCACCTGCAGAGCCGCCACCACATATATGGCTGCTCTGTGCGCACAGGAGCTGTGATGAGGTCACAGGAGGGGAAGAGTCAGGGGTCACATGATCAGGGGCCTCAGTGGATGTGTGACACCCCAGGGGTCTGGTTGCCACAGTGATAGAGATATTATGTCTGAGAGCAGGTGGGAGGTCCTTTGGTCAGGGATCCTGTGCATGCCACACCTCCTGCCCAGTCTTGGGAGGGGAAGGACTTCCCCTATATAAACCTGGGGCTGAGGCAGGGTAGGGAGTTCTGAGAGGAGAAGACAGGGAGCAGAGCTGCTCTATGGGCTCTGCTCCACAGGCAGGCCCTGTCCAGGGGCCTGAGCCTGGAGTCAAGGAGAGTAGAGACAAGAAACAGTCATATGAAGAAACAGCAGAAGCTCAGTGGGAGCAATACTAATACGAGTCAGGGGCTGGCAGCTGCAGAGCTCGCCCTGACTGAGAAGCTTTCTTACCGGACCCGGCGTCCGAGGCTGTGGGGACTAACTCTTACCCAGCAGCAGAAGCCGACCGGCAGGGGATTTCAGGTCCTCAGGCCCAGAAACCCGAAGGCACGGTCACACGCGTGGGACCAGCACCGCCATCGTGGAGCGGAAGCCATTAGAAGGCCCCGAGTCACCGGCCATACGGGTGAGCACCACACGGTACACTCAGGGACGTGGGCTACTTATATCCGCTTCTAGCAAGGTAGCCAGAAGAGTACAGTCAGTTTGGGAGGCCTACAACTCCGCCTGGCCAGGGGAGATCCCATCTGCTCAAGGACTGACCAGGCCCCGTTCGCTAGCAAGTACTCCGGGAGGGTCTATCGTTGTTACCAGTAAAGACCCTGAATTACACCGCACCGTCTCTGAGTGGTTCCTGCTACCCCCATTTTCCACGTCGGCTGCCCTGAGGCCATACCCCTCCCGTTGGGGGTTATACTATCACGCTGCACAATTCTACACCGGCCTCAGCGGTCTGCCCTGCAGCGGCAGCTCCATAGCTGCAAATCAACGGGTGGCGTAGTCGACACTCAAATAACATCTATCAAGACTGCCACACACTGAGTTGACTCCCTGGGCACGGACCGGGTCCCCGCCACTCGGAGACTACAACCCTCATCTGATCCGGTTCCGGGTAAGCCCCGTGCGCGAGACGCTGCGCGACACAGCAGGCCCAGGGGCGCGTCAGATGCAGGACTCTGCTGTGCTGGTTGTCATGGTGCTGGATGAGCTGAAGTTTATGTGTGGGGTCAGGAGTAGTGTTGAGCGATACCTTCCGATATCGGGAAATATCGTATCAGATTGGATAGGACCGATACCCAAAAGTATCGGATATCGCCGATTCCGATACCGGAAACCAATGCAAGTCAATGGGACACTAATATCGGAAAGCCATCCCAGCGTGAGAGAATTCTCCTGATTGTTTAAAAGCCGGCGGGCGGTAAAAAGCCGCCGGCTTTTAAACAATCACACAGCCCCATACTGCTTCCCCGCAGCCTCCCACCCCGATCCTGCGCTCCCCCCGCCACCTCCCATCCCGATCGTAAGTTAGGACCGGGCGGGGAGCGCAGCACCAAGGAGCAGGGAGCGAAGGACCCGGGCGGGGAAGCCGGCAGTGAAAAGACTACACCGCCGGCTTTCCCGTTCTGTGCTGCGCTCTCCCGCCGGTTATTTCAAATGAACAGCTGAGGTATCAGGTGATGCTGATCAGCTGTTCATTTGAAGTAGCCGCGGTGCCCTCAGAGGGTTCATGTGAGTTCATGCTTCACTGCATGAACTCACATGAACTTTCCCACGGCCGCACAGGTCAGCCTCACCTCCCAGACCATCAGACCCATCATGATTGGTGTGTGCGCAGGTGTCTGTGCGATGTGTGCGGGTGTGTGCGCGATGTCTGCGGGTGTCTGCGTGCAGGCAGACATAGGCTAATGTGACACTACTACTCCCATCGGCCTATGTCTGTCCCCCGTCCACTTGTGCCAGCAGGATCAGCTCGATGGGAGCAGTAGCTATTTTAGCTGCCCCATATGTTATTTTTGCCCCTATACATCTTTTATGTTTTTAGGCCCCCCATATATTTTTTTTGTTTTTGGTCCCCAATAAATTTTAAATACATTTTTCATTGGTGGCCAGTGGTTACCTAAAATAAATTAGTTCATACATTACCTGTCCCCGCCGATCGCCACCTAAAATAAAGTAAAAAATAAAAAACTACACCTATACTCACCTAGACACCTAATTCCCCGAAGCCATCGATCTCCTGTAATAAAATATAAAATAATAAACCACAACCTTATCCTTACCCCTCCGTAGTAGTCCACGAGTGTCCCACGAAGATCTCCAGTTTAGAGCAGCCACATAAAATGTGACCGCTCTAAACCACTGCCGCCGCTAGAATGACGGGGCCGTAAAGCAGCCCCATCATTGCATAAACCGGTGTCTAGGTGAGTATAGGTGTAGTTTTTTATTTTTTACTTTATTTTAGGTGGCGATCAGGTAATGTATGAACTAATTTATTTTAGGTAACCACTGGCCACCAATGAAAAATGTATTTAAAATTTATTGGGGACCAAAAACAAAAAAAATATATGGGGGGCCTAAAAACATAAAAGATGTATAGGGGCAAAAATAACATATGGGGCAGTTTAAATAGCAGGATCAGGCTGATGGGAACTACTGCTCCCATCGAGCTGATCCTGCTGGCACGAGTGGACGGAGGACAGACAAAGGCCGATGTGAGTAGTAGTGTCACATCGGCCTATGTCTGCCTGCACGCAGACACCCGCAGACATCGCGCACACACCCGCACACATCGCACAGACACCCGCGCACACTCCAATCATGATGGGTCTGATGGTCTGGGAGGTGAGTCTGACCTGTGCGGCCGTGGGAAAGTTCATGTGAGTTCATGCAGTGAAGCATGAACTCACATGAACCCTCTGAGGGCACCGCAGCTACTTCAAATGAACAGCTGATCAGCATCACCTGATACCTCAGCTGTTCATTTGAAATAACCGGCGGGAGAGCGCAGCACAAAACGGGAAAGCCGGCGGTGAAGTCTTTTCCCTGCCGGCTTCCCCGCCTGGGTCCTTCGCTCCCTGCTCCTTGGTGCTGCGCTCCCCGCCCGGTCCTAACTTACGATCGGGATGTGAGGTGGCGGGGGGAGCGCAGGATCGGGGTGGGAGGCTGCGGGGAAGCAGTATGGGGCTGTGTGATTGTTTAAAAGCCGGCGGATTTTTACCGCCTGCCGGCTTTTAAACAATCAGGAGAATTCTCTCACGCTGGGATGGCATTCCGATATTAGCGTCCCATTGACTTGCATTGGTTTCCGGTATCGGAATCGGCGATATCCGATACTTTTTGGGTATCGGTCCTATCCAATCCGATCCGATATTTCCCGATATCGGAAGGTATCGCTCAACATTAAGTAATACATAAGAATAATATGTACTATGTCTGACCACTACAAACACTCATCTGAACTGGTCCAAGTGCTGTCAGGTTTTTTCACGGGCAGCACTTAGACAATACGGTCGTGTGAATATAGGCTTATGATGCATCTGGTAATAAACATGTTAAGGATGGGCCGCTACTCATGGGCCACTGCTGTGTGCTTGCCCCCCAGGCTAAAATGTGCCAGCCAGCCCCTGCTGCACCGGGTGCCAGAAAACCTAGATACACCTTTGGAATAGGTATCCTGCAAAGTAAGGATGGGGTTTGGTGTTTTTAAATGATTTTATTGACTCTGTGCATTTATATTTTGTATCAATAATATGATATGGTTATATATATCTTCTGGATATCAGGAGGGCTTATCCCTGTGCCTTGACTCTCTCCTTCTCCTTCGATGTCCTGTATAGGCCAAAAAAAACTACGCGTTTCGAGGACTCACAGTTCCTCTTCGTCAGCTTCTCGCTGGTAGTCAAACTGGTAACCTAATAAAGTCCAAACGCCCCCCACAAAGATAATACAACCAAAGAAATGGAGGAAGATCCAATACTAACAAGACGGTGCAAAAGGACATATGGAGGTGCAATAGAACTAAGATAGAATTCCAATAAGAATAGACTGTGTGTGAAAAAAATAATAATAAAAAAGACTTTGTTCAAACTTTCACAATTAGTTCAAAATGAATAAAAATTATATACTTATATTTCTGATGGCTATAAAAAACAGTCTGTTAATCAGTGTATATTACCAGGATAGTATAAATTCGGCACTTAGTACCATCCAGAGATAAAAAGGAAAAAATGAAGGAGAAAAATAAAAACATTATATAGTATCTCCAATAGGGGTATCAATGTATAGAAACAAATACATATATAAAATAGGTGGATTCAAAGGAATATATCCAAAAGACATATTATATTGATAAAATATAAGGAGGTTCATAAAAGTGCAATGTAAATGTTCAATTGGTACTGGGATAAAAAATACATACAGTATATACCGCTGCGAGTTGAAGGCATACAGCTGACTCTCGTGATTAAGGCCCTTCAGAGCCAAGCTATTTAATGTGAAGATCCATTTGGATTCCATCCGCGACATTAATCTCAGGTAATCACCTCCCCTCCATTTTCTGGGGACTAATCGGATCCCACAAAACTTAGTGTCCTTATAAGATTGGTTGTGGAACTTCCGGTAGTGCCGGGACAGTGGATGCCCTTCAAAACCTTCATTCATGTTGATAAAGTGTTCCTTCAGCCTTTTGATAACTTGCGCTTTGTACAGACATCTCCTCCTGCCAAGGCATAAAAAGGGCGTGGCTTGGGGTGTGGATAGGGGCGTGGCCAGACTACGCGTGCCGCATGGTTTCGCCCTCTTTCTAGTCCTCATAGGTTGGCGGTATGCTTGTACTGAGGAGATCTGGGATATCAGTGATTAGGTCCCATATTGTGCACTGTAAGGTCTGGAAAAGCTCCTTCTATCCGTCTCTGTAGCACCAGAGGAAGAACAGAGGGGAAAAGACAGGATTTTCTACATGTCGCGTTATGTAGATGTTCTGCAGATTTATCACAACCGTCCACAAGAAGAAACTGCCATCACAGAGCCGCCTTTAGCTGTTGGAAAAGTTTAAACTTAGTTTTGAATAGTTGCTATAGCCAACAAGGACTTTCTATTTATGCTGGGTCACATGATGCTGGTGCTGGGTGATGTCATGTGACGGAATGTTGTGGGTGATGATGTCACAGAGGGCGTTGTGATGTCACCCTTGGGGTATATAAGGGGGCTCCATCCACCTGGAGCTCATATCTCATTGGCCATATCTTGGTGCTGAGATACCCCCTGGAGACAATGACTATCGCCATATTGTTTCTGTGCTGTACCCTGTTCTACCCTGTGAATTACCATAGGCTGCCGGTGAGTACCTGTCTATTATTACATATGGAGGACGTTTAGAATCAGCTGCGGCAGGGGAAGGGGATGGGGAGGGGGGTCCTGTAAGAATTTACCTGCGGGAATAAGAGGTAATGGCAGGGAAAGGAGCTTAGGAAGTGACAGTCAGAGGGGATATAAGTGTGGGGTGACCCCTCTGACTCCCACATTCCTGCCTTGTCCTTGTAGTGATTAATGACTTTGGTGTTGTCCCTTATATATCACTTTGCAGTCACCAGTGATCGCTCCGCACTGTGATCCTAAACTACAGTCTCATTTACCTTTTTGCAAACGCCCAGAAGGGGAGGAGTGACATCACACCCATGTGAGCGGATCCCGCCCACTTTTACTGCAGTCGTAATGCGAGCTAGCTGTATTGTTTTCATGGAAATATCAGCAGCTGCTCCCCCTAGTGTTTACAAGATGAAAACATCAAAAGAGTTAAAATATTTTTTTCAGATTTTATACCATTAAAACCTTTTTAAATATATATGTGTATTTATATATAAATATAAATACTTTACAATTTTACAATTGTAAAAAAATTGCTGACACTTTCCCTTTAAAAGATCTAAAGACGTTCTGCTTCATGTGCCATTGTGACCAATCACAGCACAGATTATATTTTTTAAACTTTTCTTGAAAAACTGAAGCTGCTCCGTGATTGGAAATCATGTGGAAGGGTTCTCTTTTAGACATTTAGTTAGGTCCAAAGTATCAGTGACATGATGGATAGAACTGTGCAATGATGTCACAGAGGGCTTTGTGATGTCACCCCTGGGTATATTAGAAGCCTCGGCCCATCTGCAGCTTGTATCTCATTGACCATACCTTGGTGCTGAGAGACCTCTGGAGATGATGAGTATCATCCTATCATTTCTGTGCTTTACGTTGCTCTACCCCCCACATTACAGTACACTGAGGGCGAGTATGTTCTCATCAATATGGAGGTCACAAGGATCAGCTAATGAGAATATCGCCTCTTGCAGGACTTCTCATACTGGACACGTGACCGTCCGTCATATGAAAGTCCAACTGTAAATAATATTCCATGGACCCTGGAGGTGAATCCCAAACTTCTTCCTGATCTTCTCAATGGGATATTTCTGAAAGTTGCTTGATAATGTATCCATCACTGTATAATAACAAGGGCTCTCTGTTTGACTGGATTGGGTATAAATATACAGGACTTTATTATGTTTTTTTTCTTTATTATAGGATGACCCACTACCCGTGGATCTCAGAAGAAGCACCTATCAAGCTTCCATCAATCTTCCTCTTTGGCTCTTCCGTGACGCAGTTTTTGTTGCGGTGATGACACTACTGACAATACTAGAGTATTTGGCCTTAAGTCTTGTCCTGAGCAAGTGGGCAATGTCTGAACCTGGTGAAACAATCAGAAAACTCCTGAGAACAAAACCATTCTGAAGGAACAAAGTGCTTGTAAGGAGCCGATTTGCATCCCTCAGATTCAGAAGCAAGACTCCAGGAGAACACCTGTCCTGCCCAATGGCAAATGTTCTACTCCATCCATGGCTCCTGCACCGCAGGATGCGAAAAAGGTTCCTAGTTGCAACTATAAAGTGGCGTTCAGTGATATTGTCTGGGTCAGAATGATCCCTCACAACAATATAGGAAGAAGAGCTCGAAGTTCAACGGAGCTTAAAGAGAGGTTACTGATTTTTCAGAGAAGCCAACAACCCAGAATTCCAGAGCCAAGAGCACCAGAACCTAGAACACCAGAACCTACCATGTCAGAACCTAGTATGTCAGAACCTAGAATGCCAGAGCCTGAAATGCCTACAACACCTCAACCCAAAATCAAGAGGAGAAGATGTTTCCTTAGATGTCTTAGAGGCGAGGAAGATTGAGAAGGCAACTGCTTGAACTTTCCCATTGCTCGTGTTTTCATCACAGGTTAGTCCTATACATGCTGTCTGATGGGCACCATCTTACTACATACAATGCAGCATTGCACCTGAAATCGCATGGATATTTTGTCACACACTTGCACTTTAGCACCTTATCATATGGCGCATATATCTATGAACGCTTTGCTAAGTATCACTGTCTAGTATGTGCTTCTGATGAACCTATTTTAGGAAAACGTGTCGAGGTTTGGCATACTATGTACTTGAGTTTGGCGTACTATGTGCTTGTTGGTAAATTCTATTGCCATCTATAATCTACTAGATATTATAATGTCTCTGGTGGGATGCCCCATGCCGAATTGTTGATAACTGACTATGAGCATTGTCCTCTATTTCTTATCTACTATGGTTACAGGTTGATGTGAAGAGAGCTGTGCCATTGGTAGCGATTTTTCTACTGATTTGTCAGTTAGATTTATGTTAGTTTAGCAAATTTCTGCTTGTAGGGTCTAATGTTTTACCATAGTGTATGTTCTGTGAGCTAAATTGTCATACTTATGCACTAGATAGATTATAAATTGTGATGCTTATGTACAAGATAGATTATTAGTTTAATCGGTGATTTTTTAAATATTTTTTAGCATCAGGAGACTCAAGAATCGCATCTTACAGAAGACAAGAAGCCTAAATGCCGAAGGGTGATGACCTGTTGATGGCCCACAGCTGGAGGGTCATTACCTCTTGATGGCACAAAACTGGACAGAAGATAAAAACATTTGATGGCACACAGCCGGAGGGTGATGATCTATTGATGGCCATAGCCAGAGGGTCATTACCTGTTGATGGCACACAGCCGGACAGAGGATAATTACCTGTTGATGGCACACAGACGGATGGTCATTACCTGTTCATGGCGCACTGCCGGATGGTCATTACCTATTGATGGCACACAGCCGGAGGGTGATGACCAATTGATGGCCATAGCCAGAGGGTCATTACCTGTTGATGGTGCACTGCCGGATGGTCATTACCTGTTGATGGCACACTGCCGGATGGTCATTACCTGTTGATGGAACACAGCCGGAGGGTGATGACCTATTGATGGCCATAGCCAGAGGGTCATTACCTGTTGATGGCGCACTGCCGGATGGTCATTACCTGTTGATTGCACACAGCTGGAGGGTGATGACCAGTTGATGTCGGACTGCCGGATGGTCATTACCTGTTGATGGCACACAGCCGGACAGAGGATCATTACCTGTTGATGGCACAAAGCCGGTCAGAGGATAAGATCTTTTGATTGCATACACCGGGTCCCTCCCTGATAACAGGGAACCCTGGGGAATACTCGTCATCTTGATCCCCCACTGACTAAATACTTGCTCCACCTCAGCCTACACCATCATGGAGGACACTTCCACCTGTGTCCACTGTAAGGTTCGACTTTCTTTTATCATTTCAGCAGATTAATAAACATCATAAAGCTGTAAAACTATCGAGTAATTTATTATAAATTATTATAAAGAAATATAAAGTATAATAGATAGCTATAGAGGGCACAGAAGACGACTAACTATAGTAAGCATGGTATCGCCTGATATATACTGTATATTCTAGATGGCGCTATTACACTAAATACATCACAACCTCCAGGGTGATATTACCGTACAATGTGAGATCACTAATAATGGCCACAGATTATGAGAAAATGACCAGCTCCATAGTCCTGGAGTTATTATAAATGTCTCTAGTGTGAGGCAGGGACTGGACGAGTGTTGGAGGGAGGTATATTCCCCCAGGACGTCCTTTATGTATCCATGCTGTAGAATCTGCCGTATACTTCTGTTCTAGCAGTCAGACATTTCACTCTGCAAATCACAGGCTCAACATTGTGTAAAACTACCACCGTATATAAGAGCACTCAGAATAAAAACTAGCGGCATGCCGTGCACTGCCCACGTCATGTGTACGGGATACAGGACCTGCAGGACCTGGTACGGCCATTATAGTTGATAGATTAATGATACCTGTGCAGATGAAGGGAAAAAAATATGTGCAACAGCAGGAGGAGAAAGTCTCAAAATGTAATTTGAAGAGTATAATAGAGAAATGGGAAACTTCTGGAGATGCAGATAAGTGGTACCAGGGCAAAACGTAAGTGCAGTCAGACAAGGGAAAAGTGCAAATGATCCAGCGTAAAGGTTTGTTTAGTAGAAAAAATATTAAAACTTAGCTTTTATTAGCCATATAAAACACTGCTCCACAAAGAATACAGCAAATGTGCAACTATCATAGCTTACAGACCTACACGTTTCAACAAATCATGTCTTAATTATGGCCCTACTACTAGAATGACAAAAAGGCATATATATATATGACGCGCCCCTGGGCCTGTGTCGCGCTGCGGTGCGCACGCGGGAGCTTACCCGGAGCCGGATCCGTGGAGGGTTGTAATCTCGTGGCGGTGACCCGGTCCGTGCCCAGGGAGTCAAACTAGACGGCAGTCTATTAGTAGTAAATAGTTGATGACTACGCCACCCGTTGAGTGCAGCCAGGAAGCTGCTGCTGCAGGGCAGACCGCTGAGGCCGGTGGTAGGATTGTGCAGCTTGATAGTATAACCCCCAACGGGAGGGGTATGGCCTCAGGGCAGCCGACGTGGATGATGGGGGTAGCAGGAACCACTCAGAGACGGTACGGTGTAGTTCAGGGTCTTTACTGGTAACAACGACAGACCCTCCCGGAGTACTTGCTAGCAAACGGGGCCTGGTCAGTCTTTGAGCAGATGGGATCTCCCCTGGCCAGGCGTAGTTGTAGGCCTCCCAAACTGACTGTACTCTTCTGGCTACCTTGCTAGAAGCTGATGTAAGTAGCCCACGTCCCTGAGTGTACCGTGTGGTGCTCACCCGTATGGCCGGTGACTCGGGGCCTTCTAATGGCTTCCGCTCCACGATGGCGGTGCTGGTCCCACGCGTGTGACCGTGCCTTCAGGCTTCTGGGCCAGAGGACCTGAAATCCCCTGCCCGACGGATTCTGCTGCTGGGTAGGATTTAGTCCCCACAGCCTCGGACTCCGGGTCCGGTAAAGAATCTTCTTAGTCAGGGCGAGCTCTGTAGCTGCCAGCCCCTGACTCCTTGTAACTCTGCTGTTTCCTATGCTGCTTCTCTTCTCCACTCTCCTTGTCTGACTCACCCTGCCTCAGCCCCGGGTTTATACAGGGGAAGTTCTTCCCCTCCCAAGACTGGGCAGGAGGTGTGGCATGCACAGGATCCCTGACCAAAGGACCTCCCACCTGCTCTCAGACATAATATCTCTATCACTGTGGCAACCAGACCCCTGGGGTGTCACATTCCCCCCTAGTGAAATTTAGTACTCCGGGACTAAACACATTTAGAAAAACATAACAAAGTATAACAATAACAATACTATAAGAAAAACACATAAGATGGTTACGGCGTGTCCGCAACCGGATGCAGTCTCTGAAGAGAGCAAGGTGTCCATTTCACCAACACAGGGAGACGTAACCAGGTAGGGGTCTGTCCTACCCCGAGTCCTTAACAGTCTCTAGTCCATCCTGGGTTACGCTCCAACTATGTACAAGGATTCCCGGTAAATCCACCAAGGATTCCTAAAAATAACTAGAAACACAAAATTATACACAAGCAACAAGACACAGAAAAACATAAATAAAACAATTTATACACTTTAAATTCTCCAGCGTGCGGGTAACTGGCCTCTAGTGGCCCGAGTGGACCTACGGAGCTGACTGTCTGGCCCTGAACTACAGGGTGTAGGAGCTGTCAAGGGTAAACTGGGCAGCTGTCTACCGGCTCTTTGTCTCACTAGGGGTACGGCAGGCTCACTATAAGCAGAGGGTTGATTCTCCTGTTCTGCTTGTGTGGAGTCTTCTGCCTCCTGGACCGGCTGTTCTTCCAGCTCTACCCGTTGCTCCGTAGGTTCTTGGGATGATGGTTGGAGGAAGGTGAGTACGGGTACCACAACTGCACCATTGACTTGAGTCCAAGACTGAGGAAAGTCCCCGAGCACGGTACTAACCATATCTTCCCTTTCTTCCACGGGTCGATGGTCTTCTTGTTCCTCTTCAGGGTTCCTCAGTTGTTCGGGACACTTCTTCAGGTGGTCCCGGGATACAATGGCTGTGGTTTCCCCTCCGTCTTTACTGATGGTACAGACCTTCGGGTTCTCGTGGCTTGAGGGCAGTACGGTGTACGGGTCCTTCTCCCACTGGTCGTCCAACTTGTGGAGCCGTCTCTTCCTCTTCAAGACCTGCTCTCCGGGTACCAGGGGAACAGCGGGAGCATACTGGTTGTAAGTTTTCTCTTGTCTTTCCCTAGCCTGACAGAGACTTCGCTCCACGCTCTCCTGTACTCTCCGGTACTGCTGCTGCCTCTCTGTGTCCCAGTCTGTTTCTGGTGAAGTGTCCTCGGGGGTCAGGACTCCCATTTCCAGGTCAACAGGTAACTTACCAGGTCTTGCCCTCATTAGGTAAGCCGGGGTACAGTTGGTGGAACCTACCGGGATGTGGTTGTATAGGTCCACCAGATCGGGCAACTTTTCAGGCCACAGATTGCGTTCTTCCAGGGGCAACGTTTTTAGAAGATCCATTACCACCTGGTTCATTTTTTCACAAAGTCCATTAGTCTGCGGATGGTAGGGTGTCGTCCTTATCTTCCGGCAGCCATACAGATTGCAGAATTCCTGAAAGACCTCCGCTTCAAAGGCAGGTCCCTGGTCCGTCAGCACTTGGTCCGGGTACCCGTGTGGACGGCAGAAGTGCTGCTGGAAGGCTCTAGCTGCTGTTTGAGCCGTTAAGTCCTTGACGGGGACGACAACCAAGAACCGGGAGTAATGATCCACGATGGTTAACGCGTAGACGTAGCCACTTCTGCTTGGGGTCAGTTTTACATGATCCAAGGCTACCAGTTCCAACGGTTGCCGGGTGACGATGGACTGCAGGGGAGTCTTCTGGCTGGCTCGGTCCTTCCTTCTCAGGTTGCACGGGCCACAATCTCTGCACCACTTCTCGATGGTTCCCCTCATGCCTACCCAGTGGAACCGCTCGCGCAGCAGGAACTCCAGCTTTTTCCACCCAAAGTGTCCAGCTCCGTCGTGGTATGCCTCCATCACCATGGCTGCGTCTCTTCGTGGCACCACTACTTGCCAGAGTAATTCATGCGTCCGGGAGTTAACCATTCTGCGGCACAACTTCCCTTTGTAAAGGAACAGTCGACTCTTCTCTGCCCATAGTTGTTTGGCTTCCTCCGGAGCGTCTGGTTCAAGGCGAGCCTCCAGCCGAGTCAGCATCTCCTTCACCAGTCGGACGGCAGGGTCGCTGTCTTGCGTTTCCGCTCAGTTGTAGTGGGGTAAGGGGTTCAACGTAGCAGCCTGCTTACTCCTTACCCGGTGGGAATACTGAATAGTCCCATGACGGTGGAACGCAGGGAGTTCAACTTCTTCCAGTCCCTCCGGATCTTCTCCTCCGTCCGGCAGGTTGGGCATCCTGGACAGGGCGTCCGCGTTGGTATTGGAGCGTCCTGCCCGGTATTTAATTGTGAACTCGTAGTTGGACAGACGGGCCATCCACCTCTGCTCCAGGGCACCGAGTCTTGCCGTGTCCAGGTGTGTCAGCGGGTTGTTATCCGTGTACACGGTGAACCGGGAAGAAGCGAGGTAATGCTTAAAGCGCTCAGTGATTGCCCATACTACGGCCAGGAACTCTAACTTAAATGAGCTGTAATTCTCGGGGTTCCTTTCGGTGGGTCGCAGTTTTCGGCTGGCGTAGGCGATTACTCGTTCCTTCCCCTGCTGGATCTGGGACAGTACGGCTCCTAGCCCGATGTTACTGGCGTCGGTGTAGAGGATAAAGGGCTGGCTATAATCCGGGTACGCCAGGATTTCGTCCCCCGTGAGGGCCATCTTCAGCTGGCGGAAGGACTCTTCTTCCAGCTCTTCCCATTTGAAGGGCGGCTTCTGGTTCTTGGCCTTCCGGGACTGGCCTATCAGGAGGTCCTGCATAGGTGCTGCCTTTTTGGTGAAACCGGGAATAAACCTTCGGTAGTAGCCTACCAACCCGAGGAACTGCCGCACTTCTTTTACGCTGGAGGGGCTTGGCCATCCCTTAATTGCGGTGATCTTATCGGGGTCGGGAGCCACTCCGTCAGCGCTCACCACGTGTCCCAGGTACTGCACCTTTGGTTTCAGGAGGTGACACTTGGAGGGTTTCACCTTTAGGCCGTAACTCGCCAGAGCCTCGAACACTTCCGCCAGGTGTGTCAGGTGGTCCTCATACGTCTTGGAATATACGATGACATCGTCCAGGTACAACAGGACCGTCTCGAAGTTTCTGTGGCCCAGACAACACTCCATTAGGCGTTGGAAGGTTCCTGGTGCGTTGCAGAGTCTGAACGGCATGCAGGTGAACTCGCTAAGTCCCATCGGGGTGGTGAATGCGGTCTTCTCCCGGTCCGCCTCTGCTACAGGAACCTGCCAGTACCCGCTAGTGAGATCCAAGGTAGAGAAGAAGTTAGCAGATCTTAAAGCAGCCAATGACTCCTCTATCCTTGGTAAGGGGTACGCATCCTTGTGTGTGATACGGTTGATTTTCCGGTAATCTACACACATCCTCATGGTGTTGTCTTTCTTTTTGACTAAAACTAATGGGGCTGCCCAGGGGCTACAACTATCCCGGATTACCCCAGCCTCCTTCATATCTCTAAGCATCCCCTTGGCGTGTTGGTAATGTGCAGGGGGTACGGGTCGATACCTCTCTTTTATGGGAGGATGATCTCCCATGGGGATGCGATGTTCTACCCCCTTGACTCGCCCGAAGTCTAACGGGTGTTTACTAAACACTCTCTCATACTCTTGAACCACCCGATAGACTCCTTGTTTCTGATGTGAGGGAGTGGAGTCAGTACCCAAATGTAGTTGCTGACACCAGTCCTCCACGTCTTTCTTAGAGCCGTTACCTTCCTCCGGGTGAGATGGAGGCAAGGGTTCCACAGATTGTATAGAACTTTGATTAGTGGTATATAATTTGGCTAGCGTGGCATACCGGGGCAGGTACACTTCCCTCTCCCCGATATTTATTATGCGAATGGGCACCCTCCCATGGCTTACATTGACCACCCCCCGTGCTGTCAAAATGGTGGGCCTACTGTCTGAGTAAACTGGTTCTACCATTGCCTGGTAATCTCTACCTCTCAGACCAATAGCTGCCCGGCACCAAATCATCATTTCACTTTTTGGGGGCATGGCAATAGGAAAAGGGTCACACATTCTTACGCTACCAATCTCACCGCCGGAGAGTTCCACTTGTTGCCGTTGCATCAGTGCCCGGATCTCTTTCTGGAGCACCCGCTGCTCGCCGGAGCTGGCATTCTTGGCAACCTGCTGTAAAAGGAAAATCACCTCTGCAAGACAATTTTCAATTACATTAGTTCCTAGAGTTATTTTTGGGTGACTCTCATGTTTATCGATATCTACAATGATCAGTCCCTGTGCGGCCAGTTCGACTCTACCAATTTTGATGGTCACCTCTTTAAATCCGATCTGTGGCACGGGCTGACCATTGCTGGCGATGATACTCAAGTCGTCGTCGGGGTAGCGGGTAATATCCGAGTCATTCCAGTACTGCTTGAAGAGCACGTACGGGATGGTGGTGATCTGTGACCCGGTGTCCAGTAGGGCACTCATGGGAATGCCATCCAGTACCACAGGCAAGACTGGACGTCCTCCCACATATCTGTCGCGCCAGTTCGATGGGCCTGGTGATCTTTTTCCTGGGGGTTGGCCCTCTACCCCAGGTTGTGCCCGTTTAAAGAACAGTACCTTGCCATATGTCCGGGTTGATTGCAGCGGCGGCAGATGGGTCGTCCGTCCTCACTGTATCGGTCACTGGGTCTTCCTCTGGCCGGTGGGGTCCTCCTTGGTCGACGCCACGGGATGTCCTCCGGTCCGGATGCCAGCTGGATCTTCCCTGGGGTGGAAACCTGTAAAGACTGCACAGTTCGGGTTAGCGCAGCAACGCTCTTAGCTAGCTCTTGGACCTGATGGTGTAGGTCTGGAGCCGGGTCATTGTCCAAAGCCTGCGCATCAGCTCCCACAGGCCCTGCTGACAAGGGCGCCGCCTCCTGGTAGTAAGTGGTAGTGGGGCGTCTGTGGGTCACAACGCCACCTGGTGCCGGTTCTCGGAGCACCCGGATGGCTCTGTCCTTGAACTGTGCAAAGTCCAGATGGGGATCCTGTAAGGCCATTGCCCGCAACTGGGTTCGGTGGGCATTGCAATATAAACCCTCTATAAATTGTTCAGTCAACAGCCTGTCCTCGTTTCCCACCCCATCAGGGTCGGTCTGCTTTATGGCCCTCAGGGCCTCTTGTAGGTTTAGTGCATAGTCCCTTATACTCTCATGCGCTCGCTGCTTGCACCCGTAGAATCTAAGCTTAATCTCGGCTGAGGTGCGGGTATCAAAGGTGTCCTTCAGCCGGGTTAGTATCCCTGCGACAGTCTTCCTCCCAGGTGGCCAGGATTTTACTTCCCTTTTGGCTGCCCCGGTTAGTTGGGCCACCAGGATGCTCACTTTTTGCTCTTCTGTGAGGGGGTACACCTGGAAGAGGCTATCCAGCTTTTCTCTAAAGTCATGCAGGGTATGTGACTCCCCTGAGTACTGGGGTAGCCAAGCTGCTCCCGGGATATAGGGCATGGTGAAGGGCATAACTGCAGCAGCGGTAGCGCTGGCGGGGGTTGAGGCAGTGAAGCTCTCCTCCGTATCCGACATCTTCCTCCCCCCTAGTGGACCGTGGCCTACCTTGCGATGATCCTCTTCCGTAGGCCGCGGCTCCGCAGTGGATCGTCAGGGTTGAGGACCTTCCGTCGCGCTCCTGTGACGTCGGCGTCTGCTGGGCTCCTTCCAGGACCTTACGCAACGTCCGGACGTGAGGCGGGGCTTCAGTTCTCGCGCGCTTTCGGAGTCCACGCCCCTCTTCTTCCCGCGCGGCGTCCTCAAGATGGCGTCCAATGGCGGGAAAACTCCACGGATGGCGGGAAGAAGGTCGAAGATGGCGCCGGATGGCGGGAAAACTTCGCGGATGGCGGGAAGAAGGTAGAAGATGGCGCCGGATGGCGGGAAACCTTCACCACTGGTAAGTTTGAACAGTCTTTGCTTTTCAGGCACGCAGTACCCGGTGGTTGCGGGCACGAAATCCTGCCGACTACGCCAAAGTTGACGCGCCCCTGGGCCTGTGTCGCGCTGCGGTGCGCACGCGGA
>NW_027362871.1:4262500-4312500 GCF_046119375.1 Phyllobates terribilis | reverse complement strand
GCTGTTTTTTTTTGTAACTGTGCACTAGTCACCTTCCTTGGGTCCAGCACAGGGTCTCTGCCACTGCTCCCAGTGTCTGTTACTGTCCTTTGGCCTCACGTCGACAGCGCTGCAACCAATAACTGAGATCAGCAGCTTTGCCCGAGTTAACGGCACTACTTGCTCAGAGTCACTGAACTCACTGACTGGCTGCAGCGCTGTCAATGTGACAAATAGCTGACACTCTGCATTAGACCCAGAGAGGGTGAGTAAAGTATTGCTTTAAAAAAGAAAAGAAAATTGTATTAAAAAAACTGTAGTGTAATTCTTTAGCATCTTCTATAAGTGCAGCATAAATGACTCTAATGCTATGTCCGTAAAGGACAGCGGCCCAATCTAATCTATACACACCAGCACACACACAACACAAGGGAGTTTACAAAAATATTCTAATTGCACATTACGGAATAAACTACTTTACATACGTACTTTGTACTGATATAGTCACAATTAGGGTAATA
Source organism: Phyllobates terribilis (assembly GCF_046119375.1). Lineage (NCBI taxonomy): Eukaryota > Metazoa > Chordata > Amphibia > Anura > Dendrobatidae > Phyllobates > Phyllobates terribilis. Next base: position 4,312,000 of record NW_027362871.1, on the reverse strand, counting down.
TTGCTTGACAACATATTTTAAAATATCTTAAAACAAAAATCAATTTCTGCATATAAATTACAGCCAAAATATGCAACACAAAATAAAAAAATAGATCATGATTTTATTATACTCGTCAAAAAAATAAGCAATGATGGCATCAATAAATAAACCATAAATAATATATATAAAAAAAACACACAAAACCCTTTGCAATCAAGGAGAACTCCCAAAAGACTTGCGGCACCACCGTTGGGGTTTGCTCACACACAGCGCTTGTGCAGAATTTTTTTTTTAAATCTTTGTACCATAAATAGCCACAAAATCTCATTCCCATGTTGCATATTTGTTTATTGACCCACGGTGCATTCTCAATTCAGGAAGAAGCATGCACCTTTTCATGAACCGTGAGCGTCTGTCTGACTCCAGCACACCTCCTCATCAAGACCAATGTGAACAGCGCCGCTCTTGATGACTCTGGCCCCATCTCTTTTAGGATCATGTTGAGACTGGACAAAAGTAAGAGCTGCTCTATTTTTTGCCCTCATTCATTTCGAGGATTAGTGTCCCTTTAAGAGGCTTTCCCTTTCATTGTTTTTGGGAGTTCTACTTTTAAAAGGGTTGTCCTGGATTAGAAAATGAAAACTCTATTTCCCACCTTCCCCCGCAGACACGGCCCCATGTCTGTTACTGCGGCTCAGCCCCTACATCGCTGGGCTACCACCCCAGGCACAGATCATGGGAAGAAGACGCTGCTTCTGACTATCACGGACCTCACTTATAAGCTGCATCTTCAGAAGATTTTGGAATCTGCAGTTGGGAGGGACGGTCATTTTATGATGATCTTCCTATTACATCTAGTAGCTTTGTTCTTGTATTGTAGCACTACAAGCGCTTGTAAACTCGTCTATAAAACCAATATGATATTGGTCACAATGAGCAGACAAGTCAAGAAGTGAGAACGATTATTCTGGTAAGATTATCCATGCAATTTACAAAAAAAACTAATAGCAGCTTCAATGAGCATTCAAGATGGCAGCCGTCCACTATGCAGCAGGCAGACACGTAAAGGATGGCGGGGGGATACTACACAACATTGACTCTTACCATATTAGTACTAGCCCAGTAATGTGACGCTGAGACCCCACATGTAACTACCGTGCAGCACGAATATAAAAGGATCAGTACGTTTTCTGAAAACCAGTGTCGGAAGCACTTAGAGAGAACCCTATGGCTCTTAGCCCCCAGATAACATGCAAGGATTCAAGTACGCGGGACCCCGCTAATCCGCTGATGGGCCGGATATCTGCAACGTACAGAGCTGGAATTCCTACAGAAATACAAAAGTGACCAGTAAATTCTGGACTATAAATTCTTATTATCTGCTTTATTTGTATCTTATTTTTCCACCCCAATGTATTCTCAAAAAAGTGATGGGAAATGCAATGTGTAGGGCCATCCTATAGGGACCACAGCTGATTTTTCAATTTCTTTGGGGTTACTGCTCTACCTCGCTTATATAAGTCAATAAGAAAGTCTCTCCCCACTATATTCTGGAGACCTACATAAAAGTGCCAAAGCTTTTTGTTTTTTTTTCTTTATTTCCTCCAATATTGTATTCATACAGGAATGCTTCCATTAAAGTTTGCAACATACTGTACTTTTTGGCATCTGTTTGAAGGATGGACCTATTTTGAAGTTCTGAAAAGTCTAATAGATCTGTACCGATACCGATTAATAATTAAAGGGGTTGTCCCGGACTTTAACATTGATGGCCTTTCTTTAAAGAGGTGGTCCACTACATTGTATAATGACCCCATCGATTTACACATGTTAACTAAATAAATGTTTTTGTAAATACCTCCTGCTTCCATATGTACCTGTGGGTGGCGCTATTGCTGACTTCTCAGTCTGCATCACGTGACCCCGGCTGCAGGTATTTAAAAGGTGTAATTTGATGGGGGCATTATACAATGTAGTGACCACCTCTTTAAGATAAGGCATCAATGTTTGATCAATTGGGGTGCTCATTAGCGGAGCTGCACTGCGGAGCTCTGTGGAGGGAATAGTGGCTGCGGCTGCGTACTACACATCTGCCCCCTAATGATTTGAACGGGTGGCCGATATGTAGTACTCCGTCAACAGAGCTCGGCACCTGAGCATTTCTGGTCACCGTTGACACAGGAACAGCTACAGCACGCACTATCAATCAGACATTGATGATCAAGTATAGGCCTTCAATAAAGTCTTGGACAGCCCCTTTAAAGTCTCCAAATGAGATTCTGAAGTTTTGTTTCATTGGCAGTCTATGTGGAAACAGTATAAAGTTACAGAAGATCGGACCGATGGTATACCATAGCACAAAACATTAGTCTTTAAGGGATTATTCAGCCATAGACATTGGGTCATGGTTTTAATCATGTGACGAAAATCACATTGTTTTACTGTAAATTGCTGTGGTCACAGGCCAAACAGTTTATGCTTGCGTCCTTTTTTTCGAACTTTTCTCGGCCAGGTGGCAAGAACCTTACATGTGATAGTCATGCCTAACATAACTAGGAGGTAGGGAATTAATACCCAATGTCAGATCCTGGATGACCACCATTAGTCTACCAGCAACTTACACAGAAGCAAAGCACATTCAGATCTTTCACACAGTGGACCTAAACCCGAAAACCATGTAAGTGTCCATATTTCCAGTACAGGGCACCTTTGTCAATGACAAACCTTAAATATACAAATATATTGGGACAGGATTCATGCTCCACGGACATGTGGTTTGAAATCATGAAAGGAAACAAAATGCATTATAAGGTTGGCTCTTAAAAAAAGATAACTGTTTCTGAATATTCCCGGAGGCTGCAGACACGCACTTAAGGCGTAGAGCCAATAAACGATGAACGAGCGCTCATAGGAATCATTTCAACATACGATTATTGGCCCATCTAACCAGGACCACAATCGGCAGACAAACTAGGAAAGCACCGTTTCATTGGGTGCGATACATTTTATGCATTCATTAAAATTCTTAACGGCAGCACATTACTCAGTGTAAACAGGAGACGTGCTGCTGATAACAGGATACCAGATTATTAGCGATCATTGTGTCCCCGTCATTGTTTCGTCAACCTGTGTATGCACTTTTCCAATTGTCAGTCGTTCAATTGCCTGGATCAGACCGACTATATAGGACATTAGTATCTGGTCTCCGCTGCACAAACTACCACTGATACATGTGAACAAAGTCGATATGTTTTTTTTTCCCCCAGTATATCCCTCCCAGCTTACATCACTCCCTATAAATAAATAGAAGCACTAATCTAATAGCAAGTGGTTAATAAGACCTCTAAGCAGTCAGGAACACTGCTTCATCTGAATCGGGATCCTTCCCACTGTCCTCGCTGGGTAACGAGTCTCCACCACTCGGAGACCGGCAGCTCAAGTCCTCCACCCCAGATTCCTGGTCACTGTTAGCCGACAGGTCGGGGTCCGAGCTCTTCAAATGGTCCTGGGTTAGGATCAGGGCCGAGTCCTCCTCACCTTGGGATGAACTACGAGAGGGAAACAGCTTCAGGTTGGTGCTGTAATCTTGGGGCGTATTAGCCGGAGAGTGTTTGGTGATGCATATCTGGAAGTTGTGGATTTTTGGCTGGTCATTGAGATTCTTGTAGGTTTCATTTGACTCTCGAGTTTCCAGTTTTGTTAATCTCTAAAGGAAAAATTGTTAGACAAGAGCAAAAGTTACATTGGGTTAGGGCATGTTAATGTAACCTCTACATGCAAGTCGATCAGCAGTGGTTTAATGGTCTGTTTAGTAAGGCCGGCCGCACTTATGTTATCGTCAGCACATTTCTCGTTTACACAGGACAATGTGCTGCTAATGATAATTTTTAAACGTGCTCAAAAATGATCACACCAATGAATGCTTTGCCCCTCCATTGGATGTTTGATGGCCTGTTTAGGCAGCCAACAGTTGGGAATGAGGGAACGCTCCCTAACCCAATTATTGGCCTGCCTAAATGAACCTTTACTTGAAAACTTTATACCAATGAACAAACTTCTCTGGTGCCATAAGAAAGCCATAACGCCACAGTGCTCAGGCATTACTGACATTGAAAAGACACAAGGTAGAGACCCTGGTTACAGTGATGTGTCACTTAATGGTCTGATTGCTGTAGTTTTTATAAAATCACTATTTTATCAGCAAGCAGATTATCATTGGGGACTAGTAAACCTGCTGCCAGGTAGTCCTACATATTCATAAGCTCTGTACAACCCCGCCCCCATCACTGATTGGCAGCTTTCTGCAAATCTAGTATACACAAAGTGGCCAATCAGTGGTGTGGGCAGGGTTATACAGAGCTCAGCAGTCAGAGAACTGCCAATCAGTGATGTGGGCGGGGTCTGCTGCAGATAACACAGTAATTTTATCAAAATGACAGCAGGTAGCCCAGTAAGTGACAGATTGTTGGAATCAGGGCCTCTGCCCCTATATTGCGCTGCACTCAGATGGGTAGCAAAAACCTGGTAACAGATTCCCTTTAATGGTGCTCTCTTCCAGTTATTGTGTTGGAGAACACCAAAGACGTAGGGCATCGGCTAAAAATGATTGCCTCTTTTTTATCTTGTGCAGGGTTTTTATATATAATCATTTAAAATTGTTTCTCAGTCACCATTAAAAGCTGAATTGGTTTACACTGAAACCTAAGCGGAGGTATAAACATCAAAAACATATAGGCCAGGAAGCTGGATTTTCAGTATTTCTACCACACCTTCTCCATGAACTCCATTTCCTCCTCCAGCTGCTGCGTCTCTTCTTTTACTGCCTGTAGAAAATCAGTGACTGACTGGCGAGGGTGCATTCCTTTCTCAAATCGGTTATAGAGGCCCCTCCAAAACCTTCCATGGTGAAAAATAAGTTTGAAGAGTTAGTATATGCACAAGTACAGAAGATTATCATCGAGCAATTCTCATGATATATGTTCTTAAGACGTGCTAGCTCATGGTACACACATGAAGGGCTAGCTCACAATGCTGTATATTCTCCCATGCCAGAGAATTGGGCCGATTATACTAATGACACTCTGCTTTAACTCTGAGTGTGATCCAATTTTCTCGCATGGAAGAATTGCAGCACAGGTGTGGAGAAGATGGAGGACTTAATTTTTCCATCTTCTCCATTGTCTCTGTGCACGTACATCAGACTGCACTCGGATAACATAGTATATTATTGGTCCGAGTGCTATCCAATAAAACATCACATAGCACTAGCACTCGGCCGTGTTACGTGGCAATGTGAGCGAGTCCTAATGAGTCCCTCAGTGGCTGATCTATGGCTGGTGACTTCAGATTAGTGAAAATATGTGGTGGCAAGTTGGGCCTCATTACTCGGACAGCACACTGACACATCCTATCCTTACACTATTCACATGTCCGTTCTGTTATTTTGCTGACTGATGGTCTGTATATAAACAGAGACATCCCCTACATTGACCTTATTTGCGGACATCCAAGTTGCATCCTACTGCTATTCTTCATTTTCACTGACTGGGTACTTGAAGAAGCTTGGGAAACCTCTGTCACGTTGTTTTTGCATATGGCAAAACCATTGATAAAAACGGACATGTGGACTAAATATGCCCGAAAATTGGATCTAACACACTTGCAAAATTGGTCTGTTTTGTACAGGCAAACAAAAAAAAACAGCTTTTGCCTGGATTCACACGTGTGTTTTGCGGTCTGAGTATGCTTCAATGCAAAGACTGGCTTCAGGTCTCCTGACCCAAACTCGACTTTATATTATGCGTTTATATAGAAAGTTCCCGATCAGGGACATCCGCATGCCCTATTAAAGGGGTTGTACCAAGTATATAAGTAATCCCCTATCAACGGGATTTAGGAATTGATCGCTAGGGGTCAGTTCCACAGAGAATGAATGGAGTAGAGATGTACATGCTCCCCCTCTGCTCTGTTCAAAGCTTGCTCTACAGAACCTCCTGGGGATTGTTGGGGGTCCCAGCGGTCTGACCCCCAAAGATCAATACTTTATCGCAGTCTAAATATGTGCAAAATGAATCACCGTGTCACAAGCTGTCATAGATGTCAGTAAATCTGTCTAAAGTGAATTGATTTGTGCCAGGCAGAAGATAGAACTGACGAGTGAGCTCTGACGCAACCCCTAAATGTAGACCATGGTTACAAGTGGGAAGAGTGTTGGGCCTTGGATTTCACCACTGAAGGACACATTGGGCTCATGATACGTCACCCCGCTTCTTTCACCTGTAAAGTTAGGGTTGATGTTTCTATATATGAATGATAAGTATATGGTGTGTTAGAGTTCTGCTGCTTTATTCAGTGCAGAGGAGGAATCAGAATAACCTCTTACCTGAAGTGGCATGGAGTGGTGTGTGGTCTCAGAGTTCCTTGGGTCTGACTGTGATCTGCTCTGTACAGAGGGTTCATGTAATCCAACCGCTGCTTCCACAGGTAAGACCAGAGGGAGTAGGTCCTCTCCTGAATTCTGGAAGATGATGATTGCATCACTGATATATTGAGATTATGAGAGCTGCAAGTATACCCGTCACCACTGCAACCTGCACTAACACTAAGGGCTCATTCAGACGGACATTTTTTGTGTACGAGTCCTATTTGTGTTATTTCCAGATACGACTTGTACCTAGAAGAGTGAATGGGGCCATTCACATATCTGTGATTGTTTGAGAGACGGAAAATCGTGGCAAAATGTACGATAGTACGATAGTTATCTGAGTGTCAGGTCAAAATTAACAATGCACATCCATGGGTCAGTGAAAAAAAAAAATCGGCCAACAATTAATTGCCATCTGAGCGCTGTCCAGTTTTCCAGGTCTGTTTGATGGAAAAAGATGAAGAAACTGAAGCTCAGGCCAAACTCTAATGATAAAAACTGACACTGACCAAACTGGTGAAACTGTGCCTGATTCTCTTATATGAATGAGCCACAAGTTCTATAGCTTTCAGTGTTTCTTTGCATAGTAGCTGTGTAGCTTCATAGTCAAAATTGGAAAATCCGTTTCCAAAAAGTAGATGGAAAGATGCACTGAACTGCTTGGCCCCACCACGGTGCACCGAGCGCCTGTACTTGATTTGAACAGTCCTTCTGTACTGACAGTCCCTTTACAGCAGTGTTCCCCAACTCCAGTCCTCAGGACCCACCAACAGATCATGTTTTCAGGATTTCCTTAGTATTGCACAGCTGATGGAATTATTGCCTGTGCAGGTGATGCAATTATCAGCTGTGCAATACTAAGGAAATCCTGAACACATGGCCTGTTGGTGGGTCCTGAGGACTGGAGTTGAGAACCACTGCTGTAAAGGGTTAGGAGATAACTTTCTGAATGCAGGAGGTCTGACCGATGGGACTTTTAGCGATGCTGAGAATGGGGCTCTTCAGTGATCAGCAGAAGGCCTCATTCACATGTACAGGTTTAAACAGGTATGTGAAAAAATGGTATCAGTGTGTCCATTTTTACCATCATTGTGTTATCAGTGTTCTTCTCGTATGGATAAATATGTTATAAAGTTTCTCCTATGCTTTGTAATGTTAAAGAAGTTGTCCAGTACTTTATATTACTCCCCCCCCAATGTATCCCCCCGGGGCCCCTAAGACTTTGCTGATAATGCCTGTGAGCTTCGCTATCGGTGGCCGCTCACAGGCATCACGTGACCCCACGCTGATGTCACGACAAGTGAGGCGTGACTCAGCGCTGGGGTCCCTACGGTGGCTGCTGGGTTGTGGGCAGGGTTACACCTCCTCCCCACGCGTCACTCCCAGCATCTACCGCGCTTTCCCAATGAATGGGGAGAGGCAGAGCGTGCGGTGGATGCCGGGTGTGATGTGGGGGGGGGTAACCCCGCCCAAAGTCTGGCATCCACCTGGAACGTGGAAGACAGAGACCCCCGGCTGCTGCCAGCGACATCGGCGGGGGTCACGTGATGCCTGTGAGCGGCCAGTGATAGCGCCACTCACAGGCATTATCTGCAACGGTAGGTAATTACAAAAATCCTTAGGGGTCTCGGGGAGACACATTGGGGGGGGGGGGTAATATAAAGTACTGGACAACCCCTTTAATCTCGGACAGCACCATGATGCCATCCGTGGGCTGTCTATGTTCTTCATGGACCCATAGACTTGTATAGGTCTTTTTCATCTGTGATATTGGAAGAAAAAACAGACATGTCTCCGTGAGTTTTGCACAGACACATAGTCCATGAAAATCCACAGGCATGTGAATAGCATTAGCATTAACACGTACATGTGGATACGGATGTCTGAATGAGGCCTCAATGAGAGCTTGATATTTTAAGAATATCTCTTTAAAGCCATGATCCTCTAGTTACAAGGATGTATCTCATGTCCTTGGCTACTGACCTGCAGGTTAGGACATTTTGTGACTGGGAAAGAAGATCTACAAGATTTCAACATTACTCAGGACAGAGAATATCTTCAAGAAGTATCTTCTAGTGGACCATTGGTTACATCAGGAACTGTGCAATTCTTAAATCCATGTACCCATCTTATTTTATTATTGGCATTTTGATTTCACCATTCTTATGTTTCTCTGTACAGTGGCACTGCCAGCGATGCCAGCGACCCAGATGGGCAGGAAAAAACTGAAATGGTTTAGGTTCACATACCCATTCAGTCTCCGGATATGTGGGAGTCCCTAAGGTCTGACACCCCCACCAATCCTGAAGTGATGGCATATCTTACCAATATGCCATCACTTTATACATTTTTCTCCTGCACAGTTATTGAAAATTTTTTGCCAAGGTTCAACCTTCACAGTTTATAAGTGATTGCTGTTATCCAGACTGTGGGGCACCGTGTGATCAGATCAGCATCAGGGACACGTCAACCATCCATATTCTATTTCTGTTACAAGCCTATAGTGACCATACACAGAGCACATATTCTCTCACATCAGTTCCTTCCTCTCCTTCTCGCAGTTGCACAGAAAGTTTCCATACTGACAGGAGTATATATGGTGTTGTATGTGGACCAAGAATCTCTCATTAAATTCAAACGCACAGGGAAACTGCTCCATGAGCTGCCAGACACATTCCAGGAACTGGTCTATCACTGGGGACACCTCCTTGGGATCCCCATCTAAATTTCCATACCTTAAAAAAAAAAAAAAATATGCTGAAGCAATGCAATTGGGGTATATGCATGCAACATCTTTTTCAGGTGGACTGCACTCCCAAAACCGCCTGAGACTGGGAATGGCACAGAAAAACTACAGTAAGTATATTATATTAGAATGTATGGTGTTTTTTTTTTGTCTCTTTTGCTGAGAGGAGGAGAGCTGATGGAAGATTTGGAAAGTGACACAGCTAAACTCAGCTGTGCTGACCCTAGCCCCACACTGACTGCTGGGCCCATATCTGAAATGTGTTGATTGATGGGATTTGAATACAGTTGATATTCTAATCATGCAGGAGGTTAGACCAGGAGATCCGGGCTTTCATTATAACCCACACACTGAGAAACCTGCTGTAAGATATGGTGTGGAGGTGTTCTTTTTCTAGCATCTTGCTGCCTGTTTATAATTGGACAACATCGTACAAGGAGAAGTACATGCCCCACAGTGAAAGCTCTCTGATAACACCCACTTGGATGTAACGAAAATTAAATCATTAGGTGACAAATACTTTGATTGTTAATATCCCTGCAACAGAGATGCAAAATAAAAAAAGAACTAACAATTATTTTTTTTTCTGCTCTGAAGCTACAACGTGTTTTCAGTTCAACATGAAAAATTTGGTGAAAGGCCCTCTGTAAATAAGTGACTCTGTTTGACTTTTCCAACATATGTGCAGTGACCAGGGTTACCTGTGATTAAATTTGTGTCCAAATGAAATCCAGTCTTTTTCAATTAACACCTAATAGTAATTGGGAAAAATAAAAGTTACACTATGCAAAAAATATCAACTCCGTAAATCTCCACCAGTACATAGAGTATATGAAATGAAACCTCTTACCATAAATACTCTGATGGTTCGGTAATAGGGGTCAAGTAACAGACTGGATACAGAGCAGACCTGAGCGGTGCGGTCCCATCCATCAGAACAATGAACGAGCACGCTGGCGCCCTCTTCTGACACGGCCTAAATGTGCAAATTAAATGTAAAATATTACACATTTATATAATTACAAATCTCGTTTATTCTCAGCACTAAAAGGATCATTTTTGTACAGTCCGTGCCTAGAATAGTACAAATCAGACAAGCAGCACTAGAATATGAACAGATACAACACATCTTACCTTTACAATGAAGATACCAGCATCTAGGATTGTTTTCACGTGTTTTAACCAGCCAGAGGATTCAAGACCCCAAAGAAATTCACCCATAGAAGGAGATCGGAGCTCACAAACTGCAATCATGAACAGAACAATAAGCTCACTATAGCAACAGATTCTGTATGTGAAGTATTTCTGCTCCAAGACTTGAGATAGAGAATATATATATATATATATATATATATATACAGTCATGGCCAAAAGTATTGAGAATGACACCAAAATTATATTTTCACATGATCTGCTGGCCTCTGGTTTTTATTAGTGTTTGTCTGATGTTTATATCACATACAGAAATATAATTGCAATCATATTATGAGTACCAATAGGTTATATTGACAGTTAGAATGAGTTAATGCAGCAAGTCAATATTTGCAGTGTTGCCCCTTCTTCTTCAAGACCTCTGTAATTCTCCCTGGCATGCTCTCAATCAACTTTTGGACCAAATCCTGACTGATAGCAGTCCATTCTTGCATAATCAATGCTTGCATTTTGCCAGAATTTGTTGTTTTTTGTTTGTCCACCCGTCTCTTGATGATTGACCACAAGTTCTCAATGGGATTAAGATCTGGGGAGTTTCCAGGCCATGGACCCAAAATCTCTATGTTTTGTTCCATGAGCCATGTAGTTATCACCTTTGCTTTAGGGCAAGGTGCTCCATCATGCTGGAAAAGGCATTGTTGGGCGCCAAACCGCTCTTGGACGGTTGGGAGAAGTTGCTCTTGGAGGACATTCTGGTACCATTCTTTATTCATGGCTGTGTTTTAGGCAAGACTGTGAGTGAGCCGATTCCCTTGGCTGAGAAGCAACCCCACACATGAATGGTTTCAGGATGCTTTACAGTTGGCATGAGACAAGACTGGTGGTAGCGCTCACCTCTTCTCCGAATAAGCTGTTTTCCAGATGTCCCAAACAATCGAAAAAGGGATTCATCAGAGAAAATGATTTTGCCCCAGTCCTCAGCAGTCCACTCCCTGTACCTTTTGCAGAAAATCAGTCGGTCCCTGATGTTTTTTCTGGAGAGAAGTGGCTTCTTTGCTGCCCTCCTTGAATCCAGCCCTTGCTCAAAGAGTCTCCGCCTCACAGTGCGTGCAGAAGCACTCACACCAGCCTGCTGCCATTCCTGAGCAAGCTCGGCACTGCTGGTAGTCCGATCCCACAGCTGAAACAGTTTTAAGATACGGTCCTGGCGCTTGCTGGTCTTTCTTGGGCGCCCTGGAGCCTTTTTGACAACAATGGAAGCTCTCTCCTTGAAGTTCTTGATGATGCGATAGATTGTTGACTGAGGTGCAATTTTTGTAGCTGCGATACTCTTCCCTGTTAGGCCATTTTTGTGCAGTGCAATGATGGCTGCACGTGTTTCTTTAGAGATAACCATGGTTAACTGAAGAGAAACAATGATACCAAGAACCAGCCTCCTTTTAAAGTGTCCAGTGATGTCATTCTTACTTAATCATGACTGATTGATCGCCAGCCCTGTCCTCATCAACACCCACACCTGTGTTAATGGATCAATCACTAAAACGATGTTAGCTGCTCCTTTTAAGGCAGGACTGCAATGATGTTGAAATGTGTTTTGGGGGTTAAAGTTCATTTTCTGGGCAAATATTGACTTTGCAAGTACAGTAATTGCTGTTAAGCTGATCACTCTTTGACATTCAGGAGTATATGCAAATTGCCATTACAAAAAATGAAGCAGTAAACTTTGGAAAAATTACTATTTGTCTCATTCTCAATACTTTTGGCCATGACTGTATATATATATATATATATATATATATATATATATATATATATATATAGGGTTGTGTAGGATACTCCAAGTGCGGATATGACTTAAAAATTGTACAATGAAATTGTAAAATTCTGTATTATTTATTATATTGGGGTTGATCACTTTATATAAAAAAATTCCAAAAGGGTGATAAAATGTAATGTTTGGCACATACAACTATAGATTACTTCCCCGGAGTTTGCCTTCTTCCTAAGGTGCGCCTGGAGGCCATGTTTCTCCCCAGGTAAGTTATACACCTCTACCCATCTACGTGATGTACAAGAAAACATGATTCATCAGACCAGAACCCTTTCTTCTATTACTCTATGGTTCAGTTCTGATGCCCATATACCCTTGTAGGTGCTTTTGGCTGTAACCGGGTCAGCATGACAATGACCAGTGTGCATCTCCATATGTAATAAGCTGCAATACTTTATCCTGACATCTTTTCTTCATAGCCAAAACTTAATTTTTCAGCAATATGTGCCACAGTATTTCTTCTGCAGCACCGGACCAGCTGGGGCTACTGTACCTTTCGTTCCACACAAGTATCAATGAGCCTTGGGCGCCCATGACTCCGCCACCTGCTCACCGGATGTTCTACCCTGGTAGGCACTAACTATTGTATGCCAGGCACACCCCACAACACCTGCTGTTTTTGAGATCTTCTGACAACCCTCATGGGGGCACCTCTGACAAGGAGAATATTGAGATCTCTAGACATCATGATTTGTCCATTGAAAATGGAGCTGTTTAGGGAATAGAGCGCACAGAACATAGGGAAAAAAAACAGTGGAGGGGGAAAGAAATAATTTGAGGTGCTCACCTGGAGGGATTGTGAGAGTCACAGCTCCTAAACCAGGAGTAATATAACGCTAGCTGCCATCTATAAGAAATATCTTTTATGTATTCTTTTACCCTATGCACAAAATAAACGTTCATGGAAAACTATGAATTGGCAGCAGCGTGTGCAATGTCCTCAAGGGCCAACATACATACGCTGAAAGTAGATTTGCAAATAACATTTTTCGCTGTTGCCCGTTCCTGTGGCACCATTAATGTACTAGGCCTTAATGAGTTTGGTGACATAACGTCTTGTGATCGCTATTTTAACTCTCTAAGAACCAGGGAGTTTTTTATTTAAGCGCTTTTTGTGTTTATGGAGCTGACGTTTTTATTGATACCAATTTGGAGCACATATAACGTTTTGCTAGCTTTGTATTGGATTTTTTTTGTTAAGTGAGGTGACAAAGAACCCACAATTTTGGCATTTTGATTTTTTTTTTCTGCAATGTTTACCGTAAAGGTTAATTACCATAATTCCATACTTTGATACATCTGACTTTTACGGATGTGGCGATACCAAATGTTTTTTTTTCCGTTTCTTTGTTTTTAATAGGGAAAACGTGGGATAGTTAAAAATTATCTATTTTTTATATTTTGACTTTTTATTTTTTTTTCATTTTTTTTGTACCCATTAGTGGACTTAAACATGTGATCCTTGGATTGCTTATATATACTGTAATACCACAGTATTGCGGTATTTACTAGAAATCATGGTTGCCTATGGCACTCAGTCTGCTGTAAAAAGTACTAAGATGGGCCTTAAAGGTAAAGGCATTTTGCCCATAGCGGTAGACCACGTGGCCACTATGGCGCTCATTAGCTGGGAAAGCCTGATGCTACAGGGCTTTCTTCTTCCGCATATCATTCTTTGAAAGATGGCCTTTGTTCCTCATCATTCAGCCTGTACGTCTGTGCTCGAAGTCTCAGCACTGCAGGTGCAATGACGTCACTAGATCGGGCCCTCTGTGCGGAGTTTTTTTTTATTTTGGCAACAAGAAAAGCGTATACTGTGGGATCCATCATACATGATGTGGGGCGGCCATCATACTGTGTGAGCGAACTGTTGGGGGCCATCATACTGTGTGAGCGAACTGTGGAAGACATCATACTGTGTGTGTATATGTGTGGGGGGCTGTAAGAGCATCATACTGTGTGTGTGTGTGGGGGGGGGAGTAGTGTAGGTGCATTATACTGGTGGGGTTTGCCATGGGGTCATCATGTTGTCCATGTAAGGACTACTGTGGGAGAAAATTATGACAGGAGATTCACTCCGAGGTATCGCACCGTGTGTGGAGGGCAGCATACTCTATGGGGTTTATTAAAATGGTATCAGTGTGTGCAAACAAGAGGAATCAGTAGCAGGGGCATTATTTCTGTGTCCAAGCCACAAAACATGTCCTCTCCCTGTATTTAAAAGTTGGAAAGTAGGCCCTTGTGTGACTGCATCAATATGTTATAACCCTGCCTAGTCCATCAATATAGACTCTTGGTATGGGGCCCCATGATTTCTATGAACGCCTCTGCTTAAGCTGGCCCCCGGCTGCTGTGGTAACCCATCGATTAACAGCGCACATTCAAAATAGTTAACAGACACCATCAGCTTCTTGTGGAGTTCCTGAGCCACCTCCACACACGCAGGCTCCTTCTCAGGATGTTCATTCACATCCAAATGCGGTGAGAGGTTACATATAAAAATAAAATCCTAAAATCTTGGAATTTTTGCTTTGCCCACTAATACTCCATTTACACAGACAGATTAGTGGCAGTAAACCACCACTAACTGGTAAATATTTACTGATTGTCGGAGGTTTAGAAGCCTGTTTACACAGGAAAACCATGCTAAATGATGTGCGTTGAACGTTCAGATGGCGTAAGCTTTGCAGCTCCTCAGAAGAATTTTTTATTTTTACCAGGAGACCTGGACCCCCGTGGTCTAGAGGTCTCAGCGCTGCTGGGACCCCTGGCCCTCCCCTGGCGGATCTGCGTACCCCCTAAGGAGGTCCCCGCATAAGCCTGCCGGCCCCGGGGGATACAGGGTGCTCCCTGGCGGAGACGCACACTGCATCTAGGGGTTCCTGCGAGCTCCGCCGTGGGGGGGAGCGAAGGGCCATGGCGTCACACATCCCTGGGGGTCCCTGTGGCGCTCAGCTGGGTAAGTGCCCTGTGTGTGTGTGTGTGTTACTGTCTTATGGTGACTGCACCTTTTGTCTTTTCAGGCAGAGGTGTAATACTGGAGAATGCACATCACCGCTGCTGTTAGCAGGGGAGCGGGTCAGAGGAGCGCGGGCTCCGTTAGTGTAACGGGGGGCGTGGCTTATGTTCTTGGCTGCCTGCCATCGTCTGTGCAGACAGGAAGCGCCTGGAAAGCGCGCGCTGGGCAGTCCCCGCCCCCCTCCTGCCTTCCTTCTCTTCGGCTCTGCAAACGGCCATTGCCTCACGTAGCTCAGCGCTGTCCTCTCCCTCCCCCCTGCTCTCCGCTCTCACACACAGGCTCCAGGAAGCTGGTGAGTCATCTGTTTGTCTCATCTCTACAGCACAGAACGCTGCTGTCTTCTCTGCTGCATGCACACCTTAGTCCTTTTAAGGCAAGGTGCATTGCGTGTTCAGCAGCATTAACCCCTTCTGGCCATCATCAGAAAACCTTTTTTCTGCAATGCTGGGGTAGCTTTTCTCCCTCTAAGGAGAATCTTTAACCCTTCAGTGCTTGGTAAATTGTTTTGTGGGCACAGGCTGTGATAGCAGGATCTCACTTCCCCGGTTACTGTGCTCTTGTAAGGGGTTATTACTGCTCTTTCCGCGATGCTCGCTACTGAGTAGGGGGCATGTCGGATCAGGGTCCAGGCGGCGCGGACCTCTCTCCCGGCCCGCTTCAGGATCGGTCATGCGTATCTGATATGCCGGGGTTGACGGCGTCAGGTTCGTCTCTGGTCAGGGGCCTCAGTGATGTTAAAGCGCTCACTCGCTCCATTGACAGTCTGTCTGACCTCCTGGGTCACTGGGTATCAGCTAAGTCCCTACCGGCGCGGGGCAAGAAGCGCCACAGGCCTGTGGTGGCGCTGTCTCCTCCGCGCAGCGCATCAAAGACTTCGGATTCACCGACAAGCTCTGCTGGTGAGATCTCCGATTCTGATGAAGAGGATCGGCAGGGTCGCTCGGCTTCGCTTTCAGGCCACGTGGATGCTCTTATTGGAGCCATGCGGGAAGTGTTATAGCTGTCTGAAGAGGTGACGAGGCCGGGCAAGTCGGCCCGGCTGTATCAGGAGTCGCGTCGGGCTCGTTCGACACTGCCAGCGCACGATGAACTTAACGAGGCGGTGGAGAGAGAATGCCTGTGTCCGGATAAGCGCTTCCAAGGGATGCGGTTTTTTGATGCCCTGTATCCCTGCTCCACAGAGACGATCGCTAATTGGGTCCCCTCTCCTGAAGTGGACGTGCCATTGTCTCAGCTGAGCAAATCTTCTTTGCTTCCGGTTAAAGGGAAGGCGAGTCTACAGGATCCGCTGGACAGAAGGACGGAGTTAGCGGCGAAGTCCATCTACGAGGCCGTGGGTCATGGATTCCGAGCGGCCTTGGGGGCCATGTGGGGACAGCCTGTACATCTAGTGCACTAGATAGGCGTTGGGCCAGATGGTGATGCTGAGCAGTGTCTGCCCTGGCTGGACCAGAATGGGAGACCACAGAATCCACAGATGATTCTGACCCAATTTCATGCCCAGCACATGCCTGACACCTAACATTATACTGGTGAGGCTTCCCTGAGATGGTTGGATCAGCTGCGGTCAGCATGGCAAGATGGGACTCCGCTGTCTGACGTGGAAAGGCTCTTCCAGCTGTTGGAAGAGGTGGCCCGATATAGCAGAGACGCAGTGCTGGATACTACTTTGTTTCTGTCCAGGGCTCAAGCCTCGGCCGTCACAGTCAGTAGAGCACTGTGGCTCAAACAGTGGACTGGAGACGCAGTATCCAAACAAGGTTTGCTTACTCTGGCGTACAAGGGCGGTCTGCTTTTTGGTTCGGACCTCACGGAGCTGATTGCTAAGGCCAAGGATGTGGCTTTGCCACAGCAGAAAGCAGCGGCCTCTACGTCTGACAGGTCAAGTGCCGGTAGTGGTCGTCGGTCCTTTCGACCCAGGGGACGATTCGATCAGCCCTCTTGGAGATTGGGTCGTCCCTCGTCTTCCGGTAAGAAGTCCACCCAGAAATCCCGTACTCCCTGGAAACAGCATTTCCGTCGGGACAAAAGGGAGGCTGACAAAAAGCCCGCTAAGGCGGACTGACGCCAGGATCCCTCTCGAGGGCTCTCTGGTGGGAGGTCGGCTGCTACAATTCGGGTCGGTTTGGGCGTCCCACGAATCGGACGCCTGGGTGACACAGGTTGTGTCAGCGGGCTATTTCATAGAGTTTCACTCTCTACCCCCGGACAGGTTTCGTCAGTCTCGCATCCCGTCCGTGCCCAAGCTGGCTGCTGCTCTGCTGCGGGAGGTCAACTCTCTTCTGCAGCAGGGTGTAGTGGTTCCGTTTCCGCCGGAGGACCGGGGAAGGGGGTTTTTACTCTAACCTTTTTGTGGTCCCCAAAAAGGAGGACAAGTTTCATCCCATTCTGGACCTCAAGGATTTGAATCTTCATGTCCGAATCCGGAAATTCCGTATGGAGTCTCTTCGCTCCGTCGTGGCGGCCTTGTCGCAGTACGATTTTTTGGTGTCGATCGACATCCGCGACGCCTATTTGCATGTCCCTGTTGGCAGGGCTCACCAGTGCTTCCTGCGTTTCGCCGTAGGGCAGGCCCATTACCAATTTGTGGCCCTACCTTTCGGGTTGGTCTCGGCGCCCAGGGTTTTTACAAAGGTTCTGGCGCCGCTCATGGCGCTCCTTCGAAAGCAAGGAGTTCCGATTCTCCCCTACCTGGACGACCTGTTAATTGTGGCGCCCACAGCGGAGGAGGCAGTGACAGCTCGCGATCTCTCCCTTCAGCACCTGGAAGACTTCGGGTGGCTGGTCAATTGGAAGAAGTCGTCATTGGAGCCGTCGCAGTCAATCCTGTTCTTGGGGATGCATTTCGACACCGTACGGGCAGTGGTGTCCCGCCCTCCGGACAAACAAGCGAACCTTCGTCACCACGTCCAGGCTATGAGGTCGGTGAGGGCGATGTCCCTTCGGAAGTGCATGCGCCTTCTGGGACTGATGGTGGCAGCAATGGAAGCGGTGCCGTTTGCACAATTTCATTCCCGGGATCTCCAAGATCTTATTCTGACCCGTTGGGACCAATCGCCGACTTCGCTGGATCGCTGTGTCGTCATCTCCCGCAGGGTGCGAGAGTCTCTTGGATGGTGGTTACGTCTGGAGGCTCTATCCCTGGGGAAATCCCTTCTCCCACGGTGGTCGGTGATTACCACCGATGCCAGCCTGACTGGCTGGGGGGGGGGTTTGGAACGACCTCTGGGTTCAGGGGGTCTGGTCGTCAGAGGAGTCGTCTCTGCCAATCAACATTCTGGAGTTGAGAGCAATATTTCTCTGCCTCCGACATTGGACGGTCCCTTTGAGCGGTCTGCCGGTCCGGATTCAGACGGACAATGCGACAGCTGTCGCGTATATCAACCATCAGGGCGGGACGAGGAGTTCCAGACTCATGATGGAGGTCTCTCAGATCCTGCTTTGGGCCGAGTTCAGGGTTCCAGTCATCTCCGCGTTTCACATCCCGGGTGTGCTGAATATCTCGGCGGACTTCCTCAGTCGCGAGCGGGTAGATCCCGGAGAATAGAGTCTTCATCCGGAGGTTTTTACTCTGCTGTGCTCCCGTTGGGGGACTCCCCAAGTGGACTTGATGGCATCCAGGCTGAACGCCAAGATTCCGACAATCATGTCCAGGTACAGGGACCCGGAGGCTGTGGCGGTAGATGCTCTAGTGGCCCCGTGGGACCAGTTCGAGCTGATCTATGTGTTTCCGCCGGAATCCTTACTTCCTCTGGTGATCAGGCGGATCAATCTCGAACGAGTATCGGCGATTTTGGTGGCGCCGGATTGGCCGCGGAGGGTGTGGTATTCAACGCTGGTGTCTCTTCTGGCAGCGCCTCCGTTTCCACTGCCTCTTCGCCCGGACCTGTTAACTCAAGGGCCCATTCGTCATCCGGACCTGAAGTCACTTCGTTTGACGGCGTGGCTCTTGAGACCGAAATCTTGACCCGTCGTGGGTTTTCGTCCGAGGTCATTGCCACCTTGCGGGCGGCCAGAGGTCCAGCTACGACTAGTATTTATCACAGAACTTGGGAGGCCTTCTATTCATGGTGTTCTGGATCGTCAAGGAACCCGAGGGTTTTTTCCATTCCCAACTTCTTGGCCTTTCTGCAATGTGGTCTGGTCAAGGGTCTAGCAGTTAGTACCTTGCGGGGTCAGGTCTCTGCACTATCCGGGCTTTTTCGGAAGGCTGTTGCCTCACGCAGGGATGTGCGTTCATTTTTTCGCGGGGTTGCACATAAGTTTCCGCCTCGGAGGGCGGTTGTGGCTCCTTGGCGGCTCAATTTAGTTTTGGAGGCTCTTCAGCATGGGCCGTTTGAGCCTATGGATTCAGCTACGCTTTACTTGCTTTCTTGGAAGGTGGCCTTCCTGGTGGCGGTCACCTCTTTAAGAAGGGTTTCGGAGTTGGCGGCACTGTCTTGCTCGCCCCCTTTTTTGGAATTCCACCCGGATCGTGTGGCGCTTCGTACCCGTGGAGATTTTTTACCTAAAGTGGTGTCGCGTTTTCCACCTCAATCAGGACATCCTGTTGCCTTCCCTCTGTCCGAAACCAAAGAGTCTGAAGGAGCGGGCCTTGCACTCGTTTGATTTGGTGCGGGCATTGAAGTTCTATCTTTCAATCACGCAAGGGTTTCGAAAATCGGATTCTCTGTTTGTGATTCCTGCTGGTCATCGCCGTGGTCAGCGGGCTTCCAAGGACACTATAGCTCGGTGGATATGTTCGGCTATCCTGGAGGCGTACCGACTCAAGGGCGAGCCTTGTCCGGTTAAGGTTCAAGCTCATTCCACGAGAGCTGTTGGTTCGTCGTGGGCTTTTCGTCAGGGGGCTTCGGCAGCGCAGCTCTGCCGGGCGGCTACCTGGTGCTCCGTTCACACTTTTACTAAATTTTATAAAGTGAACGTGAGTGCTTCCGCCAATGCGGCCTTGGGACGCAGGGTCCTGCAGGCGGCAGTGGTTTAGGTTATCTCTTTATTTTTTGTTCGGCGCTTGTTGCGCACTTGCCTAAGTTGTTGGGGTGTTGGCGATCCTGCCACTGTTTCCCACCCTTGAGTTTTGGACTGC
Organism: Phyllobates terribilis; assembly: GCF_046119375.1. Classification (NCBI taxonomy): domain Eukaryota; kingdom Metazoa; phylum Chordata; class Amphibia; order Anura; family Dendrobatidae; genus Phyllobates; species Phyllobates terribilis. The sequence goes on along the minus strand of NW_027362871.1, from coordinate 4,291,763 downwards.
TTTGGGACTTCCCACTAGTAATGGATCTGTGTCTCCCTTCCTTCCCTTCTGCTGCTGAAAGACGGATTTTGGTAAGACCTTACCTGTAAATCCTTTTCAGCGAAGGAAGGAAGGGAGACACAGCACCCTCCCATGGCAGAAGTGTATTATGGTTTTTCTAGATGCGGCGCGACTCCCTCCTGATGGCGGTCATCTGGTCTGGGGTTGGCGCACTAGGGCTCTGTTCCAGCATTGCCAGCTCATCGCAGTTGTCAGGTCCAGTAAGTAGTGCCTGGGACTGTGTGTTTTCATGCTGTTATATACATAACCTGTTCTCTCACATTTATGAATTTTCAGAAGGGGTTGTGTTGTTCCCCTGGTGTTGTCTGCTCTTCCTTAGCTTGTGTACGGACTGGAGAACATGGGAGTAGGAGGAGCCTAAGTTGGAGGGGCTGGTTGTCACTTTTTCTAAATCTGAGGTGAACTATCCTGTGGGGCTCCGCCTACCCCCACTAGTAATGGATCTGTGTCTCCCTTCCTTCCTTCGCTGAAAAGGATTTTACAGGTAAGGTCTTACCAAAATCCGTCTTTTTCTCGTTTTACCCTATAGCCTATTTACACTCCACTTCTCAGCAGCTCTCGTTTATAATCTTTCAGTGTAAATGCATATTAAGTCTCAGCATTGGCTTACCCTGCCTGTTCTGTAGAGATTCTCAGCAGCCATCTTATTATCATCACAGACAGGATTAAAATAAAAGGTAACATCTTGTCATATAGATAATACAGGATCCACCATTCACAAAAGGCGATGGTCTCAGCTGACCTTCTCCCCCCTCTCTGCACAATGACCTCTGCACAGGTCAGAGAGCATGCCTATAACCCAGTGAACATCCACAGTCTAAAGTGGTCCATATATCCACTGTAAGGCTTATCAGCTCAGGTAATATTGCCGCCTGATCATTTAGAGAGAATACAATTAGAAAAATCTTGACAATCAGAAATTAAAAACCTATTGATAAAAAAGAATATAAATGTCTGGTTTTAATAATTACAGAAATTTCTAGCTGATATATTCCTTAACATGATCAACACTCGTATAAGACGTAGATAGTACTCGGACCTCACAAGTGACCGTGGTCAGATAGTATTTAATCTAAATCACAATTAGTCAGGAAGCAGGAAACCACTAGAATAAAATTCCGCAAGTACAACAAACGTGATTGTATATTATCATGTCACTGAATTTTGGGTCTTCTATCCTTTGGATTACGAGCTCGGAGAGAATGAAGACACAGGACAGGATGTTTGTGTCTAAACATACTCTAAAAACTTTATTACAAAACACAGGGCTAATATACACCCTAAAGGCAGGAAACGGATTTGCCATATATGGTTCGATTATACAGTTTTGCTGAACAAGCGAAAAAAACTAGTTTCTGTATGCTTTAAAATATTTAATTAGACTTATCTAGTTAGCAAGGTCATTTCATCTTTCTGCAAGAACACATTATTGCTACAAGAAGAAACATCTGGCCAGGGAGAATCACGTTATCTTTTTAGCAAGGACACGCTATTGATACAAGAAGGAACATTTCAGCTTGCTGTTTTTTTACCTAAAATAACTGTCAGACTTATATAGCATAGATGGGGCCTTTAAACTTGAGGGACTCCATCTTCTGCTATAACATTCCATCCTTTTGTTCCTTCATTTATCAATACGAATTTCTATGTTTTCTTTTAGTACAACGCTGAATACACATTAAAAAAAGCTTAAAAACCAAATAAACCGCAAGACACATTAGCAAAACCTGTAAAATAGCTTGTACTATACCAGCCAACCACCCACCAATACCTTTAAACCAATTTGCGGGATTTAGAAAGGAAAATCTCTGTGTGGAATTATTGGCCAAAGTATCTGAACAGTTCACTCAAAAGTTTATCTCTTCCCATGAGACTGGGACAGCGAGAAAGGGTATGCTAGTGGACGTCACAGGGGCATGTGTACATATCCAACAATTAGCAATGGTCTGGTTTTGCTCCTTTAGTCCATCGATTAGAGCAAGATGGTGTCTAATGAATCTATTGTCGTCTCCATCCATGGTGCCTAACCTAGTCCATGCACCTGTGGTAGCAAGGATGCAGGTAAGTATAAACAATGTCATCAGTCTTTGTCCGCTGGTTCTCCTAGTATCTTTTTGCAATGGGACGCGTGGATCCAGGTCTCTTTTCCCTCTAACTTAACGGCTGTGCTTGTGGTCAGCAGAACTTGAAAGGGTCCATCAAACCGTGGATCTAGGCTTTTCCTCACGTGTCTTTTTATAACCACCCAGTCTCCAGGTTGCAGCGTATGGCTGCTAGAGTCTTGATCTGGATCTGGAAGAGAACTGAAGACATTATCATGTACTTGCTTAATCTTTTTGTGTAAAGTCCTCACATAGGAACTTAGCACATGGTTGTTCATTTCTAATGCTTGCGGATAGAAACACCCTAGGCTGGGTACGTTGCCAAACAATATCTCATATGGAGAGAGTCCAGTCTTTCTATTAGGCGTGTATCTTACTGAAAACAGAGCAAGTGGTAAACAGTCCGGCCATGGTTTTCCTGTCTCAGCCATGGCTTTCTGAATTTTTAATTTCAATGTCCCATTCAGTCTTTCCACTTTACCACTACTTTGTGGGTGATATGGGGTATGGAATGCTTGTTGAATTCCTAGAGCTGACATGACTTCATTCATTATTTCACCTGTGAAGTGTGTACCTCTGTCACTCTCAATTACCTCTGGTACCCCATACCTGCAGACCACCTCCGCAAGCAGTTTCTTTGCGGTTGCCGCAGCCGTGGCTTTGGCAATCGGGAAAGCCTCTGGCCATCCTGAGAACAAATCAATACAAACCAACACATATTCCCATGATCCTGACTTTGGCAGCTGAATATAATCAATTTGCAGTCTCTCGAATGGATAGAGGGGCCGGGGGGTGTGTTTGGCTGGTGTTTTAACTACTCTACCCTGATTATATGTAGCACATATCATGCACCCTTGTACCAGGTTTTCAATACAGGTGGAGAATCCTGGTGCCACCCAATGTTTCTGCATCACACTCATCACACCCGTTTTAGATTGGTGTGTCGGCCCATGTAGTATCTGGGCAGCTGCTGGGTACAGTGCCCTTGGAAGTCATCGTCGTGTCCCTTTCCCCCATACCCCATTTGCTTCATTCAGGCATGCACCTTCCTTTAACCACTTATCAACCTCCTCCTTTTGAGCCTGAGCCTGCATTTGGGATAAGATGTCCTCCGACACAAAGGGGTTTTTAGGGGCACTTAACTGACGTACTGTTGACCCTTGTTGCGGCTTACAGGCTGCTGTTTTTGCCGCTGCATCTGCCATCGCATTTCCTCTGCTTACCTGGTCGGTGCGTCTGGTATGTGCTCTTACCTTTATGACAGCTACTTGTTTAGGTAGTTGTAGCGCATCAATTAACTGCTGGACCGCATCAGCATTCTTAATGGGGTGTCCTGCTGCCGTCAGGAAACCTCTTGACTTCCATATTGGACCAAAATCATGCGATATACCGAATACGTACCTAGAATCTGTGTAAATGTTAACAATACTACCTTCCGCTAGTTTACAGGCCTCGGTTAGGGCCCTAAGTTCAGCTTCTTGAGCCGACTGGTGTGGGAGCATTGGTTCTGCCTTGATTACTGCATTGAGGGAGACAACTGCATATCCAGTATGGAAGGTACCTGAATCGTCCTGATGACGGGATCCATCTACAAAAAATTCAAAATCTGCATTTTGTAATTCATGTTCAAATCCAGTAGGTAAACCTGCCGTTTCTTGTGCCATCATTTGTACACAGTCATGAGGAACTTCCTCTCTTGGATCTTCCTTAAAAAGCACAGTACCTGACTCCTCCTTTAGATCCGAGAGAGGTAACAAAGTTGCTGGATTCAGGGTAGTACACCTCTGTAAAGAAACATTGGGAGGCATTAACAGTGCACATTGTAACCTGAGATGACGTGCTGCTGAGAGGTGAGCGGGTTGCACTTGATTCAATATAGTGTAGACATCATGAGGTGTTAGAACGGTGAGTGGGTGGTCAAGAACAATGTCTGCGGATTTATGGAGTAATAGTCCAACAGCATGCAGAGCACGTACACAGGATGGTGCACCTCTGGCTACCGCATCCAATCTGCCACGAAAGTAGGCAACAGGTCTCTGATTATCACCGTGTGTTTGAGTTAAAACTCCTGCTGCATGTCCAGCTTGTTCATGAAGGTACAGAGTAAATGGGAGCTCATAATTAGGGGTACCCAAAGCTGGAGCGGCCAAAATACGGTTCTTGAGAGAATAAAAACAGTCTATTGCCTCTGATGTTAGTACAAAAGGTGTTGGGGTAAGACAGTCATAGAGGGGCTGCATTAAAACAGAGATGGCATGAATCCACTGTCTGCAATAGGAAACAAGTCCAAGAAAAGTTCTGAGGGCTGCAACATTAATGGGGACGGTGAATGCCTGTACTGCTTGTTTGCGTGCATTTGTTAAATGACGAGCTCCTGGTGTAATGCAATGTCCCAAAAAGGTGACTGAAGATTTACAAAACTGAAGCTTATCTTTCGATGCCTTGCAGCCAGCGTGATAGAGAAACAACATAAGCGATATAGTTGCACTATGGCATTGTTTCCTGGAGGGGGCACAAATGAGCAGGTCATCGACATATTGCAGAACAACGATATGTGGTTCAGACCATCCCTCCAGTATTTCCTGCAGGCTTGCAGTGTACATTGTGGGTGAATTCTGGGCACCCTGTGGCAACACTGTCCATGTATATTGACTACCCTGGAATGTGAAAGCAAACAGGTACTGGCAGTCAGGATGTAATGGTACACTGAAAAATGCATTTGCCAAATAAACCACTGAAAAGCAAAGAGAATTAGAAGGTATCTGTGACAGAAGAGTATGCGGGTTGGGCACAACTGGTGTTAGAAGTTCTGTGGCTTTGTTAACCAACCGGAGGTCATGGACCATTCTATATGCGGCTGGTTGTCCTGGCACGCTCTTTTTCTTTACTGGGAACAGGGGAGTGTTGCAAGGGGACTGGGTTTTGACTAGGACTCCTCTCTGTAGTAATTTTTGGACCTGCTGGGCTATGGCATTCTCCTGAGCCGAGCTAAGGGGATACTGCTTCTGTTGAGGCAAGATGGCTCCTGGTTTTAATTTCACCATTACTGGTTGAACTCTTAACCTACCAACATCTGTTTTGCCTGAGGCCCAAAAATCATGTGGTACAGCCTGCTCCAATATCGGGGGAAACTCATTTGTCTCTTCTATGCTGGCAATATCTAGTGACATAATTTTGCAAAGGGTACTTGGTTTTAAACCTGGGGTCATGGTGACAGTGCCATCGGGATGATACTCAATATGTGCTTGTAATTGGGACAACACATCATTTCCCAAAAGGTTACATTGGCCTCGGGGCGATACCATGAGCTGGCTATGTACAGTAGCTCCTTGAATTTGCAGGGGAATTCTTTTAGTGACAGGAAGCAGGACAGACGGGGAATTGAAGGGGGTGGCAATGACATGATGTGAAAAATCAGTGTCAGTATATGGCCAATCACCTTGCGTAATTACTGAATTGTCGGCCCCCGTATCTACTTGGAAATCGATTTCATGTCCCCCTGGTAGGTTCACCTGCACTATACAACTGGGAGTTGGGGGTAAGGAGATGAGGGGGTTCATGTGCAAGCTTCCCTCATCCTATGGGGGCGTTGTTTGGTCGGCTGGAGGACCCGTACTCTGAGCATTTGGATACGGGTTGGTCCTACAGTTCTTTCTAAAATGTCCTGGCTTTTTACATCCGTAACATAGTCTCTGTCCTTCTCCTTCAGTCTGTCCTCTGCCTCTGTTGTTTCTGGGGGTCGTCTCTACTATATGTATTCTGGCAGCTCTTTTTGCCTGCGCTATGTCATGCTGTGCCCCCTGAGCTATTCTAGCTAAATCTTCTGCCTTCACTGATCTCCAGTCCGGTCTACTTGCTTTTACCTTCTCTGCAATCTCTTTCTTTAGTCCATTCATGAAAGCACTTGCTAATACCCTCTCACTAGTCTTATTCCCGGGGTTGAACCCCATTTCTGACCAGGTTTTCTTTAGTGCATAGAAATAATCCTTAGGATCTTCCTCCTTTCCCTGCACTCTATCTTCTAGTGTAACTTGCTTTTCTGCTTGCCTGTCTTGACATGCTTTTACCAACGCTGCTGCGAATAGGACTCCAGCTGCTGCATCATTAGATTCTGCATCTACGGGTCCGGTCCTATTGGCATACTGTTTTTTTGTCTCATCTATCAACCTATCATAGCGGGCTTCATCTGCCAATTTTCCCTTAATTACCCCCTGCAGATCTATTCTAGTGGCATGATACGTATCCTGTATGGTGGTGATCATTCTAGCAAAACCCATAGGGGACTGGGACGGATCTGGCAGCTGGGAGATCAGTGCCAACTGCTCTGAAGGACTCCATGGTCTATACATTAACATTGTACGAGCTTCCTGACCTGGAACCACTGCATCCCCCCTGCTGCTGCTGCTGCTGGTGCTCCTGGCACAACTACCGTCCTCATTGGGAATAGACTAGCTGGGTGGGGTCTCGGTCCTCCACATGCCACACAGATGTCTACTGTCAAGGGGTTCTGTTGTCCACATCTGGGGCAAACCCAACATTTAGGTTCCTGGGAATTCTGGTACTGGGGTGGGGGTGACGTCGGGAGCGGACAGGGAGGAAAATCTGTCATTCCAGTTTTTGTCAGTCTGTAACGTCCGTCTCCTAATTCTTCAATCTTTCCTTCAAAATAAGCGCATGCATTCATCCATACATCTACTGTCTTCAACAGACCCTTATCTTTCAACCATCCATGATAGGAGTTAAAGAAGGATTTCCATTTCTCTCCATTCATCTCTCCATTCTCATTCATTCCCGCTTTACACAATATTTTGTCAATTCCAATCAGTGCCTGTTTCCCTTCTCTGCGTACCACTAAGTCTTTGGCTATAATGCCTTCCTTGGCATTTTGGTTCCCCATTTTTTTCGGTTCTCCTCACCTAGAAGAGACTCCTCAGTCACTTAGACAATGGGCCACAAAGGTTTCTGAACCATTCCACTACTAGCCTCTCTAGGACTTATACGCCAACCAGAAAAACAGACCAAAAACATCAATCCCGGGACACATCCACAACACAATCATCGGATCCATACTTTCATTAAATTCTCCAAAGGATAGAAGGCAGGACTGTCAATTTATCTGAGGGATTCTACTGGTTCAAAGGGACCTGAGCCAGACAACAATCTGTTGAATTACCTGGGGAGCCGACCGCTCGGGGGTGAGGGAGTCTCTTCTATGCAGTGATATAATTAGGTAGAATATAACAGTTATTCTTACCTCAGCGCTGTATATATCACCAACAGAGAGCTTCACTCGTCCCACGTCTCGGACCGGTCGAGCACCCTTGGGTAGATTAACTCAAGGTCCCTGTTCGAGGCGCCAGCTGTCGTCACTGAATTTTGGGTCTTCTATCCTTTGGATTACGAGCTCGGAGAGAATGAAGACACAGGACAGGATGTTTGTGTCTAAACATACTCTAAAAACTTTATTACAAAACACAGGGCTAATATACACCCTAAAGGCAGGAAACGGATTTGCCATATATGGTTCGATTATACAGTTTAGCTGAACAAGTGAAAAAAACTAGTTTCTGTATGCTTTAAAATATTTAATTAGACTTATCTAGTTAGCAAGGTCATTTCATCTTTCTGCAAGAACACATTATTACTACAAGAAGAAACATCTGGCCAGGGAGAATCACGTTATCTTTTTAGCAAGGACACGCTATTGATACAAGAAGGAACATTTCAGCTTGCTGTTTTTTTACCTAAAATAACTGTCAGACTTATATAGCATAGATGGGGCCTTTAAACTTGAGGGACTCCATCTTCTGCTATAACAATCATTAGGCTATATTTAGTAGCTTTACCGAGAATTCTATAATAAAGGCTCAGTGGTCAATGTTCTCGTGTATAAAACATTCACATAACATAAAAATAAGTAACAATGCATAACACTGACGTGGTAAATATAAAGCTTCCTCCTAAAAGGAAAACCCCACGCGGGGAGAGGACCACATCTGAAGACTCGACAATGACACATTATGATGGAATGATCATCTCGGAGCTTCTCCTGCTGAGCCTTCACCTCTTTCCAGGACATCGAGGAAAAAAAGAAAATACCTGACTATTCAAGGAACCATTCCTAAATAATTCTTAGTATTCTGGGATATTTGGCTGCATCCATTCTTTATGGAAATAAGGATCTACAAAAGCCAAACTGTTGTAAAATGCAGCAAATGTTCTATTGTGTGGTATACTGGGATCTATGGGGGCTTCAAACTCTGGGGTGACCATTATAAAGCAGCACAGAGCCCATTGTATAAACTCTACTGGTATATTTAGCTGTATTAGAACCAAAATATCTAACTGAAGGCCCACCATACATATTAGACTAATGTTGACCTATCCCACCGATATTGACAGATTCAGCTGAAACTCAAATGTGTATGGGGGCCCAGACAACTGATTGTTGGGGAAGTTAAAGGGGTATTCCTATCTCCAAGATCCTATCCCAATATGTAGTAGGTGTAATAATAATATTAGCAAATACCTCCAATTAGAAATGTAGTATAGTCCTTCTGATTAGCAATGTTGCTTACCCCATGTGCAAGGCATTGCAGTAGCTTAGGCATCCATGGTTACGACCACACATAGTTACGCTTAGTGGTCGTAACAATGAATACCTAAGCTACTGCAATGCCCTGCACATGGGGTAAGTGACATAGCTAGTCAGAAGAACTATCCTACATTTATAATTGTAGGTATTTGCTAATATTATTACACCTACTACATATTGGGATAGGATTTTGGAGATGAGAATACCTCTAAAGTGTCCGACATGTCCGATTTTGAACTATTGATCCTTCTGTTTCCCTGGAGATAGCTTATCACCAAAGATGTAGGACTGCGGTTCTCTTATAGAGAACACAGAGACACTCGGCTGAAGTACTCTTGTGTATGGGACAACGCTTTACTGTTGGAATTGCTGTGGCATATGAGAGGAGACTGACTATGAGCATCACTATCACGGTGAAAATATTTAGGATTTTTAAAGTCCTAATTTTAGGAGGTCCAAGTCCTAAAAAAATATTATTAACCAGGAACAATGTATTATTTAGAAAAAGACTCATCCATCGCCTGATTGGATTGTTTATAGTCATCTCATCTGCCCATGTAAACAGGACGTGCTGCCGACAATAAGCAACCATCTTGGTACACTTTGTATCGGCCCTTTTGAAAAGGCTTTATATGAGCACCGGTGGACTTGTTAGTGGGGCTGTGGCCTGACGCTGATGATTGGCCACACTATCAGTATTCGGTCAATATTTTTTCTCAGGAGTGGGAGCCAAAACCAGGTGAGGAACAATCAGAGAAACGGTCTAATAGAAACAAGTCACCAATTCTGCATTTATCACCCACTCCTGGTTTTGGCTCCCACTCCTGAGAAAAAATACTGACTGATTACTGATAGTGGGGCCGTGGCCTCAGGCCACAAGTCCACAGTGCATGACCGTGCTCATTCATGTGTATTTGTACATGTGAGATCTGAAATGAACGTGAACGACTGTGACCTGTTTGGTGAGATAAAGGTTACTGACGCACTTGATCTAAACTTAGTCCCGCAGTCCGGCTTCACCCATTTTTTTCCTACAGATCATATTACCTGAACTTATCATGTGTCTTCCCAGGCTGTAAACAGAGAGGAGGCAGTACATTGTAAAGACGAGGCCTACAGCGTCCAAAGCCCAAACCCGAGAAGCCAACAACTAATCTGTCATGTGTACAAATACATTCCACCCCTCTGTTATCCTGATCAGACAAGGAGCTCACATGGCTCATTACAGGACGGGACGGAAATTCTCTTAAAGTGATCTACACCTCCGACATTAAATGTGACGATACGTTTCTAATGTCTAGACGGAGTGAGCCGTCTTTCTTTTTGACGAAGAAGAAGCCTGCTCCCGCCGGGGAGGTAGATTTCCGGATAAATCCCTGGGCCAGATTCTCCTCAATATATTCAGACATGGACCGGGTCTCAGCAGCGGACAAAGGGTAAAAACGCCCACGGGGAGGAGTAGCGCCAGGTATCAGGTCGATTGGGCAATCGTATGGTCTATGAGGGGGTAATGTCTCTGCTTCTCTTTTATTAAAGACATCCGCATAAGACCAATAGGGAACCTGTAGGCCGGGTAGATTGGCTGGGGTAGGAGAAGGACAGGCAGGAAGAACGGGAACTAAACAAGTCTTATGGCAGTCCTCTCCCCAGCGAAGGACTTCTCCGGTCTGCCAATCAAGCATGGGTGCATGTTTCTGGAGCCAAGGTAGGCCTAGCAAGAGGGCGTGAGAGAGTCCAGGCAGAACATGGAAGAAGATGCTCTCAGAGTGCAGCATTCCCACCTGCAGAGTTATGGATTCGGTGATGAGTTGAATGGGATGCGGTAAGAGACCCCCATCCACGGAGGCGACAGATAAGGGTACAGCCAGGGGTTTGGTGGGAATGTGGTATTTCTCTACCAGGGATAGAGAAATGAGATTTCCGGCAGCTCCAGAGTCAAGTTGAGCTAGTTCACAGAAACTGTTCTCCCCGCAGATGATAGAGACCGACAGCATCAGAGATGGAGAGGGTTTACTCTTGTCTAGGACGACCTCTCTGAGCGATCCTAGACACAGGTGTTTCCCGACCTCTCCGGGCAGGAACGGATCCGGTGCTCCTTACTGCCACAGTAGAAGCAGCTCCCCTCGGCACGGCGTAATTCTTGACGGGTTTTGACCATCTTGGTCTGGTCGACCTGCATAGGCTCGGGTGAGTGCGCCTGAGGAGGAACGGAGGAAGTGACGGGTTTCTGAAAGGTAGGGGCAAGGCGTGGAAACCTCCTCTCACGGGTGACCTCTTTGGTGCGCTCCTGGAACCGGATGTCAATCCGGGTGGCGAGTGTTATTAAGTCGTCGAGAGTGGTAGGAATGTCCCGACCGGCGAGTTCATCTTTAATACGGCCGGACAGACTCTCCCAGAAGACGGACACCAGGGCGTCGTTATCCCAGGCAAGCTCCGAAGCAAGGGTACGGAACCGTATGGCATATTGGCCCACGGTGAGACTTCCTTGACGGAGGCATAGCAGAGATGAGGCGGATGAGGTCTTCCGTCCTGGTTCGTCGAAGACTTTCCGGAAAGCCGTGAGAAAGGCTGGCAGGTTGGACACCAGGGAATCTCCTCTCTCCCATAGAGGATTTAGCCAAGCCAGCGCCTCCCCCGTGAGATGGGACATGATGAAGGCTACTTTGGCTCAGTCGGTGGAAAACTGATGTGCCAAAAGTTCGAAGTGCAGAGTGCACTGGTTAGTGAAGCCCCGTGCCTGACCGGGATCTCCACCAAAACGAGGCGGGGCGGAGAGACGGGGACCGGGAAGGGATGCTATGGTATTGCTGTGCAGCGGCGGCGCCGGGGTAGTAAGTGTGCGAGTGGAAGCAGCTCCCGATGAGACAGTCAGTGTGTCCAGGCGAGAGTTAACACGTCCACACGTCGTCCAACAGCCCAACATGGATGATGAGAAGCTGCAGGACGTCACATAATCCGCGATATTCAGGCAGAGAACACAAACCGCAATGTGCTGCCACCGACATCTTCATCAGCTCAAGAGGAGGCGACTGTGTAAGAACATCACCGTTTTGTTTTCCCCCCTGAATATCGTGGATTATTAGATGACTGATGTTCTGCTACTTTTTCTTTTTGAAGTTGTCTACACACATAATGGCTGCAGAGGACTGAGAGAAAGTCCATAGGGAACAAAAGAGAAGTCGGGAACAGAAGGGGAGACGAGGGCTGAGCCACTTACACAGACAGAAAGCTGAGGAGGACATGTTATTACTCCAGGATCTGCTCCATTCATTCCTTATGTGGCATCCAAGTGCTGAGCTCGGCTTTTTCCAGAGCCCCATAGAGAATGAATGGAGCTGCAGTTGTTCCCTGACTTTCCGTTCCTTCCCGATCAGACGATGGTTCGCAGTGGTCAGACCCCACGATCAGTAAGTGATCACTGAGCCTGTGGATAAGTGATAACTAAAGTTGACAAATCCCCAGGCCCGGATGGGATACACCCGCGAGTACTGCAGGAATTAAGTAATGTCATAGATAGACCATTATTTTTAATCTTTAAAGATTCCATAATAACAGGGTCTGTACCACAGGACTGGCGTATAGCAAATGTGGTGCCAATATTCAAAAAGGGGACAGAAACCGAACTTGGAAATTATAGGCCGGTAAGCTTAACCTCTACTGTGGGAAAAATCCTGGAGGGTTTCCTAAGAGATTCTATAATAGAGTATCTGAAGAAGAATAGCCTCATGACCCAATATCAACATGGGTTTACAAGGGACCGTTCCTGTCAGACTAATCTGATCAATTTTTATGAGGAGGCAAGTTCTGGACTGGACCAAGGAAATGCAGTGGATGTTGTGTATATGGACTTTTCAAAAGCTTTTGATACGGTTCCACACAAAAGGTTGATACATAAAATGAGAACAATGGGGATAGGGGAAAATATATATATGTGGGTTAAGAATTGGTTCAGTGATAGGAAACAAAGGGTGGTTATTAATGGAAAACACTCAGACTAGGTCTCATTTAACAGTGGGGTACCACAGGGGTCAGTATTGGGCCCCCTTCTTTTTAACATATTTATTAATGACCTTGTAGGGGGCATACAGAGTACTATTTCAATATTTGCAGATGACACTAAACTCTGCAGGGTAATCAATACAGAGGAGGACAATTTTATATTACAGGAGGATCTATGTAAACTAGAAGCTTGGGCTGATAAATGGCAAATGAGCTTTAATGGGGATAAATGTAAGGTAATGCACTTGGGCAGAGGAAATAAAATGTATAATTATATGCTTAATTGTAAAACACTGGATAAATCTGTCACTGAAAAAGACCTGGGTGTATTGGTGGACGACAAGCTCATGTTTAGTGGCCAGTGTCAGGCAGCTGCTGCAAAGGCAAATAAAATAATGGGATGCGTTAAAAGAGGCATAGATGCTCATGAGGAGAAGATAATTTTACCTCTATACAAGTCATTAGTGCGACCACACTTAGAATACTGTGTACAGTTCTGGTCTCCGGTGTATAAGAAAGACATAGCTGAACTAGAGCGGGTGCAGAGCGACCAAAGTTATTAGAGGACTGGGGGGTCTGCAATACCAAGACAGGTTATTACACTTGGGGTTATTTACTGTGGAAAAACGAAGGCTTAGGGGTGATCTTATTACTATGTACAAGTATATGAGGGGACAGTACAAAGACCTTTCTACTGATCTTTTTACTCTGAGGCCAGAGACGGGGACAAGGGGGCATCTTCTACGTCTGGAGGAAAGAAGGTTTAATCATAATCACAGACAGGGATTCTTTACTGTAAGAGCAGTGAGACTATGGAGCTCTCTGCCTCATGATGTTGTAATGAGTGATTCACTAATAAAATTTAAGAAGGGCATGGATTCCTTTCTTGAAAAGTATAATATTACAGGTTGCAAAAACTAGATTCCATGATAGGGCGTTGATCCAGGGAACTAGTCTGATTGTCGTATGGAGTCGGGAAGGAATTTTTTTCCCCAATGTGGAGCTTAGTGTTTGCCACAGGGTTTTTTTTTGCCTTCCTCTGGATCAACATGTTAGGCTATGGGTTGAACTAGATGGACTTAGTCTTCCTTCAACCTTAAAAACTATGTTACTATGTATGTAACTTGTTATCTTCAGACATCCCCTCTAAGCAATGGCGCACGCCAGCAGTGAAGGCGGGAGGAGACGCTGGGTACAGGGAAGACTTTACCTCTGGGGGCCACATATAGGGCATGTGAGGGGTGGACACTTCCCGTATTCACCATTACTGAGCCCCCGCTCTGTACCGCTCTTATCTGAGTGCAGGAGACACAGCAGTCACTAATCAGCCACTCTCCGGCACTTGCAGCTGTCCGAGCTCTTCTGTGCCTGTTAGGGGTGAAGTTCGGGTCCTAGGAGGCAGTGACTATGCAGCCTGCAAAGCAGATGACAGCCCGGGTACCACGTCTCCGGATAAATCTCCACCTTGTGAGCTGCTTCTTGTGCAGCAGCCCCATGCAAGTCGCTCCGCTCTCCTCAGCCAGCTCCTGCTGAAGACTGAGCTCCTCTGCCCAATCTAGGAGCCCAATAGCCCTGATCACACCAGTGGTAGCCCAGTGCTGCTGGGGGGGGCAGGGCTAGATCCGATTTACAGATAGCAAACTAATCAGCCCTAGATATTTCTAATAGCTGCAGAGCAGGCGACATAACTCTGACCGGTGTCCTCATAGACCTCTCCTCAGCCGGGACTAATAAGAGCAGTAAGATGGCCGTCATGGGGTCCATTGTTAGATCTCGGCTGCCATAGAAACTCATCGGCACCATGATCGCGCCTCCCTCTCCGGTCTTAAGTGCCTAAATGCTGTGAAAGCCACTGACTGTGTCATATAAGGGGTTAAGCTGCCAGGATCAGGGTTGGCTCCACTGCTGGCGCCTGAGGCAGGAGCGGGACTGTGTTATACCGCCACACGACTGCCGCAGATCTTGTAAGAGTCCTGACTGCACCTGCCTGATGATAATGTGTCCTATAACGCGGGTCCTGGTACCAGACTGCCCTTTACATATTAATCACTAGCAGGGAACCAGTTACTTACAGGTTCTAGTTTCTGATGTGTTTCCAGGACCTGTAGTTATCAACATTTTACCCTTAAGGCCCAGTTATAATATTACTGCAACACTCTCACTACATATGAGCATCCTGTACCTGTATACCTGCCCTGTGTGCGGCGCAAAAGTATATAACAAAATGTGTGTACACAAATACCTATCTCCTGAATGGTATTACTGCTAGATCTCCTGTACATAGAAATATGAGGTTCTTAGCGCACACTTTGAGCAAATTGTGCGAGCCCATCTGCCACCGTCAAGGCGACCTCTTCAGATGGGTCCCTACACTAACACTACACTAACTTACTAACTGGGACCACCATTTTTAATGTTTATTATTACTGTACTAATGCAATCAATTGTACCTGTTATAATTCATTTTTTAATTAGTTTTATAATTTTTTATTACTCTTGTGTTTATGATAATGCTATTACTAAAATCCCTATACTTAGTGTTGATCCAGAAGAAGGCAAAAACCCCAGGACACCTTCAGCCAATTTGTGTCACAGGGGAAAAATTCCTTCTTGACCCCGAGAAAAGGCGATCAGTCCTAGGACCCTGGATCAAATCTAATAATGTTATTACTAGTTATTAATAATTCTTATTAATATTACACAACTAATTGTACTGCTACTGCAGTTATTAGTATTTTAATTTAGGTTTTTGTACTTTTTATAGATTATATATTATTTATGTCCTGCTATCTTATTACTTTGCTATTCTAACTTTTCTATAACTACTTAAAATAATCAAAACAACACTATAATTATTTTTATATTCTTACTATTATTAACATCCTGCTATCTTATTACAGTATTATTCTACTTTCCTATCACTACTAATACTACCCTATACCTAGAGTGTTGATCCAGAAGAAGGCAAAAACCCCAGGACACCTTCAGCCAATTTGTGTCACTGAGGAAAAATTCCTTCTTGACCCCGAGAAAAGGCGATCAGTCCTAGGACCCTGGATCAAACCTAATAATGTTATTATTAGTTGTATAATTAATATATTACTTATTGTACTACTGGAGTTATTTTAATTTATGTTTTTATTTTTATAAATATAGCTATTTAATATTCTTCTTATTATTAATAACCTGCTATATTTTTACATTATTATTATTCTTTCCTATCACTACTAATACTACCCTATAACTACAGTATTGATCCAGAAGAAGGCAAAAACCCCTGGACACCTTCAGCCAATTTGTGTCACAGGGGAAAAATTCCTTCTTGACCCCGAGAAAAGGCGATCAGTCCTAGGACCCTGGATCAAACCTAATAATGTTATTATTAGTTGTATAATTAATATATTACTTCTTGTACTACTGGAGTTATTTTAATTTATGTTTTTATTTTTATAAATATAGCTATTTAATATTCTTATTATTATTAATAACCTGCTATATTTTTACATTATTATTATTCTTTCCTATCACTACTAATACTACCCTATAACTACAGTATTGATCCAGAAGAAGGCAAAAACCCCAGGACACCTTCAGCCAATTTGTGTCACAGGGGAAAAATTCCTTCTTGACCCCGAGAAAAGGCGATCAGTCCTTGGACCCTGGATCACACTGCTATTCTACCTACTACTATTACTACTGTTATTTTATTACTATTTTATTTATTTCTTACTATTATCACTAGTATTATTACTCTTATTACACTAATACTGATACACTACCACTATATTACACTATCCTGCTGTTATTTGGTGGTCTGATACTTACCAGCCGGTATTGCCGTATGTGATGTTATCGGCAGAGAGGTTCCAGCAGGATGGTCCACATGATGTTCCTCTTTCCTCTCAAATACCGGTTGATGTACTGGCGGAAGTTGGTCTGGTTCTCCTTCTTCCTTCTTGTTGTTGGGATCGGTTGTCTTCTTTTCTGGCCTTTGGCCGTCACTTCCCCCCTAGGGATCTTGATGTGGAGTTTCATCTTCTTTGCTTTCTCTTCTTTCTCTTCTTTCTCTTCTTCCTCTTCTTCCTCTTCATCCAGGTAGGCGCACAGTTCTTTTAGTGTCTTCTGTCTTAAATCCATGATGTCCAGCTTTATCTTCTTTGCTGCTTTCTCCTCTTCTTCCTTCTCTTCTTCCTCGTCTTCCTCTTCATCCAGGTACTTGCGCCGTTCTTTTAGTTCCTTGCGCCTTTCTTCCCTCTTCCTTTTCTCCCTGGCTTTATACTCTTCGATGCATCTTCTTTGGGCAATGGGGTTGGTCGGCATAAGGCGCTGGAAGAGAAGAGATGAAGTTAGGAGGCTACAAGGAAGATCCGAATACACAGCTACCTTATAGAAGAGGCCGTAGCGTTGCCCTGAGTCGTCTCACTGACCTCCTTCTTGTAGAGGGGAGAAGGGAGAAACTTCACACAATATGCCAGTCTCCTCAGCTGTTCCTCAGGACTGATGTAATCTGCAGAAAACACAACCAGATATTAGGAGCAATCCTCACCGTACAAAGAGGACGTATGTATGTTAAGACTGTCAGAAGGAGCTCACTGATGGATTCTCAGTTAACTAGTTCTGCAGCCAGCAATAGACAGTACAGCACAGAGGGTACAGGAGGCAAACTGTGCACAATTTTCAATAAAACTCAGAAAAATATTTACCACCAAGTATATGCATTAAAGGAAAGAAAATGTCCCCACAGATGAGTCTGTTTAATGAAAGCCCCAGAAAGCCATGTAACAAGAGTATAGAGAACGGTGAGTGAGTGATGGATACTACCGGGTCCAACGCTGGCAGAATACTCCATCCCCATGGTGTCCGCTGATATCTTCTCTTGTAGAAATGTCTCCAAAATCTATAAAACCTCAGGAGGCGTCAGCAGAGGGTTTGGTGATTGGCTGATATTTCTTTGGTCTTAGAAACATTGGCTATAAATAATTCGGGGGTCTGCTGGGGAAAGGGCAAATTGGGAAATGTGTAGGATATTTACTGTTCTGTATCTGAGCTTCATTAAAGGGGAATTATCAGATGGAACAAGTCATCCCCTTATCCCTGGGCTCGGTGACGACTGATAGATCAGTGGGGTCCGACCGCGGGAAACTCCAGCAATCACCAAAAAAGGGCAGTGACCCCCATTAGAAGTGATCGCTGGATCCTTCCAGATGGGAGATGTGATGAGTGTGGCGCCCCCCACTGGTGTCTCAGCGTATCATGTGTTGGGGAATAATGACTTCTCCTCTGGTAAATGGGCTGATTCCTGTCAGTTGTGGTCGCTGAGTGCGTGTGATGGGATGTGGCTCCGTCCATTAGATTATATCACGTCTTATACCTATAATCTCTCGCTGATCGCAGGTGTCTGTCTTCACACTCAGATGAGATGGAACAAACTGACCACATAGGAGGTTTTTTTTTTTTTCAAATTCAAACCGAGCAATCCTATTGGCTGAGTATGACTGTCGTTACCATGGTGACAGAATGTTAAAGGGACAGAACATTAATAATGTATAATAGTGTATTTTATTACATATTTCACATAATAGTGGCTGATATATGGACCTGTACAGATAATACACTTCTATAACTCCTCATATTTTTCATACAGCAATTTGGTGGTGCTGCAGAGATATTTTGGGCGTAATATAACTTGTGCTGGCAATTGATCATCTATAAAGTAGTCTGGTAATGTATGTAAAGGTCCTAAGATTGTGGTTTTATGTTCAATACAAATCTAAATATTAATCAGACGTCACTCCCTGCTATTTGAAGGGTTTTTGTCCCTTTCCCTATGTCAGAGTAGTATCACATATAGCTCGGATACGCTGCAGCCTTCAGAACAATGAGGTCCGTTGTGGCTTTCCCCTGCACATTCGGCCATTATATAAGTGACGGCAGCTGCGTTGTGTCCCTGCACGGCTGATAGCGTCGCTGTGCAGGGATTCAGTATGGTGGAGCTGGGGCTCTTTTCTTTTATGGGTCGATACAAGTCTTGTTCAGACATATAAATATGCCTTGATTACATTGTAGAAAAGAAGGGTGACATTACAGGAGTTCCATACATTCTCAGTGTAAGATCAGTGGGGTCGGACCCCCGGCACCAGGGAGTATACAGAAGGAGCTTGTGAATGTCTTACTTTAGTGGTCTTGTAAGCTCCTCATCCCACACTTTTCCTGTATAGGACATATAGCTTTTCTGTATACATAACTCTTATGTAAAAACAACATCCTCCATGCACATTTCTGTAGGTTGCCTGATGGTTCAGGTGTAGTTACATCATTTTTTTCTACTGCCCGACCTAACAGCGTTAGCTTGCTCTTTTAGCAATCCAATTGTATTGTTTCACATTTGGGGCGATTGTGTCAGCGGCAGGTTTCATTGTGGGGTTATATAATGGGCACTATTTTTATAGGCTTATTTGGATATTATTGCCTTT
Source organism: Phyllobates terribilis (assembly GCF_046119375.1). NCBI lineage: Eukaryota > Metazoa > Chordata > Amphibia > Anura > Dendrobatidae > Phyllobates > Phyllobates terribilis. The sequence continues at coordinate 4,272,534 of NW_027362871.1, read as the reverse complement.
GTGAATAGATACTTTGCTGCTGCCTTGCTCTTTATTATATTGTGGTGGGCAGTCTGTAGTCATATATTGAGATTTTCTGTGACTAGTTGGGCATATATATGTGAGGATTAACCATATCAGTACCTTGCAATGGTTTTGTTATTCATTGGGGCAATTGTTGCTTTTTAGTTGTTTTTTTTAACATGTCTTGTATGTTTAGTCTTTAATAAAATTCTATATTTTTGCTATTCCTTGGTGATCCCTGTCATTGCATCCTTTCTTTCTCCTTGTTTCTTTGCATCTCTATTATGTAGCTGCAGGGTTAGGGACGGCCGGTTCCTTGCAGGAATAGTTATCAGGACGGGTGCGGTTTCTGCTGTAATAACTCATTCATGTGACCCATCAGTCATCACCCGATCAGCCGGGCAATACTCAGCACAGGCCGCCGTCATCCCACTTCTCTACATCTATTATATAGATGACGCGCCCCTGGGCCTGTGTCGCGCTGCGTTGCGCACGCGGGAGCTTACCCGGAGCCGGATCGCTTGAGGGTTGTAGTCTCGTGGCGGGGACCCGGTCCGTGCCCAGGGAGTCAAACTGAGCGGCGATGTATCAGCGGTAGATGTGTACGACTACGCCACCCGTTGAATGCAGCTATGGAGCTGCCGCTGCAGGACAGTCCGCTGAGGCCGGTGGATGGATGGTGCAGCGTAGATGGTATAACCCCCAACGGGAGGGGTATGGCCTCAGGGCAGCAGATGTGGATGATGGGGGTAGCAGGAACCACTCAGAGACGGTGCGGTGTAATTCAGGGTCTTTACTGGTAACAACGATAGACCCTCCCGGAGTACTTGCTAGCGAACGGGGCCTGGTCAGTCCTTGAGCAGATGGGATCTCCCCTGGCCAGGCGGAGTTGTAGGCCTCCCAAACTGACTGTACTCTTCTGGCTACCTTGCTAGAAGCGGATATAAGTAGCCCACGTCCCTGAGTGTACCGTGTGGTGCTCACCCGTATGGCCGGTGACTCGGGGCCTTCTAATGGCTTCCGCTCCACGATGGCGGTGCTGGTCCCACGCGTGTGACCGTGCCTTCGGGTTTCTGGGCCTGAGGACCTGAAATCCCCTGCCGGTCGGCTTCTGCTGCTGGGTCAGAGTTAGTCCCCACAGCCTCGGACGCCGGGTCCGGTAAGAAATCTTCTCAGTCAGGGCGAGCTCTGCAGCTGCCAGCCCCTGGCTTGTAGTAGTATTGCTCCCACTGAGCTTCTGCTGTTTCTTCCTATGCTGCTTCTCTGTCTCTACTCTCCTTGACTGACTAACCCTGCTTCAGCCCCGGGTTTACATAGGGGAAGTTCTTCCCCTCCCAAGACTGGGCAGGAGGTGTGGCATGCACAGGATCCCTGACCAAAGGACCTCCCACCTGCTCTCAGACATAACATTACATTACTGTGGAAACCAGACCCCTGGGGTGCCACATTCCCCCCTAGTAAAATTTAGTACTCCGGGACTAAACATATTTTAGAAAAACATAACAAGATATAAACAATAATAATACAATAAGAAAACACATAACGATGGTTACGGCGTGTCCGCAACCGGGTGCAGTTTTGAAGAAAAGCAAGGTGTCCATTTCACCAAAACAGGGAGACGTAACCAGGTAGGGGTCTGTCCTACCCCGAGTCCTTAACAGTCTCTAGTCCATCCTGGGTTACGTTCCAACTATGTACAAGGATTCCCGGTAATCCACCAAGGATTCCTAAAAGTAACTGGAAACACAAAATTATACACAAGCAACAATACACAGGTAAACATAAATAAAACAATTTATACACTTCAAATCCTCCAGCGTGCGGGTAACTGGCCTCTAGTGGCCCTAGTGGACCTACGGAGCTGACTGTCTGGCCCTGAACTACAGGGTGTAGGAGCTGTCAAGGGTAAACTGGGCAGCTGTCTACCGGCTTTTTGTCTCACTAGGGGTACGGCAGGCTCACTATAAGCAGAGGGTTGATCCTCCTGTTCTGCTTGTGTGGAGTCTTCTGCCTCCTGGACCGGCTGTTCTTCCAGCTCTACCTGTTGCTCCGTAGGTGCTTGGGATGCTGGTTGGAGGAAGGTGAGTACGGGTACCACAACTGCACCATTGACTTGAGTCCAAGACCGAGGGAAGTCCCCGAGCACAGTACTAACCATATCTTCCCTTTCCTCTACGGGTCGATGGTCTTCTTGTTCCTCTTCAGGGTTCCTCAGTTGTTCGGGACACTTCTTCAGGTGGTCCCGGGATACAATGGCTGTGGTTTCCCCTCCGTCTTTACTGATGGTACAAACCTTCGGGTTCTCGTGGCTTGAGGGCAGTACGGTGTACGGGTCCTTCTCCCACTGGTCGTCCAACTTGTGGAGCCGTCTCTTCCTCTTCAAGACCTGCTCTCCGGGTACCAGGGGAACAGCGGGAGCATACTGGTTGTAAGTTTTCTCTTGTCTTTCCCTAGCCTGACAGAGACTTCGCTCCACGCTCTCCTGTACTCTCCGGTACTGCTGCTGCCTCTCTGTGTCCCAGTCTGTTTCTGGTGAAGTGTCCTCGGGTGTCAGGACTCCCATTTCCAGGTCAACAGGTAACTTACCAGGTCTTGCCCTCATTAGGTAAGCCGGGGTACAGTTGGTGGAACCTACCGGGATGTGGTTGTATAGGTCCACCAGATCGGGCAACTTCTCAGGCCACAGACTGCGTTCTTCCAGGGGCAACGTTTTTAGAAGATCCATTACCACCTGGTTCATTTTCTCACAAAGTCCATTAGTTTGCGGATGGTAGGGTGTCGTCCTTATCTTCCGGCAGCCATACAGATTGCAGAATTCCTGGAAGACCTCCGCTTCAAAGGCAGGTCCCTGGTCCGTCAGCACTCGGTCCGGGTACCCGTGTGGACGGCAAAAGTGCTGCTGGAAGGCTCTAGCTGCTGTTTGAGCCGTTAAGTCCTTGACGGGGACGACAACCAGAAACCGGGAGTAATGATCCACGATGGTTAACGCGTAGACGTAGCCACTTCTGCTTGGGGTCAGTTTTACATGATCCAAGGCTACCAGTTCCAACGGTTGCCGGGTGACGATGGACTGCAGGGGAGTCTTCTGGCTGGCGCGGTCCTTCCTTCTCAGGTTGCACGGGCCACAGTCTCTGCACCACTTCTCAATGGTTCCCCTCATGCCTACCCAGTGGAATCGCTCGCGCAGCAGGAACTCCAGCTTCTTCCACCCGAAGTGTCCAGCTCCGTCGTGGTATGCCTCCATCACCATGGCTGCGTCTCTTTGTGGCACTACTACTTGCCAGAGTAGTTCATGCGTCCGGGAGTTAACCATTCTGCGGCACAACTTCCCGTTGTAAAGGAACAGTCGACTCTTCTCTGCCCATAGTTGTTTGGCTTCCTCCGGAGCGTCTGGTTCAAGGCAAGCCTCCGGGCGAGTCAGCATCTCCTTCACCAGTCGGACGGCAGGGTCGCTGTCTTGCGTTTCCGCCCAGTTGTAGTGAGGTAAGGGGTTCAACGTAACAGCCTGCTTACTCCTTACCCGGTGGGAATACTGGATAGTCCCATGACGGTGGAACGCAGGGAGTTCAACTTCTTCCAGTCCCTCCGGATCTTCTCCTTCGTCCGGCAGGTTGGGCATCCTGGACAGGGCATCCGCGTTGGTATTGGAGCGTCCGGCCCGGTATTTGATTCTGAACTCGTAGTTGGACAGACGGGCCATCCACCTCTGCTCCAGGGCACCGAGTCTTGCCGTGTCCAGGTGTGTCAACGGGTTGTTATCCGTGTACACGGTGAACCGGGAAGAAGCGAGGTAATGCTTAAAGCGCTCGGTGACTGCCCATACTACGGCCAGGAACTCTAGCTTAAATGAGCTGTAATTCTCGGGGTTCCTTTCGGTGGGTCGCAGTTTTCGGCTGGCGTAGGCGATTACTCGTTCCTTCCCCTGCTGGATCTGGGACAGTACGGCTCCTAGCCCGATGTTACTGGCGTCGGTGTAGAGGATAAAGGGCTGGCTATAATCCGGGTACGCCAGGATTTCGTCCCCCGTGAGGGCCATCTTCAGCTGGCGGAAGGACTCTTCTTCCAGCTCCTCCCATTTGAAGGGCGGCTTCTGGTTCTTGGCCTTCCGGGACTGGCCTATCAGGAGGTCCTGCATAGGTGCTGCCTTTTTGGTGAAACCGGGAATAAACATTCGGTAGTAGCCTACCAACCCGAGGAACTGCCGCACTTCTTTTACGCTGGAGGGGCTTGGCCATTCCTTAATTGCGGTGATCTTATCAGGGTCGGGAGCCACTCCGTCAGCGCTCACCACGTGTCCCAGGTACTGCACCTTTGGTTTCAGGAGGTGACACTTGGAGGGTTTCACCTTTAGGCCGTAACTCGCCAGAGCCTCGAACACTTCCGCCAGGTGTTTCAGGTGGTCCTCATACGTCTTGGAATATACGATGACATCGTCCAGGTACAACAGGACCGTCTCGAAGTTTCTGTGGCCCAGACAACACTCCATTAGTCGTTGGAAGGTTCCTGGTGCGTTGCAGAGTCCGAACGGCATGCAGGTGAACTCGCTAAGTCCCATCGGGGTGGTGAATGCGGTCTTCTCCCGGTCCGCCTCTGCTACAGGAACCTGCCAGTACCCGCTAGTGAGATCCAAGGTAGAGAAGAAGTTAGCAGATCTTAAAGCAGCCAATGACTCCTCTATCCTTGGCAAGGGGTACGCATCCTTGTGTGTGATACGGTTGATTTTCCGGTAATCTACACACATCCTCATGGTGTTGTCTTTTTTTCTGACTAAGACTAGTGGAGCTGCCCAGGGGCTACAGCTATCCCTGATCACCCCAGCCTCCTTCATGTCTCTAAGCATCCCCTTGGCGTGTTGGTAGTGGGCAGGGGGTACGGGTCGATACCTCTCTTTTATAGGAGGATGGTCTCCCGTGGGGATGTGGTGTTCTACCCCCTTGACTCGCCCGAAGTCTAACGGGTGTTTACTGAACACTCTCTCGTACTCTTGAACCACCCGATAGACTCCTTGTTTCTGGTGTGCGGGAGTGGAGTCAGTACCCAGATGTAGTTGCTGACACCAGTCCTCCATGTTTTTCTTAGAGCCGTTACCTTCCTCCGGGTGAGATGGAGGCAAGGGTTCCACAGATTGTATAGAATTTTGGTTAATGGTATATAATTTGGCTAGCGTGGCATACCGGGGCAGGTACACTTCCCTCTCCCCGATATTTATTATGCGAACGGGCACCCTCCCATGGCGTACATCAACCACCCCCCGTGCTGTCAAAATGGTGGGCCTACTGTCCGAGTAAACTGGTTCTACCATTGCCTGGTAATCTCTACCTCTCAGACCAATAGCTGCCCGGCACCAAATCATCATTTCACTTTTTGGGGGCATGGCAATAGGAAAAGGGTCACACATTCTTACGCTACCAATCTCACCGCCGGAGAGTTCCACCTGTTGCCGTCGCATCAGTGCCCGGATCTCTTTCTGGAGCACCCGCTGCTCGCCGGAGCTGGCGTTCTTGGCAACCTGCTGTAAAAGGAAAATCACCTCTGCAAGACAATTTTCAATTACATTAGTTCCTAGAGTTATTTTTGGGTGACTCTCATGTTTGTCAATATCTACAATGATCAGTCCCTGTGCTGCCAGTTCGACTCTACCGATTTTGATGGTCACCTCTTTAAATCCGATCTGTGGCACGGGCTGGCCATTGCTGGCGATGATACTCAAGTCGTCGTCAGGGTAGCGGGTAATATCCGAGTCATTCCAGTACTGCTTAAAGAGCACGTACGGGATGGTGGTGACCTGTGACCCGGTGTCCAGTAGGGCACTCATGGGAATGCCATCCAGTACCACAGGCAAGACTGGACGTCCTCCCACATATCTGTCGCGCCAGTTCGATGGGCCTGGTGATCTTTTTCCTGGGGGTTGGCCCTCTACCCCAGGTTGTGCCCGTTTAAAGAACAGTACCTTGCCATATGTCCGGGTTGATTGCAGCGGCGGCAGATGGGTCGTCCGTCCTCGCTGTATCGGTCACTGGGTCTTCCTCTGGCCGGTGGGGTCCTCCTTGGTCGACGCCACGGGATGTCCTCCGGTCCGGATGCCAGCTGGATCTTCCCTGGGGTGGAAGCCTGTAAAGACTGCACAGTTCGGGTTAGCGCAGCAACGCTCTTAGCTAGCTCTTGGACCTGATGGTGTAGGTCTGGAGCCGGGTCATTGTCCAAAGCCTGCGCATCAGCTCCCACAGGCCCTGCCGACAAGGGCGCCGCCTCCTGGTGGTAAGTGATAGCAGGGCGCTTGTGGGTCACAACGCCACCCGGTGCCGGTTCTCGGAGCACCCGGATGGCTCTGTCCTTGAACTGTGCAAAGCCCAGATGGGGATCCTGTAAGGCCATTGCCCGCAACTGGGTTCGGTGGGTATTACAATACAGTCCCTCTATAAACTGTTCGGTCAACAGCCTGTCCTCGTTTCCCACTCCATCAGGGTTGGTCTGCTTAATGGCCCTCAGGGCCTCTTGTAGGTTTAGTGCATAGTCCCTTATACTCTCATGCGCTCGCTGCTTGCACCCGTAGAATCTAAGCTTAATCTCGGCTGAGGTGCGGGTATCAAAGGTGTCCTTCAGCCGGGTTAGTATCCCTGCGACAGTCTTCCTCCCAGGTGGCCAGGATTTTACTTCCCTTTTGGCTGCCCCGGTTAGTTGGGCCACCAGGATGCTCACTTTTTGCTCTTCTGTGAGGGGGTACACCTGGAAGAGGCTATCCAGCTTTTCTCTAAAGTCATGCAGGGTATGTGACTCCCCTGAGTACTGGGGTAGCCAAGCTGCTCCCGGGATATAGGGCATGGTGAAGGGCATAACTGCAGCAGCGGTAGCGCTGGCGGGGGTTGAGGCAGTGAAGCTCTCCTCCGTATCCGACATCTTCCTCCCCCCTAGTGAACCGTGGCCTACCTTGTGATGATCCTCTTCCGTAGGCCGCGGCTCCGCAGTGGATCGTCAGGGTTGAGGACCTTCCGTCGCGCTCCTGTGACGTCGGCGTCTGCTGGGCTCCTTCCAGGACCTTACGCAACGTCCGGACGTGAGGCGGGGCTTCAGTTCTCGCGCGCTTTCGGAGTCCACGCCCCTCTTCTTCCCGCGCGGCGTCCTCAAGATGGCGTCCAATGGCGGGAAAACTCCACGGATGGCGGGAAGAAGGCAGAAGATGGCGCCGGATGGCGGGAAACTTCACCGATGGCGGGAAGAAGGCTGAAGATGGCGCTGGATGGCGGGAATCTTCACCACAGGTAAGTTTGAAAAGTCTCTTTTTCAGGCACGCAGTACCCGGTGGTTGCGGGCACGAAATCCTGCCGACTACGCCAAAGTTGACGCGCCCCTGGGCCTGTGTCGCGCTGCGTTGCGCACGCGGGAGCTTACCCGGAGCCGGATCGCTTGAGGGTTGTAGTCTCGTGGCGGGGACCCGGTCCGTGCCCAGGGAGTCAAACTGAGCGGCGATGTATCAGCGGTAGATGTGTACGACTACGCCACCCGTTGAATGCAGCTATGGAGCTGCCGCTGCAGGACAGTCCGCTGAGGCCGGTGGATGGATGGTGCAGCGTAGATGGTATAACCCCCAACGGGAGGGGTATGGCCTCAGGGCAGCAGATGTGGATGATGGGGGTAGCAGGAACCACTCAGAGACGGTGCGGTGTAATTCAGGGTCTTTACTGGTAACAACGATAGACCCTCCCGGAGTACTTGCTAGCGAACGGGGCCTGGTCAGTCCTTGAGCAGATGGGATCTCCCCTGGCCAGGCGGAGTTGTAGGCCTCCCAAACTGACTGTACTCTTCTGGTTACCTTGCTAGAAGCGGATATAAGTAGCCCACGTCCCTGAGTGTACCGTGTGGTGCTCACCCGTATGGCCGGTGACTCGGGGCCTTCTAATGGCTTCCGCTCCACGATGGCGGTGCTGGTCCCACGCGTGTGACCGTGCCTTCGGGTTTCTGGGCCTGAGGACCTGAAATCCCCTGCCGGTCGGCTTCTGCTGCTGGGTCAGAGTTAGTCCCCACAGCCTCGGACGCCGGGTCCGGTAAGAAATCTTCTCAGTCAGGGCGAGCTCTGCAGCTGCCAGCCCCTGGCTTGTAGTAGTATTGCTCCCACTGAGCCTCTGCTGTTTCTTCCTATGCTGCTTCTCTTTCTCTACTCTCCTTGACTGACTAACCCTGCTTCAGCCCCGGGTTTACATAGGGGAAGTTCTTCCCCTCCCAAGACTGGGCAGGAGGTGTGGCATGCACAGGATCCCTGACCAAAGGACCTCCCACCTGCTCTCAGACATAACATTACATTACTGTGGAAACCAGACCCCTGGGGTGCCACATTGACACTCCACAACTGCTCCTTCTCTTCAGAATTCAGAAAGATTTATTTTTTTATTTCCGCAGCCATGCAGTGACGCTAGGTAGGTGCAGAGCTAAAGGGAAACCCACCTCAGAAGAAAATTCTAGGGTCCTGATCACTAGAGATGAGAGCTTAAAGGGAATCTGTCACTAGGTTTTTGCCATATATTCCGAGAGCAGCATGATGTAGAGACAGAGACCCTGATTCCAGCGATGTGTCACTTTCTGGGCTGCTTGCTGGTGTTTTGATAAAATCTTTGTTTTATCAGTAGGAGGTTGTGACTAGAAGACTAGTAAACCTGCAACCAGGTATCCCTCATTTTTCAGGAGTGGTCCAAATTAAATAAAAAAGCGGTCTATAGGGCGCTAAAAGAATGAACACTAGAAGTGAAAAAAATTTTAGGACTAAAAAATAAATTTAATGAGCCCTTTCCACAAAGCGTTTCGATAGTGAACTATCTTCCTCAGGTGGTACATGGCGCGCTTTTTCTCCCTTTCTCTTTTCTCATTTTTCACAAGGTCTGTATAGCAGCCTTCTGCCTATGCACAGTGTACACAGAAAGCTGCCAATCAGTGGTGCAGCCGGTTATATGGAGCTCAGCATTCAGAGCACTGCTAGATCTGCAGTAGATAAAACTAAAATTTATCAAAACTGCAGCGAAATAAGGGACACATTTCTGGAATCAGGTTTCTGCCCTTACATCATGCAGATGGGATAGCAAAACCTGGTGGCAGATTCCATTTTAGAGCCATCGGATATTACCTTGTGACCTCTCAAAGGGGAACTTGATGTCTAGGATGGTTATTATTTCCAAACCATTACAAAATGTCATGTGTCTCTTGATGCGGGATAACTTGTATGTAATGTGTTGTATGTTAGGTCTATGAACAGTACAAGTCCTTCAGTATAGGGTTACCTGAGAAGCGTAGCCAGCATGAAGCAGGACTTGTATTATGTTTTGTCAGGGATGATTAATGTCTGAGTGCTTTATGCTGCGTTCTGCAGTCATCTCTCTGCCATCCTCCGTACACCCATCGCCGTCCTGTTCTCACACTTCTTTATTTGGCTTTTTTCTTGTGGTCGTAATATGGAGCATGTTGTATCCATAAAGCGGTCAGATTTGCCGGACCTCATGCTGTTCTGCCGAATCAGACCTAGATCATTATTGGGGGCTGGGGCACCTCCAATTCAAGATGGTAGACAAATCATGTCTTGTGAGACTGCACGCTCCAGCACCCACAATACTGGAGCATCGGTTAGGTTTACACATATCCACCTGTTGTGTTTTCTTTTGGGACACAGCAGTTTGTAGAATTGTCATCATTAATGTTTTCTTTTTTTTATCTTTCCAGTATTACTGAAATTCAGAAAGATGTGGAGTACAGACTGCCAATCACCTTTAAGAACTTCACCATCAGCATCAATATGTAAGTGACACGGGGTGCTATTGTCTTAGTTGAGAGATTACGTTGCATTTCTTGGGGTTATTAAATGTGAACCTAATGGGAATTAAAGGGATTGTCCTCTACTTTGATATTGATAACATCAGCATTGGGTATCAATATCAAATCGATGGGGTTTTGACAGCCCCCCAGAGAGGGAGCCGCATGCTCCTATTCACTTGTGAAGATGGCCCCCACTCATAGGCGGATTATAATGAGGGCAATCCGGGCGACCGCCC
>NW_027362871.1:4220000-4260000 GCF_046119375.1 Phyllobates terribilis | reverse complement strand
GTGTGTGTGACTGCGTGCGGCCTACTGCTGAGTATAGTTGGCGCCGTGCGGCCTCCTGCTGTATCTGGGGGGGCGCCGTGCGGCCCCCCGCTGTGTACAGATGGCTACATGCGGCCCCCCGCTGTGTATAGATGGCTATGTGCGGCCCCCCGCTATGTATAGATGGCGCCGTGCGGCCCCCCGCCGTGTATTGATGGCGCAGTGCGGCCCCCTGCTGTGTAGAGATGGCGCCGTGCGGCTCCCCGCTGTGTATAGATGGCGCCGAGCGGCCTCCCGCTGAGTATAGATGGCGCTGTGCGGCCACCTGCTGTCTCTGGGGGGGGCGCCGTGCGGCCTCCCGCTGTGTATAGATGGCTACTTGCGGCCTCCCGCTGAGTATAGATGGCGCTGTGCGGCCTCCTGCTGTCTCTGGGGGGGGCGCCGCGAGGCCTCCCGCTGTGTATAGATGGCTACGTGCGGCCTCCCGCTGAGTATAGATGGCGCTGTGCGGCCTCCTGCAGTCTCTGGGGGGGGGGCGCCGTGCGGCCTCCTGCTGTGTATAGATGGCTACATGCGGTCTCCCGCTGAGTATAGATGTCGCCGTGCGGCCTCCTGCTGTGTATAGATGGCTACGTGCGGTCTCCCGCTGAGTATAGATGGAGCTGTGCGGCCTCCTGCTGTCTCTGGGGGGAGCGCCGTGCGGCATCTATACTCAGCAGGAGGCCGCACGTAGCCATCTATACACGTATACTCAGCAGGAGGCCGCACGTAGCCATCTATACGGCGCCATCTATACACAGCGGGAGGCCGCACGGCGCCATCTATACACAGCGGGAGGCCGCACGGCGCCATCTATACACAGCGGGAGGCCGCACGGCGCCATCTATACACAGCGGGAGTCTCAGTGCTTTGCAAGAGCAGTCAATAAATTCTGCTTGACTAATTCTGAGCACCATAAAGTCTGGTTCGCTTCTAACCTGCTGTCTTCATTTTCAGCTTGCTGAATTCTAACTCATTTACTGTCATTCGAGACGATGCCTTTGCTGGTCTCTTTCACCTTGAATACCTGTAAGTGCTCCACTTAATGTCATATTTTTGATTCTGCTCTTCTTCATTTGGCATGTGCAATTGTATGAGCAAGTATTCATATGAATTTATGACCTACTTAAACCTTCAAGGACCTTACATTTTATTCAATCAAATTTTTTTCCAGTTTAAAACTATGGGACATATATGTGCCTTGGTCCTCAAAGGGTTTTTAAAGGGGCTGCAAACATAAATATGAAAAAAATAATTCAATTAGTGCTTTTTGTGTTCATTTAATTTTTATTTGAAGTCCATTTTTTTTTATTTACATTGGAATTAAGCCCTACTCCATGGAATGAAGCCCTGCCTACATGACATCTGAGAGCTACATGGATCCCGCTTGTGAGGTTCCTGTCCGTCACTACTATTCAGTTTTAGGGTCCACTCACTAAGCCATATATTCTCTCATGCAAGAGAATAGGGCCAATTATGCTAATGACACTGGGCTCAAACTCTGTCAGAGCTTCAACTGAGTGTGATCCGATTCTCTCGCAGCACAGATATGGAGAAGATGGAGAACTTAATTTCTCCATCTTCTCCATAGTCTCTGTGAGTGTTCATCGGACTGCACTTGGATGACATCCGAGTGCAGTCTAATGTTTTACGTGCACCCATAGACTTGTATGGGTGCACATGGTCCGAATATCGAATGAGATTATTTTCTCATGCCAATAATCGCACTGTCCCATAGTATAACATAGGGCCGAGTCCTATCCGATAAAACATCACATAGCATTCGGCCGTGTTATACGACAGTGTGAGCGAGCCCTTAGAGTCAAGGAATATTTACATGCAAATGATGATATTACTCTCCAAGTGTATATTTTTTTAGGCGAGTTCATAGTAAATGCTTTGCCTTTTTGACATGTGATCAACTAAAGAACAAGAAAGATTTAGGACCTCCCCTATACAGAAACGGAAAATAGTTTGGAGGACTTGCATGTCCTTTTTTATTTATTATGAGAAAATCATAAAAGATCCCGTTTTTTAACCATGCTGTGACTTTCTGCTGAGGGAGAGGGAGAGAGCTGCCCTATTCAGAGTCTGTAATAAGACCTGCTGACAAAAGTGTTGAAGATACAGTCTAATGTGAATTAACAATGAAAAAAAGTTAATTTCACAAATGGCTTGTATTTTTTTTAATACAAACTTTTTTGTCTTTACAGCTCCTTTAAAGGGAATCTGTCATCAGGTTTTTGCCACCTAATCTGAGAGCAGCATAATGTAGGGTTAGAGGCACTGATTCCAGTAATGTGTCACTTACTGGGCTGCTTAGTGTTGTTTTGATAAAATCATTGATTTGTCAGAAGGTAATTATCACTAGATGACTAGTAAGTTCTGTAGGACCCCACCCCCATCACTGATCAGTAGATTTCTGTGTACACTGAGCATGGGCAGAAAGCTGCCAATCAGTGGTGTGGGCGGGGCTATACAGAGCGCAGCATTCAGAGAGCTGCTAGATCTGCAGCAGATAAAACGGTGATTTTCTCAAAATGACAACAAGCAGCTGAAAAAGTGACACATCGCTGGAATCAGGGTATCTGCCCAAATATTGTGCTGCTCTCAGATGAGGCAGCACAATTAATATTATGCCAAATTAATTTCCCGTGAACTATCACATGATCTATCACAGGGGATCATGTGACATGTCACGTGATAAATCAGGTGTGGGGGGGGGGGGCGCGCCTTCTAAACTGCCCGGGGCCCTTACTACTCTTAATCCACCCCTGCCCCCACTGATTCCATATTAATGACCTATCCAATGGGTAAGTGATCAATATCAAGGTAGTGGGCAGCCCCTTAAAGAAAGCAGACCATATTAGGTACTTCTAGAATATCTTTGTCCCATGCTGTTGATAGACCCCACCGCGTGTAATCGGTACCCTACAATGACTTGTCATCCATAGTCATGTCTTGTAGCACTGGAGCCATTAAATGATGTTGCTTGGCGGCTCATGACGTCACTATAGATGATGTGTATTAATGCAAATTGTTTAATTGCTACTAATAAGAAATCACTTTAAATCAATATGGAGGCTTATAGGGTCCTCTCAGCTTCCTTTTACATATGGAAGTAGTCGTAGAACAGTATCGTCGATTGTCCCTCCCCAGAAAAATTATCCTTTTTTTTTTTGCAGAGCTCCGATGTGCCAGTCAAAAGGAAATGGAGTGTCTGCAGATTGGTGTGGGAGTGCAGAGGGGCGTGTCCGTGCACTTGAAAGGAGCTGTCTAAGTGCAGTGATACGCCCCAGTGCACTTCCAGACGGATTTGCATATGTTTTCCACACTAGATTTGTCATGATGGACTCATCAGATCTCTTATAACACCATTACGATCATATGTCAAGGTGCTGACGTCCCTTTATGCCTTACGCTACGTGCCACCTAAATGGATTTTCCATTGAGATGAGATGAGGCTGTTGGGTATTTTCCCCGGACCTGTCACGTTTCTGTAGGCTGCAGTCATGTATCCCGCGTCTTGCTCTAATACTTTGTTTTTATTGCAGTTTACTTCCGCCACAATTTCCTCAAGACAAACCTCTCATCACAGTCTTTCCACCGATAAGACATCACCTGGTGGACAAGCAAGGCCCCAATGTCACCTGTCCTTTACTACATAATGTAAGGAGACTTGGGAGATTTTGAGCGCTGGACTTAGGAATGTTGTAATTTAACCTTTCAATGACTGAGGTGTTTTTGTTTTTATAAAGTGGATCTGTGTGGTCTCCTGACACGTCTGTTTTAGTAATCTTATAAACCCTATAAAATCACAAATGTGCAGAATTTGTGTTTCAGACCACTGTGCAGTGCCTATGTTCACACATCGCGTTTTTTTCAGCGTTTTTTTAATGCAAATTTTCAGCTGTGTTTTACAGTACAAGCAAAGTCTATGAGATTTCAGAAATCTCATGCTCACACCCTGGTTTTTGTATGATCAGTATTTTGTGATTTGCATTGTTTTTTGCTGAATAGAGCACGTCACTTCTTTCAGTGTATTTCACCCATTGAAAGTAATGTGTAGTGAAAAAACGCCTAGTGTGAACATAGCCTTACATCTAATTGACAATGGGGTGTTACCTTACTCCTTGTCCATGTCTAATCAGTTTGGACAGTAGGCATAATCACTACGACCAGGGGCCTGGCAGTGGCCAGTTGTCAATGTATCCACACATTTCCAGAAGATTGGCACAACGCAGAGGACCTGGGAAGAAGAGATGCCACGGTATTGTTAGTTCATAGGGAATACACCTCTTTATTTTGGTAGATGAGGTCTTTGTCAAACACATCTTCAGCAAAGGAGAACGAAATGAAAGGATTAATGTATGTGTTAATGACCCAGTTCTGCGTGTGCTCTACGTAAAATGTGGCTGCAGATGGCTGTGCTGCATCGACACGTGAGGTTTGGGAGCCACCTTACATCTAATGGGTGGGGGTCTTACATTGAGGTCCCCACTTCAGACATTTCTGATATTTCCAGTGAATTTTCCAAGGAAGTTTCAGATAAAAATACCATAAGAAAATGTGGTCAACCTTGTTTTAGTTTTTTTTTTTTTTAATATATAAGATTTTTAGTTATAGTCTTTGTTATGTTCACATAGAAGACCGGTGGGTTTTTTCTTTTTTAGGAACAAAGTATATACAGTGGGGAAAATAAGTATTGGATACACTGACGATTTTGCAAGTTTTCCCACCTACAAAGAATGGAGAGGGCTGTAATTTTTATCGTAGGTACACTTCACCTGTGAGAGACAGAATCTAAAAATAAAAAACAGAAAATAACATTTTATAATTTTTACATACTTATTTCATGCAATTATGCAAATTAATTATTTGATACAATAGAAAAACAGATCTTAATATTTGGTACGGAAACCTTTGTTTGCAATTACAGAGGTCAGACGTTTCCTGTAGTTCTTGACCAAGTTTGCAGACACTGCAGCAGGAATTTTGGACCACTCCTCCATACAGATCTTCTCCAGATCTTTCAAGTTTCGGGACTGTTGCTGGGTGCAGTTGTCCTGTCCCCTTTGCAGAAAAGCACCCCCAAAGTATAAGGTTTCCCCAGCATGCTTCTCAGTTGGGACGGTGTTCTTGGGGTTGTACTCATCCTTCTTCTTTCTCCAAACACGTCAAGTGGAGTTGATACCAAAAAGTCCTATTTTGGTCTCATCTGACCACATGACCCTCTCCCATGCCTCCTCTGGATCACCCAGATGGTCAATGGCGAACTTCAAACGGGCCTGGACATGTGCTGGCGTGAGCAGGGGACCTTGCGTGCCCTGCAGGAGTTTAATCCATGACGGCATAGTGTGTTACTAATGGTAATGTTTGAGACTGTAGTCTCGGCTCTCTTCAGGTCATTGACCAGGTCCTCCTGTGTAGTTCTGGGCTGATTCCTGACCTTTCTCAGAATCATCCTTATCCCACGGGTCGAGATCTTGCATGGAGCCCCAGACCGAGGAAGATTGACAGTCATCTTGTGTTTCTTCCGTTTTCTAATAATTGTGCCAACAGTTGTTGCTTTCTCACCAAGCTGCTTGCATATTGTCCTGTAGCCAATCCCAGCCTGGAGCAGGTCTACAATTTTGTCCCTGGTGTCCTTAGATAGCTCTTTGGTCTTAACCATGGTGGATAGGTTGGAGTGTGATTGATTGAGTGTGTGGACAGGTGTCTTTTATACAGGTAACGAGTTCAAACAGGTACAATAAATACAGGTGAGGAGTGCAGAGTAGGAGGGCTTCTGAAAGAAAAACTAACAGGTCTGTGAGAGCGAGATTTCTTGCTGGTTGGTAGGTGATCAAATACTTATTTCATGCAATGAAATGCGATTTAATTATTTAAAAATCATACAATGTGATTTTTTTTTTGGATTTTATTTTTAGATTCTGTCTCTCACAGTTGAAGTGTACCTATGATAAAAATGACAGACCTCTCCATTCTTTGTAGGTGGGAAAGCTTGCAAAATCGTCAGTGTATCAAATACTTATTTTCCCTACTGCGTGCGTGTATGTATATATATATGTGTGTGTGTGTGTGTGTGTGTATGTACAGAACAGACCAAAAGTTTGGACACACCTCATTTAAAGATTTTTTATGTATTTTCATGACTATGAAAATTGTACATTCACACTGAAGGCATCAAAACTATGAATTAACACATGTGGAAATATATACTTAACAAAAAAGTGTGAAACAACTGAAAATATGTCTTATATTCTAGGTTCTTCAAAGTAGCCACCTTTTGCTTTGATGACTGCTTTGCACACTCTTGGCATTCTCTTGATGCGCTTCAAGTGTTAGTCACCGGAAATGGTCTTCCAACAATCTTGAAGGAGTTCCCGGAGATGCTTAGCACTTGTAGGCCCTTTTGCCTTCACTCGGCGGTCCAGCTCACCCCAAACCATCTCGATTGGGTTCAGGTCTGGTGACTGTGGAGGCCAGGTCATCTGGCGTAGCACCCCATCACTCGCCTTCTTGGTCAAATAGCCCTTACACAGCCTGGAGGTGTGTTTGGGGTCATTGTCCTTTTGAAAAATAAATGATGGTCCAACTAAACGCAAACCGGATGGAATAGCATGCCGCTGCCAGATGCTGTGGTAGCCATGCTGGTTCAGTATGCCTTCAATTTTGAATAAATCTCCAACAGTGTCACCAGCAAAGCACCCCCACACCATCACACCTCCTCCTCCATGCTTCACGGTGGGAACCAGGCATGTAAAGTCCATCCGTTCACCTTTTCTGAGTCGCACAAAGACACGGTGGTTGGAACCAAAGATCTCAAATTTGGACTCATCAGACCAAAGCACAGATTTCCACTGGTCTAATGTCCATTCCTTGTGTTCTTTAGCCCAAACAAGTCTCTTCTGCTTGTTGCCTGTCCTTAGCAGTGGTTTCCTAGCAGCTATTTTACCATGAAGGCCTGCTGCACAAAGTCTCCTCTTAACAGTTGTTGAAGAGATGTTTCTGCTGCTAGAACTCTGTGTGGCATTGACCTGGTCTCTAATCTGAGCTGCTGTTAACCTGCGATTTCTGAGGCTGGTGACTCGGATAAACTTATCCTCAAAAGCAGAGGTGACTCTTGGTCTTCCTTTCCTGGGGCAGTCCTCATGTGAGACAGTTTCTTTGTAGCGCTTGATGGTTTTTGCAACTGCACTTGGGGACGCTTTCAAAGTTTTCACAATTTTTCGGACTGACTGACCTTCATTTCTTAAAGTAATGATGGCCACTCGTTTTTCTTTACTTAGAATTTGTATGATGGCAAGAAAAAAGCATCTAACAGTCTATTCAGTAGGACTATCAGCTGTGTATCCACCAGACTTCTGCACAACACAAGTGATGGTCCCAACCCCATTTATAAGGCAAGAAATCCCACTTATTAAACCTGACTGGGCACACCTGTGAAGTGAAAACCATTTCCGGTGACTACCTCTTGAAGCTCATCAAGAGAATGCCAAGAGTGTGCAAAGCAGCCATCAAAGCAAAAGGTGGCTACTTTGAAGAACCTAGAATATAAGACATATTTTCAGTTGTTTCACACGTTTTTGTTAAGTATATAATTCCACATGTGTTAATTCATAGTTTTGATGCCTTCAGTGTGAATGTACAATTTTCTTAGTCATGAAAATACAGATAAATCTTTAAATGAGAAGGTGTGTCCACCTTTTGGTCTGTACTGTATATATACACTGCTCAAAAAAATAAAGGGAACACTTAAACAACAGAATATAACTCCAAGTGCATCAAACTGTCCACTTAGGAAATGACACTGATTGACAATCAATTTCACATGCTGTTGTGCAAATGGAATAGACAATAGATGGAAATTATTGGCAATTATCAAGACACCCTCAAAGGATTGATTCTGCAGGTGGGGACCACAGACCACATCTCAGTACCAATGCTTTCTGGCAGATGTTTTGGTCACTTTTGAATGTTGGTTATGCTTTCACACTCGTGGTAGCATGAGACGGACTCTACAACCCACAGAAGTTGCTCAGGTAGTGCAGCTCATCCAGGATGGCACATCAGTGCGAGCTGTGGCAAGAAGGTTTGCTGTGTCTGTCAGCGTAGTGTCCAGAGGCTGGAGGTGCTACCAGGAGACAGGCCAGTACACCAGGAGACAAGGAGGGGGCCGTAGGAGGGCAACAACCCAGCAGCAGTACCGCTACCTCCGCCTTTGTGCAAGGAGGAACAGGGGGAGCACTGACAGAGCCCTGCAAAATGACCTCCAGCAGGCCACAAATGTTCATGTGTCTGCACAAACGGTTAGAAACCGACTCCATGAGGGTGGTATGAAGGCCCGACGTCCACAGATGGGGGTTGTGATCACATCCCAACATTGTGCAGGACGCTTGGCATTTGCCACAGAACACCAGGATTGGCAAAGTCGCCACTGGCGCCCTGTGCTCTTCACAGATGAAAGCAGGTTCACACTGAGCACATGTGACAGACATGACAGAGTCTGGAGACGCCGCGGAGAGCGATCTGCTGCCTGCAACATCCTTCAGCATGACCGGTTTGGCAGTGGGTCAGTAATGGTGTGGAGTGGCATTTCTTTGGAGGGCCGCACAGCCCTCCATGTGCTCGCCAGACGTAGCCTGACTGCCATTAGGTACCGAGATGAGATCCTCAGACCCCTTGTGAGACCATATGCTGGTGCGGTTGGCCCTGGGTTCCTCCTAATGCAGGACAATGCCAGACCTCATGTGGCTGGAGTGTGTCAGCAGTTCCTGCAAGATGAAGGCATTAAAGCTATGGACTGTCCCACCCGTTCCCCAGACCTGAATCCGATTGAGCACATCTGGGACATCATGTCTCGCTCCATCCACCAACGTCACGTTGCACCATAGACTTTCCAGAAGTTGGCGGATGATTTAGTCCAGGTCTGGGAGGAGATCCCACAGGAGACCACCTCATCAGGAGCATGCCCAGGCGTTGTAGGGAGGTCATACAGGCACGTGGAGGCCGCACACAATACTGAACCTCATTTTGACTTGTTTTAAGGACATTACATCAAAGTTGGATCAGCCTGTAGTGTGTTTTTCCACTTTAATTTTGGGGGTGGCTCCATATCCAGGCCTCCATTAGTTAATAAATTTGATTTCCATTGATGATTTTTATGTGATTTTGTTGTCAGCACATTCAGCTTTGTACAGAACAAAGTATTCAATGAGAATATTTCATTCATTCAGATCTAGGATGTGTTATTTGAGTGTTCCCTTTATTTTTTTGAGCAGTGTATGTATATGTGTGTGTATATATATAATTTTTTTTAATTTTTTTCAATACATATTTCACTTTGGAGCTGACATAAGTCATGGACATGGGCTCTGTATCATGATATGTCTCCAATTTAGCAAATCTAGATCATGAAAGTAACTCTGTGACCTGCCATGTTGTCACCCTGAGTAATATGCTATAGGTATCATTACTGAGTCATATAGTGATGAAGTGATTGACAGTTGCTCCTGCTTTCTATCGAGCGTCTCTTCTGCTCTCTCTCTCTCTCTCGAGCGTCTCTCCTGCTCTCTCTCTCGAGCATCTCTCCTGCTCTCTCTCGAGCGTCTCTCCTGCTCTCTCTCTCTAGCTTCTCTCCTGCTCTTTCTCTCGAGCGTCTCTCCTGCTCTCTCTCTCTCGAGCGTCTCTCCTGCTCTCTCTCTCGAGCGTCTCTCCTGCTCTCTCTCTCGAGCGTCTCTCCTGCTCTCTCTCTCTCGAGCGTCTCTCCTGCTCTCTCTCGAGCGTCTCTCCTGCTCTCTCTCTCGAGCGTCTCTCCTGCTCTCTCTCTCGAGCGTCTCTCCTGCTCTCTCTCGAGCGTCTCTCCTGCTCTCTCTCTCGAGCTTCTCTCCTGCTCTCTCTCTCGAGCTTCTCTCCTGCTCTTTCTCTCGAGCGTCTCTCTCTCTCTTGCATCTCTCCTGCTCTCTCTCTCTCGAGCGTCTCTCCTGCTCTCTCTCTCGAGCGTCTCCCCTGCTCTCTCTCGAGCGTCTCTCCTGCTCTCTCTCTCGAGCTTCTCTCCTGCTCAATCTCTCGAGCGTCTCTCTCTCTCGAGCGTCTCTCCTGCTCTCTCTCTCTTGAGCGTCTCTCCTGCTCTCTCTCTCTCGAGCGTCTCTCTCTCTCTAGCGTCTCTCCTGCTCTCTCTCTCTCGAGCATCTCTCCTGCTCTCTCTCTCTCGAGCGTCTCTCCTGCTCTCTCTCTCGAGCGTCTCTCCTGCTCTCTCTCTCTCGAGCGTCTCTCCTGCTCTCTCTCTCGAGCGTCTCTCCTGCTCTCTCTCTCTCGAGCGTCTCTCCTGCTCTCTCTCTCTAGCTTCTCTCCTGCTCTTTCTCTCGAGCGTCTCTCCTGCTCTCTCTCTCTCGAGGGTCTCTCCTGCTCTCTCTCTCGAGCGTCTCTCCTGCTCTCTCTCTCGAGCGTCTCTCCTGCTCTCTCTCTCGAGCGTCTCTCCTGCTCTCTCTTTCTCGAGCGTCTCTCCTGCTCTCTCTCTCGAGCGTCTCTCCTGCTCTCTCTCTCGAGCGTCTCTCCTGCTCTCTCTCTCGAGCGTCTCTCCTGCTCTCTCTCGAGCGTCTCTCCTGCTCTCTCTCTCGAGCTTCTCTCCTGCTCTCTCTCTCGAGCTTCTCTCCTGCTCTTTCTCTCGAGCGTCTCTCTCTCTCTCTTGCATCTCTCCTGCTCTCTCTCTCGAGCGTCTCTCCTGCTCTCTCTCGAGCGTCTCTCCTGCTCTCTCTCGAGCGACTCTCCTGCTCTCTCTCGAGCGTCTCTCCTGCTCTCTCTCTCGAGCGTCTCTCCTGCTCTCTCTCTCTCGAGCGTCTCTCCTGCTCTCTCTCTCGAGCGTCTCTCCTGCTCTCTCTCTCGAGCGTCTCTCCTGCTCTCTCTCGAGCGTCTCTCCTGCTCTCTCTCTCGAGCTTCTCTCCTGCTCTCTCTCTCGAGCTTCTCTCCTGCTCTTTCTCTCGAGCGTCTCTCTCTCTCTCTTGCATCTCTCCTGCTCTCTCTCTCTCGAGCGTCTCTCCTGCTCTCTCTCGAGCGTCTCTCCTGCTCTCTCTCGAGCGTCTCTCCTGCTCTCTCTCTCGAGCTTCTCTCCTGCTCAATCTCTCGAGCGTCTCTCTCTCTCTCGAGCGTCTCTCCTGCTCTCTCTCTCTTGAGCATCTCTCCTGCTCTCTCTCTCGAGCGTCTCTCTCTCTCTAGCGTCTCTCCTGCTCTCTCTCTCTCGAGCATCTCTCCTGCTCTCTCTCTCTCGAGCGTCTCTCCTGCTCTCTCTCTCGAGCGTCTCTCCTGCTCTCTCTCTCGAGCGTCTCTCCTGCTCTCTCTCTCGAGCGTCTCTCCTGCTCTCTCTCTCGAGCGTCTCTCCTGCTCTCTCTCTCGAACGTTTCTCCTGCTCTCTCTCTCGAGCGTCTCTCCTGCTCTCTCTCTCTCGAGCGTCTCTCCTGCTCTCTCTCTCTCGAGCGTCTCTCCTGCTCTCTCTCTCGAGCGTCTCTCCTGCTCTCTCTCTCTCGAGCGTCTCTCCTGCTCTCTCTCTCTCGAGCGTCTCTCCTGCTCTCTCTCTCTCGAGCGTCTCTCCTGCTCTCTCTCTCGAGCGTCTCTCCTGCTCTCTCTCGAGCGTCTCTCCTGCTCTCTCTCTCGAGCGTCTCTCCTGCTCTCTCTCTCGAGCGTCTTTCTAGCGTCTCTCCTGCTCTCTCTCTCGAGCGTCTCTCCTGCTCTCTCTCGAGCGTCTCTCCTGCTCTCTCTCTCGAGCGTCTCTCCTGCTCTCTCTCTCTCGAGCGTCTCTCCTGCTCTCTCTCTCTAGCGTCTCTCCTGCTCTCTCTCGAGCGTCTCTCCTGCTCTCTCTCTCGAGCGTCTCTCCTGCTCTCTCTCTCGAGCGTCTCTCCTGATCTTGAGCGTCTCTCCTGCTCTCTCTCTCTCTCTCGAGCGTCTCTCCTGCTCTCTCTCGAGCGTCTCTCCTGCTCTCTCTCTCGAGCTTCTCTCCTGCTCTCTCTCTCGAGCTTCTCTCCTGCTCTTTCTCTCGAGCGTCTCTCTCTCTCTTGCATCTCTCCTGCTCTCTCTCTCTCGAGCGTCTCTCCTGCTCTCTCTCTCGAGTGTCTCTCCTGCTCTCTCTCGAGCGTCTCTCCTGCTCTCTCTCTCGAGCTTCTCTCCTGCTCAATCTCTCGAGCGTCTCTCTCTCTCGAGCGTCTCTCCTGCTCTCCCTCTCTTGAGCGTCTCTCCTGCTCTCTCTCTCTCGAGCGTCTCTCTCTCTCTAGTGTCTCTCCTGCTCTATCTCTCTCGAGCATCTCTCCTGCTCTCTCTCTCTCGAGCGTCTCTCCTGCTCTCTCTCTCGAGCGTCTCTCCTGCTCTCTCTCTCGAGCGTCTCTCCTGCTCTCTCTCTCGAGCGTCTCTCCTGCTCTCTCTCTCTCTCGAGCGTCTCTCCTGCTCTCTCTCTCTAGCTTCTCTCCTGCTCTTTCTCTCGAGCGTCTCTCCTGCTCTCTCTCTCTCGAGGGTCTCTCCTGCTCTCTCTCTCGAGCGTCTCTCCTGCTCTCTCCCTCGAGCGTCTCTCCTGCTCTCTCTCTCGAGCGTCTCTCCTGCTCTCTCTCTCTCGAGCGTCTCTCCTGCTCTCTCTCTCGAGCGTCTCTCCTGCTCTCTCTCTCGAGCGTCTCTCCTGCTCTCTCTCTCGAGCGTCTCTCCTGCTCTCTCTCGAGCGTCTCTCCTGCTCTCTCTCTCGAGCTTCTCTCCTGCTCTCTCTCTCGAGCTTCTCTCCTGCTCTTTCTCTCGAGCGTCTCTCTCTCTCTCTTGCATCTCTCCTGCTCTCTCTCTCGAGAGAGTCTCTCCTGCTCTCTCTCTCGAGCGTCTCTCCTGCTCTCTCTCGAGCGTCTCTCCTGCTCTCTCTCGAGCGTCTCTCCTGCTCTCTCTCTCGAGCTTCTCTCCTGCTCAATCTCTCGAGCGTCTCTCTCTCTCTCGAGCTTCTCTCCTGCTCTTTCTCTCGAGCGTCTCTCTCTCTCTTGCATCTCTCCTGCTCTCTCTCTCTCGAGCGTCTCTCCTGCTCTCTCTCTCGAGCGTCTCTCCTGCTCTCTCTCGAGCGTCTCTCCTGCTCTCTCTCGAGCGTCTCTCCTGCTCTCTCTCTCGAGCTTCTCTCCTGCTCAATCTCTCGAGCGTCTCTCTCTCTCTCGAGCGTCTCTCCTGCTCTCTCTCTCTTGAGCGTCTCTCCTGCTCTCTCTCTCGAGCGTCTCTCTCTCTCTAGCGTCTCTCCTGCTCTCTCTCTCTCGAGCATCTCTCCTGCTCTCTCTCTCTCGAGCGTCTCTCCTGCTCTCTCTCTCGAGCGTCTCTCCTGCTCTCTCTCTCTCTCGAGCGTCTCTCCTGCTCTCTCTCTCGATCGTCTCTCCTGCTCTCTCTCTCGAACGTTTCTCCTGCTCTCTCTCTCGAGCGTCTCTCCTGCTCTCTCTCTCTCGAGCGTCTCTCCTGCTCTCTCTCTCTCGAGCGTCTCTCCTGCTCTCTCTCTCGAGCGTCTCTCCTGCTCTCTCTCTCTCAAGCGTCTCTCCTGCTCTCTCTCTCTCGAGCGTCTCTCCTGCTCTCTCTCTCTCGAGCGTCTCTCCTGCTCTCTCTCTCGAGCGTCTCTCCTGCTCTCTCTCGAGCGTCTCTCCTGCTCTCTCTCTCGAGCGTCTCTCCTGCTCTCTCTCTCGAGCGTCTTTCTAGCGTCTCTCCTGCTCTCTCTCTCGAGCGTCTCTCCTGCTCTCTCTCGAGCGTCTCTCCTGCTCTCTCTCTCTCGAGCGTCTCTCCTGCTCTCTCTCTCTCGAGCGTCTCTCCTGCTCTCTCTCTCTAGCGTCTCTCCTGCTCTCTCTCGAGCGTCTCTCCTGCTCTCTCTCTCGAGCGTCTCTCCTGCTCTCTCTCTCGAGCGTCTCTCCTGATCTTGAGCGTCTCTCCTGCTCTCTCTCTCTCGAGCGTCTCTCCTGCTCTCTCTCTCTCGAGCGTCTTTCTAGCGTCTCTCCTGCTCTCTCTCTCGAGCGTCTCTCCTGCTCTCTCTCTCTCGAGCGTCTCTCCTGCTCTCTCTCTCGAGCGTCTCTCCTGCTCTCTCTCTTGAGCGTCTCTCCTGCTCTCTCTCTCTCTCGAGCGTCTCTCCTGATCTCGAGCATCTCTCCTGCTCTCTCTCTCTCTCGAGCGTCTTTCTAGCGTCTCTCCTGCTCTCTCCAGCCCTTGTCTGCTTGATCGCTGATACTGCCATACTTTGTAGTCTGTATACACTGTGTTCCAAATTATTATGCAAATATTATTTTCTCAGATTTTCCCAAATTACCTATATGAATTGCAGTCATTGTAATTTTCCAGTCAATAACTATTAGAGTACAATTGAAAGGTTTTTGTACAAACTGCCTATGATAACAGTATATTTAAAAAAATAAAACACTCAAACTGCACTCAAAATGCATGTTCCAAATTATTATGCACAGCAGAGTTTTCAACCTTTTCATTTTAATAAAGAACAAAAAAATGGTCTTTTTTGAAATTATAAGCATTAGCAGGTTATTACACACTGAAATCAAACAGTTTTCAACTCAAAACTTTATTCTAGGTGATGTTACATTTGCACATAGGACCGCTTGTTCGAAAGGAGCTTCTGAACTCTCTCGTCCATTGAATTTGTCAGGTTTTGGATGGTTTCTGCTTCAGTTGTTTTGCATGAGGACAGAATACCCTCCCAGAGCTGTTGCTTAGATGTGAGCTGCCTCCCGCCATCATAGACACTCCTTTTGATGATGCTCCAGAGGTTCTCAATGGGGTTGAGGTCAGGGGAGCATGGGGGCCACACCATAAGTTTGTCCCCTTTTATGCCCATAGCAGCCAGAGATGCAGATGTGTTATGTGCAGCATGAGACGGGGCATTATCATGCATGAAAATGATCTTGCTGCGGAATGCACGGTTCTTCTTCTTGAACCATGGAAGCAAGTGCTGTTTGAGAAACTCAACATACATTATGGAGTTCATCTTTACCCCTTCAGGGATCCTAAAAGGGCCGACAATCTCTCTCCCCATGATTCCAGCCCAAAACATTACTCCACCTCCTCCTTGTTGGCGCTGTAGCCGTGTTTGCATGGGGTGTCCATCAACCAGCCATCCTCCACTCCATCCATCTGGACCATCAAGATCATTTCATGCATGATAATGCACCGTCTCATGATGCACATAACACATCTGCATCTCTGGCTGCTATGGGCATAAAAGGGGACAAACTTATGGTGTGGCCCCCATGCTCCCCTGACCTCAACCCCATTCAGAACCTCTGGAGCATCATCAAAAGGAGTGTCTATGATGGCGGGAGGCAGTTCACATCTAAGCAACAGCTCTGGGAGGGTATTCTGTCCTCATGCACAACAATTAAAGCAGAAACCATCCAAAGCCTGACAAATTCAATGGACGAGAGAGTTCAGAAGCTCCTTTCGAACAAGGGGTCCTATGTGCAAATGTAACATCACCTAGAATAAAGTTTTGAGTTGAAAACTGTTTGATTTCAGTTTGTAATAACCTGCTAATGCTTAGAATTTCAAAAATGACCATTTTTTTGTTCTTTATTAAAATGAAAAGGTTGAAAACTCTGCTGTGCATAATAATTTGGAACATGCATTTTGAGTGCAGTTTGAGTTTTTTATTTTTTAAAAAATATACTGTTATCATAGGCAGTTTGTACAAAAACCGTTCAATTGTACTCTAATAGTTATTGACTGGAAAATTACAATGACTGCAATTCATATAGGTAATTTGGGAAAATCTGAGAAAATATTATTTGCATAATAATTTGGAACACAGTGTATATGTACAATTTTAATATGATCAATAAAAATATGTAAATATATTATATATATACACACACTGCTCAAAAAATAAAGGGAACACTTAAACATCACAACTCCAAGTCAATAACACTTCTGTGAAATCTACCTGTCCAGTTATGAAGCAACACGGATTGTGAATCAATTTCTCCTGCTGTTGTGCAAATGGAGCAGACAACTGGTAGAAATGATAGGCAATTAGCCAGATACCCCCTATAAAGGAGTGGTTCTGCAGGTGGTGACCACAGACCATTTCTCTGTTCTCATTCTTTTTGGATGCTGTTTTGGTCACTTTTTCATTTTGCCATTGCTCTCACCCCTAGAGGTACATTAGCATTAGGCAGTGTCTACAGTACAACCCACAGAAGTTGCTCAGGTAGTGCCGTTCATCCAGGATGGCACATCAGTGCGAGCTGTGGCAAGAAGTGTAGCTGTGTCTGTCAGCACAGTGTCCAGAGCATGGAGCAGATACCAGGAGATGTGCAGGGAGCCATAGGAGGGCAACAACCCAGCAACAGGACCGTTACCTCCTCCTTTGTGCAAGGAGGAACAGGAGGAGCACTGCCAGAGCCCTGCAAAATGACCTCCAGCTGGCCACAAATGTGCATGTGTCTGCACAAACGGTTAGAAACCGACTCCATGAGGGTGGTATGAGGGCCCGATGTCCACAGATGGGGGTTGTGCTCACAGCC
Source organism: Phyllobates terribilis (assembly GCF_046119375.1). NCBI lineage: Eukaryota > Metazoa > Chordata > Amphibia > Anura > Dendrobatidae > Phyllobates > Phyllobates terribilis. Next base: position 4,243,468 of record NW_027362871.1, on the reverse strand, counting down.
CAACACCGAGCAGGACGCTTGACATTTGCCACAGAACACCAGGATTGGCAAAGTCGCCACTGGTGCCCTCTGCTCTTCACAGATGAAAGCTCAGTATTGTGTGTGGCCTCCACGTGCCTGTATGACCTCCCTACAACGCCTGGGCATGCTCCTGATGAGGTTGCGGATGGTCTCCTGTGGGATCTCCTCCCAGACCTAGACTAAAGCATCAGCCAACTCCTGAACAGTCAGTGGTGCAACGCGACGTTGGTGGATGTGACTCGCCCCCTGGGCCGTGGGGTACTCGGATCCGGGCAGTAGGGGAACGATGGGAGTAGTAGTGGCAACCCGGTTTCGTGGCTCAGGGTGGTCAGGCCAGTGGTAGTCCGTTATGTGCTGATGTTTATGTCCGACTACGCCACCCGTGGATTTGCGGTTATTAGGAACCGCCGCTGCATGCCGACCGCTGGGGCTGATGAGGTGTGCAGCTAGGGTAGTGTGACTCCCCACGGGAAGAGTGCGGCCCCAGGGCAGTATAGTGGATGGTGGGAGTGATGGTGGTGAGAGTCCCAGTGCTGATAGTGCTGGAGAAGCAAGGAGCACACAGACAACAGGTTGCAGTCCAGGGTCTTTACTAGAACAGGTAAATTGACCCATAAACAGTCCCGGCTAGGAGGGGGACCTGGATGTCTGAGAGCAACGGGGAAATTGGCCCTGGTCAGGGTGAGGGTGTAGGCCTACCGTGCTTTCTGTGCTCCTTCTGGCTATCTCCTCCTGATAGGGTAACAGCCCACGTTTCCAAGCTTTCCGTGTATTCTCGCCTGTATGGCCTGCGACGTGGGTTCCTTTCTGCTCCCAGCCTTGTACGGCTTTACTGGTACCTTCTGTTGTGGCAGGGCCTCCAGGCTTCTTAGGCCAAGGAATATACAGTCCCCTGCGGACTGGTTCTCTGCTGGGGGATGTGGAATCCTCTCAGCCTCAGACACCAAAGTCTGGTAAATTAAGTCCTCTTTCTGCCAAGACAGGCTCTCTTCGCCTCTTGTCTCTGGCTTGTGGCTCTCCTCCTGCCACACTTCCTCTTAGGTGCAGTGCAACTGTCTGTCCCTGTTCTGCTCTGGGACAAGTGTCAATGCTGAGACAGGCCATCCAGTTCTCTCTAACCCTGCCCCCAGCACCAGCTTTTATAGGGGCAGCCTGCTCCCCCTACTGGCCTGAGACAGGAGGCATTGCATGCTAATGTTCCCCTGACTAGAGAACCTCCCCCTTGCTCTCAGACACAGCTTTAATACATTTTGTGGCATCCAGGCCAGGGTGACACAGATGGAGCGAGACATGATGTCCCAGATGTGCTCAATCGGATTCAGGTCTGGGGAACAGGCGGGCCAGTCCATAGCTTCAATGCCTTCACCTTGCAGAAACTGCTGACACACTCCAGCCACATGAGGTCTGGCAATGTCCTGCATACTGCATAAGGGGCATAATGGGGGCATTACACTGTGTGGGGGCATAATACATACTACATAAGGGGCATAATGGGGGCATTAAACTTTTTGGGGCATCATACATACTGCATAAGGGGCATAATGGGGGCAATACACTGTGTGGGGGCATCATACATACTGCATAAGGGGCATAATGGGGGCATTACATTGTGTGGTAGCATCATACATCTTGTATAAGGGGCATAATGGGGGCATTACACTGTGTGGTGCATCATACATACTGTATAAGGGGCATAATGGGGGCATTACACTGTGTGGGGCATCATATATACTGTATAAGGGGCATAATGGGGCATTACACTGTGTGGGGGCATCATACATACTGCATAAGGGGCATAATGGGGGCATTACACTGTGTGGGGGCATCATACATACTGCATAAGGAGCATAATGGGGGCATTACACTGTGTGGGGGCATCATGTATACTGCATAAGGGGCATAATGGGGGCATTACACTGTGTGGGGCATCATATATACTGTATAAGGGGCATAATGGTGGCATACACTGTGTGGTGCATCATACATACTGTATAAGGGGCATAATGGGGGCATTACACTGTGTGGGGCATCATATATACTGTATAAGGGGCATAATGGGGCATTACACTGTGTGGGGGCATCATACATACTGCATAAGGGGCATAATGGGGGCATTACACTGTGTGGGGGCATCATACATACTGCATAAGGAGCATAATGGGGGCATTACACTGTGTGGGGGCATCATGTATACTGCATAAGGGGCATAATGGGGGCATTACACTGTGTGGGGGCATCATACATCCTGCATAAGGGGCATAATGGGGGCATTACACTGTGTGGGGGGCATCATACATCCTGCATAAGGGGCATAACACTGTGTGGGGGCATCATACATCCTGCATAAGGGGCATAATGGGGGCATTACACTGTGTGGGGGGCATCATACATACTGCATAAGGGGCATAATGGGGGCATTACACTGTGTGGGGGCATCATACATCCTGCATAAGGGGCATAATGGGGGCATTACACTGTGTGGGGGCATCATGCATCCTGCATAAGGGGCATAATGGGGGCATTACACTGTGTGGGGGCATCATACATACTGCATAAGGGGTATAATGGGGGCATTACACTGTGGGGGGCATCATGCACCCTACATAAGGGGCATAATGGGGGCATTACACTGTGTGGGGGCATCATACATACTGCATAAGGGGTATAATGGGGGCATTACACTGTGGGGGGCATCATGCATCCTACATAAGGGGCATAATGGGGGCATTACACTGTGTGGGGGCATCATACATTCTGTATAAGGGGCATAATGGGGGCATTACACTGTGGGGCCAGTAAAGGGGCCCTTTACTATGAGAACAATACGTTTCCTCCCTTCCTGTCTCCATAGTTGTGTCGTATGTATCTATTACAGGAAACAGAACAAAAACCTTATGATTCTTATAAAGGGGCAACACAAGACCCCAAAAGAGTCTCTGTGCTCAAGGGGTTAATGCCCCCTGCGCCCAGTAATGGGGGATCCCCACATACCTCCACCTGCAGAGCCGCCACCACATATATGGCTGCTCTGTGCGCACAGGAGCTGTGATGAGGTCACAGGAGGGGAAGAGTCAGGGGTCACATGATCAGGGGCCTCAGTGGATGTGTGACACCCCAGGGGTCTGGTTGCCACAGTGATAGAGATATTATGTCTGAGAGCAGGTGGGAGGTCCTTTGGTCAGGGATCCTGTGCATGCCACACCTCCTGCCCAGTCTTGGGAGGGGAAGGACTTCCCCTATATAAACCTGGGGCTGAGGCAGGGTAGGGAGTTCTGAGAGGAGAAGACAGGGAGCAGAGCTGCTCTATGGGCTCTGCTCCACAGGCAGGCCCTGTCCAGGGGCCTGAGCCTGGAGTCAAGGAGAGTAGAGACAAGAAACAGTCATATGAAGAAACAGCAGAAGCTCAGTGGGAGCAATACTAATACGAGTCAGGGGCTGGCAGCTGCAGAGCTCGCCCTGACTGAGAAGCTTTCTTACCGGACCCAGCGTCCGAGGCTGTGGGGACTAACTCTTACCCAGCAGCAGAAGCCGACCGGCAGGGGATTTCAGGTCCTCAGGCCCAGAAACCCAAAGGCACGGTCACACGCGTGGGACCAGCACCGCCATCGTGGAGCGGAAGCCATTAGAAGGCCCCGAGTCACCGGCCATACGGGTGAGCACCACACGGTACACTCAGGGACGTGGGCTACTTATATCCGCTTCTAGCAAGGTAGCCAGAAGAGTACAGTCAGTTTGGGAGGCCTACAACTCCGCCTGGCCAGGGGAGATCCCATCTGCTCAAGGACTGACCAGGCCCCGTTCGCTAGCAAGTACTCCGGGAGGGTCTATCGTTGTTACCAGTAAAGACCCTGAATTACACCGCACCGTCTCTGAGTGGTTCCTGCATCTACCGCTGTTACATCGCCGCTCAGTTTGACTCCCTGGGCACGGACCGGGTCACCGCCACGAGACTACAACCCTCAAGAGATCCGGCTCCGGGTAAGCTCCCGCGTGCGCAACACAGCGCGACACAGGCCCAGGGGCGCGTCAACTTTGGCGTAGTCGGCAGGATTTCGTGCCCGCAACCACCGGGTACTGCGTGCCTGAAAAAGAGACTTTTCAAACTTACCTGTGGTGAAGATTCCCGCCATCCGGCGCCATCTTCAGCCTTCTTCCCGCCATCGGTGAAGTTTCCCGCCATCCGGCGCCATCTTCTGCCTTCTTCCCGCCATCCGTGGAGTTTTCCCGCCATTGGACGCCATCTTGAGGACGCCGCGCGGGAAGAAGAGGGGCGTGGACTCCGAAAGCGCGCGAGAACTGAAGCCCCGCCTCACGTCCGGACGTTGCGTAAGGTCCTGGAAGGAGCCCAGCAGACGCCGACGTCGCAGGAGCGCGACGGAAGGTCCTCAACCCTGACGATCCACTGCGGAGCCGCGACCTACGGAACAGGATCATCGCAAGGTAGGCCACGGTCCACTAGGGGGGAGGAAGATGTCGGATACGGAGGAGAGCTTCACTGCCTCAACCCCCGCCAGCGCTACCGCTGCGGCAGTTATGCCCTTCACCATGCCCTATATCCCGGGAGCAGCTTGGCTACCCCAGTACTCAGGGGAGTCACATACCCTGCATGACTTTAGAGAAAAGCTGGATAGCCTCTTCCAGGTGTACCCCCTCACAGAAGAGCAAAAAGTGAGCATCCTGGTGGCCCAACTAACCGGGGCAGCCAAAAGGGAAGTAAAATCCTGGCCACCTGGGAGGAAGACTGTCGCAGGGATACTAACCCGGCTGAAGGACACCTTTGATACCCGCACCTCAGCCGAGATTAAGCTTAGATTCTACGGGTGCAAGCAGCGAGCGCATGAGAGTATAAGGGACTATGCACTAAACCTACAAGAGGCCCTGAGGGCCATTAAGCAGACCGACCCTGATGGAGTGGGAAACGAGGACAGGCTGTTGACCGAACAGTTTATAGAGGGACTGTATTGTAATACCCACCGAACCCAGTTGCGGGCAATGGCCTTACAGGATCCCCATCTGGGCTTTGCACAGTTCAAGGACAGAGCCATCCGGGTGCTCCGAGAACCGGCACCGGGTGGCGTTGTGACCCACAAGCGCCCTGCTATCACTTACCACCAGGAGGCGGCGCCCTTGTCGGCAGGGCCTGTGGGAGCTGATGCGCAGGCTTTGGACAATGACCCGGCTCCAGACCTACACCATCAGGTCCAAGAGCTAGCTAAGAGCGTTGCTGCGCTAACCCGAACTGTGCAGTCTTTACAGGCTTCCACCCCAGGGAAGATCCAGCTGGCATCCGGACCGGAGGACATCCCGTGGCGTCGACCAAGGAGGACCCCACCGGCCAGAGGAAGACCCAGTGACCGATACAGCGAGGACGGACGACCCATCTGCCGCCGCTGCAATCAACCTGGACATATGGCAAGGTACTGTTCTTTAAACGGGCACAACCTGGGGTAGAGGGCCAACCCCCAGGAAAAAGATCACCAGGCCCATCGAACTGGCGCGACAGATATGTGGGAGGACGTCCAGTCTTGCCTGTGGTACTGGATGGCATTCCCATGAGTGCCCTACTGGACACCGGGTCACAGGTCACCACCATCCCGTACGTGCTCTTTAAGCAGTACTGGAATGACTCGGATATTACCCGCTACCCTGACGACGACTTGAGTATCATCGCCAGCAATGGCCAGCCCGTGCCACAGATCGGATTTAAAGAGGTGACCATCAAAATCGGTAGAGTCGAACTGGCAGCACAGGGACTGATCATTGTAGATATTGACAAACATGAGAGTCACCCAAAAATAACTCTAGGAACTAATGTAATTGAAAATTGTCTTGCAGAGGTGATTTTCCTTTTACAGCAGGTTGCCAAGAACGCCAGCTCCGGCGAGCAGCGGGTGCTCCAGAAAGAGATCCGGGCACTGATGCGACGGCAACAGGTGGAACTCTCCGGCGGTGAGATTGGTAGTGTAAGAATGTGTGACCCTTTTCCTATTGTCATGCCCCCAAAAAGTGAAATGATGATTTGGTGCCGGGCAGCTATTGGTCTGAGAGGTAGAGATTACCAGGCAATGGTAGAACCAGTTTACTCAGACAGTAGGCCCACCATTTTGACAGCACGGGGGGTGGTCAATGTACGCCATGGGAGGGTGCCCGTTCGCATAATCAATATCGGGGAGAGGGAAGTGTACCTGCCCCGGTATGCCACGCTAGCCAAATTATATACCATTAACCAAAATGCTATACAATCTGTGGAACCCTTGCCTCCATCTCACCTGGAGGAAGGTAACGGCTCTAAGAAAACAAAGGAGGACTGGTGTCAGCAACTACATTTGGGTACTGACTCCACTCCCTCACATCAGAAACAGGGAGTCTATCGGGTGGTTCAAGAGTACGAGAGAGTGTTTAGTAAACACCCGTTAGACTTCGGGAGAGTCAAGGGGGTAGAACACCGCATCCCCACGGGAGATCATCCTCCCATAAAAGAGAGGTATCGACCCGTACCCCCTGCACATTACCAACACGCCAAGGGGATGCTTAGAGACATGAAGGAGGCTGGGGTAATCCGGGATAGCTGTAGCCCCTGGGCAGCCCCACTGGTTTTAGTCAAAAAGAAAGACAACACCATGAGGATGTGTGTAGATTACCGGAAAATCAATCGTATCACACACAAGGATGCGTACCCCTTACCAAGGATAGAGGAGTCATTGGCTGCTTTAAGATCTGCTAACTTCTTCTCTACCTTGGATCTCACTAGCGGGTACTGGCAGGTTCCTGTAGCAGAGGCGGACCGGGAGAAGACCGCATTCACCACCCCGATGGGACTTAGCGAGTTCACCTGCATGCCGTTCGGACTCTGCAACGCACCGGGAACCTTCCAACGACTAATGGAGTGTTGTCTGGGCCACAGAAACTTCGAGACGGTCCTGTTGTACCTGGACGATGTCATCGTATATTCCAAGACGTATGAGGACCACCTGAAACACCTGGCGGAAGTGTTCGAAGCTCTGGCAAGTTACGGCCTAAAGGTGAAACCCTCCAAGTGTCACCTCCTGAAACCAAAGGTGCAGTACCTGGGACACGTGGTGAGCGCTGACGGAGTGGCTCCCGACCCTGATAAGATCACCGCAATTAAGGAATGGCCAAGCCCCTCCAGCGTAAAAGAAGTGCGGCAGTTCCTCGGGTTGGTAGGCTGCTACCGAAGGTTTATTCCCGGTTTCACCAAAAAGGCAGCACCTATGCAGGACCTCCTGATAGGCCAGTCCCGGAAGGCCAAGAACCAGAAGCCGCCCTTCAAATGGGAGGAGCTGGAAGAAGAGTCCTTCCGCCAGCTGAAGATGGCCCTCACGGGGGACGAAATCCTGGCGTACCCGGATTATAGCCAGCCCTTTATCCTCTACACCGACGCCAGTAACATCGGGCTAGGAGCCGTACTGTCCCAGATCCAGCAGGGGAAGGAACGAGTAATCGCCTACGCCAGCCGAAAACTGCGACCCACCGAAAGGAACCCCGAGAATTACAGCTCATTTAAGCTAGAGTTCCTGGCCGTAGTATGGGCAGTCACCGAGCGCTTTAAGCATTACCTCGCTTCTTCCCGGTTCACCGTGTACACGGATAACAACCCGTTGACACACCTGGACACGGCAAGACTCGGTGCCCTGGAGCAGAGGTGGATGGCCTGTCTGTCCAACTACGAGTTCACAATCAAATACCGGGCCGGACGCTCCAATACCAACGCGGACGCCCTGTCCAGGATGCCCAACCTGCCGGACGAAGGAGAAGATCCGGAGGGACTGGAAGAAGTTGAACTCCCTGCGTTCCACCGTCATGGGACTATCCAGTACTCCCACCGGGTAAGGAGTAAGCAGGCTGCTACGTTGAACCCCTTACCTCACTACAACTGGGCGGAAACGCAAGACAGCGACCCTGCCGTCCGACTGGTGAAGGAGATGCTGACTCGCCCGGAGGCTTGCCTTGAACCAGACGCTCCGGAGGAAGCCAAACAACTATGGGCAGAGAGGAGTCGACTGTTCCTTTACAAGGGGAAGTTGTGCCGCAGAATGGTTAACTCCCGGACGCATGAACTACTCTGGCAAGTAGTGGTGCCACGAAGAGACGCAGCCATGGTGATGGAGGCATACCACGACGGAGCTGGACACTTCGGGTGGAAGAAGCTGGAGTTCCTGCTGCGCGAGCGATTCCACTGGGTAGGCATGAGGGGAACCATTGAGAAGTGGTGCAGAGACTGTGGCCCGTGCAACCTAAGAAGGAAGGATCGTGCCAGCCAGAAGACTCCCCTGCAGTCCATCGTCACCCGGCAGCCGTTGGAACTGGTAGCCTTGGATCATGTAAAACTGACCCCAAGCAGAAGTGGCTACGTCTACGCACTAACCATCGTGGATCACTACTCCCGGTTCTTGGTTGTCGTCCCCGTCAAGGACTTAACAGCTCGAACAGCAGCGAGAGCCTTCCAGCAGCATTTCTGCCGTCCACACGGGTACCCGGACCAAGTGTTGACAGACCAGGGACCTGCCTTTGAAGCGGAGGTCTTCCAAGAATTCTGCACTCTGTATGGCTGCCGGAAGATAAGGACGACACCCTATCATCCGCAAACTAATGGACTTTGTGAGAAAATGAACCAGGTGGTAATGGATCTTCTGAAAACGTTGCCCCTGGAAGAACGCAGTCTGTGGCCTGAGAAGCTGCCCGATCTGGTGGACCTATACAACCACATCCCGGTAGGTTCCACCAACTGTACCCCGGCTTACCTAATGAGGGCAAGACCTGGTAAGTTACCTGTTGACCTGGAAATGGGAGTCCTGACACCCGAGGACACTTCACCAGAAGCAGACTGGGACACAGAGAGGCAGCAGCAGTACCGGAGAGTACAGGAGAGCGTGGAGCGAAGTCTCTGTCAGGCTAGGGAAAGACAAGAGAAAACTTACAACCAGTATGCTCCCACTGTTCCCCTGGTACCCGGAGAGCAGGTCTTGAAGAGGAAGAGACGGCTCCACAAGTTGGACGACCAGTGGGAGAAGGACCCGTACACCGTACTGCCCTCAAGCCACGAGAACCCGAAGGTTTGTACCATCAGTAAAGACGGAGGGGAAACTACAGCCATTGTATCCCAGGACCACCTGAAGAAGTGTCCCGAACAACTGAGGAACCCTGAAGAGGAACAAGAAGACCATCGACCCGTAGAGGAAAGGGAAGATATGGTTAGTACTGTGCTCGGGGACTTCCCTCGGTCTTGGACTCAAGTCAATGGTGCAGTTGTGGTACCCGTACTCACCTTCCTCCAACCAGCATCCCAAGCACCTACGGAGCAACAGGTAGAGCTGGAAGAACAGCCGGTCCAGGAGGCAGAAGACCCCACACCCGCAGACCAGGAGGATCAACCCTCTGCTTGCAGTGAGCCTGCCATATCCCTAGTGAGCCAAAGAGCCGGTAGACAGCTGCCCAGTTTACCCTTGACAGCTCCTACACCCTCTAGTTCAGGGCTAGACAGTCAGCTCCGTAGGTCCACTAGGGCCACTAGAGGCCAGTTACCCGCACGTTGGAGGATTTGAAGTGTATAAATTGTTTTATTTATGTTTACCTGTGTATTGTTGCTTGTGTATAATTTTGTGTTTCTAGTTATTTGTAGGAGTCCTTGGTGGATTTACCGGGAATCCTTTGTACATAGTTGGAGCGTAACCCAGGACGGACTAAAGACTGTTAAGGACTTGGGGCAGGACAAACCCCTACCTGGTTACGTCTCCCTGTTTTGGTGAAATGGACACCTTGCTTTTCTTCAAAGACTGCACCTGGTTACGGACATGCCGTAACCATCTTTATGTGTTTTTCTTATTGTATTATTATTGTTGTTATATCTTGTTATGTTTTTCTAAAATATGTTTAGTCCCGGAGTACTAAATTTCACTAGGGGGGAATGTGACACCCCAGGGGTCTGGTTGCCACAGTGATAGAGATATTATGTCTGAGAGCAGGTGGGAGGTCCTTTGGTCAGGGATCCTGTGCATGCCACACCTCCTGCCCAGTCTTGGGAGGGGAAGGACTTCCCCTATATAAACCTGGGGCTGAGGCAGGGTAGGGAGTTCTGAGAGGAGAAGACAGGGAGCAGAGCTGCTCTATGGGCTCTGCTCCACAGGCAGGCCCTGTCCAGGGGCCTGAGCCTGGAGTCAAGGAGAGTAGAGACAAGAAACAGTCATATGAAGAAACAGCAGAAGCTCAGTGGGAGCAATACTAATACGAGTCAGGGGCTGGCAGCTGCAGAGCTCGCCCTGACTGAGAAGCTTTCTTACCGGACCCGGCGTCCGAGGCTGTGGGGACTAACTCTTACCCAGCAGCAGAAGCCGACCGGCAGGGGATTTCAGGTCCTCAGGCCCAAAAACCCGAAGGCACGGTCACACGTGTGGGACCAGCACCGCCATCGTGGAGCGGAAGCCATTAGAAGGCCCCGAGTCACCGGCCATACGGGTGAGCACCACACGGTACACTCAGGGACGTGGGCTACTTATATCCGCTTCTAGCAAGGTAGCCAGAAGAGTACAGTCAGTTTGGGAGGCTTACAACTCCGCCTGGCCAGGGGAGATCCCATCTGCTCAAGGACTGACCAGGCCCCGTTCGCTAGCAAGTACTCCGGGAGGGTCTATCGTTGTTACCAGTAAAGACCCTGAATTACACCGCACCGTCTCTGAGTGGTTCCTGCTACCCCCATTTTCCACGTCGGCTGCCCTGAGGCCATACCCCTCCTGTTGGGGGTTATACTATCACGCTGCACAATTCTACACCGGCCTCAGCGGTCTGCCCTGCAGCGGCAGCTCCATAGCTGCAAATCAACGGGTGGCGTAGTCGACACTCAAATAACATCTATCAAGACTGCCACACACTGAGTTGACTCCCTGGGCACGGACCGGGTCCCCGCCACTCGGAGACTACAACCCTCATCTGATCCGGTTCCGGGTAAGCCCCGTGCGCGAGACGCTGCGCGACACAGCAGGCCCAGGGGCGCGTCAGATGCAGGACTCTGCTGTGCTGGTTGTCATGGTGCTGGATGAGCTGAAGTTTATGTGTGGGGTCAGGAGTAGTGTTGAGCGATACCTTCCGATATCGGGAAATATCGTATCAGATTGGATAGGACCGATACCCAAAAGTATCGGATATCGCCGATTCCGATACCGGAAACCAATGCAAGTCAATGGGACACTAATATCGGAAAGCCATCCCAGCGTGAGAGAATTCTCCTGATTGTTTAAAAGCGGGCGGGCGGTAAAAAGCCGCCGGCTTTTAAACAATCACACAGCCCCATACTGCTTCCCCGCAGCCTCCCACCCCGATCCTGCGCTCCCCCCGCCACCTCCCATCCCGATCGTAAGTTAGGACCGGGCGGGGAGCGCAGCACCAAGGAGCAGGGAGCGAAGGACCCGGGCGGGGAAGCCGGCAGTGAAAAGACTACACCGCCGGCTTTCCCGTTCTGTGCTGCGCTCTCCCACCGGTTATTTCAAATGAACAGCTGAGGTATCAGGTGATGCTGATCAGCTGTTCATTTGAAGTAGCCGCGGTGCCCTCAGAGGGTTCATGTGAGTTCATGCTTCACTGCATGAACTCACATGAACTTTCCCACGGCCGCACAGGTCAGCCTCACCTCCCAGACCATCAGACCCATCATGATTGGTGTGTGCGCAGGTGTCTGTGCGATGTGTGCGGGTGTGTGCGCGATGTCTGCGGGTGTCTGCGTGCAGGCAGACATAGGCTAATGTGACACTACTACTCCCATCGGCCTATGTCTGTCCCCCGTCCACTTGTGCCAGCAGGATCAGCTCGATGGGAGCAGTAGCTATTTTAGCTGCCCCATATGTTATTTTTGCCCCTATACATCTTTTATGTTTTTAGGCCCCCCATATATTTTTTTTGTTTTTGGTCCCCAATAAATTTTAAATACATTTTTCATTGGTGGCCAGTGGTTACCTAAAATAAATTAGTTCATACATTACCTGTCCCCGCCGATCGCCACCTAAAATAAAGTAAAAAATAAAAAACTACACCTATACTCACCTAGACACCTAATTCCCCGAAGCCATCGATCTCCTGTAATAAAATATAAAATAATAAACCACAACCTTATCCTTACCCCTCCGTAGTAGTCCACGAGTGTCTTACGAAGATCTCCAGTTTAGAGCAGCCACATAAAATGTGACCGCTCTAAACCACTGCCGCCGCTAGAATGACGGGGCCGTAAAGCAGCCCCATCTTTGCATAAACCGGTGTCTAGGTGAGTATAGGTGTAGTTTTTTATTTTTTACTTTATTTTAGGTGGCGATCAGGTAATGTATGAACTAATTTATTTTAGGTAACCACTGGCCACCAATGAAAAATGTATTTAAAATTTATTGGGGACCAAAAACAAAAAAAATATATGGGGGGCCTAAAAACATAAAAGATGTATAGGGGCAAAAATAACATATGGGGCAGTTTAAATAGCAGGATCAGGCTGATGGGAACTACTGCTCCCATCGAGCTGATCCTGCTGGCACGAGTGGACGGGGGACAGACAAAGGCCGATGTGAGTAGTAGTGTCACATCGGCCTATGTCTGCCTGCACGCAGACACCCGCAGACATCGCGCACACACCCGCACACATCGCACAGACACCCGCGCACACTCCAATCATGATGGGTCTGATGGTCTGGGAGGTGAGGCTGACCTGTGCGGCCGTGGGAAAGTTCATGTGAGTTCATGCAGTGAAGCATGAACTCACATGAACCCTCTGAGGGCACTGCAGCTACTTCAAATGAACAGCTGATCAGCATCACCTGATACCTCAGCTGTTCATTTGAAATAACCGGCGGGAGAGCGCAGCACAAAACGGGAAAGCCGGCGGTGAAGTCTTTTCCCTGCCGGCTTCCCCGCCTGGGTCCTTCGCTCCCTGCTCCTTGGTGCTGCGCTCCCCGCCCGGTCCTAACTTACGATCGGGATGTGAGGTGGCGGGGGGAGCGCAGGATCGGGGTGGGAGGCTGCGGGGAAGCAGTATGGGGCTGTGTGATTGTTTAAAAGCCGGCGGCTTTTTACCGCCTGCCGGCTTTTAAACAATCAGGAGAATTCTCTCACGCTGGGATGGCATTCCGATATTAGCGTCCCATTGACTTGCATTGGTTTCCGGTATCGGAATCGGCGATATCCGATACTTTTTGGGTATCGGTCCGATCCAATCCGATCCGATATTTCCCGATATCGGAAGGTATCGCTCAACATTAAGTAATACATAAGAATAATATGTACTATGTCTGACCACTACAAACACTCATCTGAACTGGTCCAAGTGCTGTCAGGTTTTTTCACGGGCAGCACTTAGACAATACGGTCGTGTGAATATAGGCTTATGATGCATCTGGTAATAAACATGTTAAGGATGGGCCGCTACTCATGGGCCACTGCTGTGTGCTTGCCCCCCAGGCTAAAATGTGCCAGCCAGCCCCTGCTGCACCGGGTGCCAGAAAACCTAGATACACCTTTGGAATAGGTATCCTGCAAAGTAAGGATGGGGTTTGGTGTTTTTAAATGATTTTATTGACTCTGTGCATTTATATTTTGTATCAATAATATGATATGGTTATATATATCTTCTGGATATCAGGAGGGCTTATCCCTGTGCCTTGACTCTCTCCTTCTCCTTCGATGTCCTGTATAGGCCAAAAAAAACTACGCGTTTCGAGGACTCACAGTTCCTCTTCGTCAGCTTCTCGCTGGTAGTCAAACTGGTAACCTAATAAAGTCCAAACGCCCCCCACAAAGATAATACAACCAAAGAAATGGAGGAAGATCCAATACTAACAAGACGGTGCAAAAGGACATATGGAGGTGCAATAGAACTAAGATAGAATTCCAATAAGAATAGACTGTGTGTGAAAAAAATAATAATAAAAAAGACTTTGTTCAAACTTTCACAATTAGTTAAAAATGAATAAAAATTATATACTTATATTTCTGATGGCTATAAAAAACAGTCTGTTAATCAGTGTATATTACCAGGATAGTATAAATTCGGCACTTAGTACCATCCAGAGATAAAAAGGAAAAAATGAAGGAGAAAAATAAAAACATTATATAGTATCTCCAATAGGGGTATCAATGTATAGAAACAAATACATATATAAAATAGGTGGATTCAAAGGAATATATCCAAAAGACATATTATATTGATAAAATATAAGGAGGTTCATAAAAGTGCAATGTAAATGTTCAATTGGTACTGGGATAAAAAATACATACAGTATATACCGCTGCGAGTTGAAGGCATACAGCTGACTCTCGTGATTAAGGCCCTTCAGAGCCAAGCTATTTAATGTGAAGATCCATTTGGATTCCATCCGCGACATTAATCTCAGGTAATCACCTCCCCTCCATTTTCTGGGGACTAATCGGATCCCACAAAACTTAGTGTCCTTATAAGATTGGTTGTGGAACTTCCGGTAGTGCCGGGACAGTGGATGCCCTTCAAAACCTTCATTCATGTTGATAAAGTGTTCCTTCAGCCTTTTGATAACTTGCGCTTTGTACAGACATCTCCTCCTGCCAAGGCATAAAAAGGGCGTGGCTTGGGGTGTGGATAGGGGCGTGGCCAGACTACGCATGCCGCATGGTTTCGCCCTCTTTCTAGTCCTCATAGGTTGGCGGTATGCTTGTACTGAGCAGATCTGGGATATCAGTGATTAGGTCCCATATTGTGCACTGTAAGGTCTGGAAAAGCTCCTTCTATCCGTCTCTGTAGCACCAGAGGAAGAACAGAGGGGAAAAGACAGGATTTTCTACATGTCGCGTTATGTAGATGTTCTGCAGATTTATCACAACCGTCCACAAGAAGAAACTGCCATCACAGAGCCGCCTTTAGCTGTTGGAAAAGTTTAAACTTAGTTTTGAATAGTTGCTATAGCCAACAAGGACTTTCTATTTATGCTGGGTCACATGATGCTGGTGCTGGGTGATGTCATGTGACGGAATGTTGTGGGTGATGATGTCACAGAGGGCGTTGTGATGTCACCCTTGGGGTATATAAGGGGGCTCCATCCACCTGGAGCTCATATCTCATTGGCCATATCTTGGTGCTGAGATACCCCCTGGAGACAATGAGGATCGCCATATTGTTTCTGTGCTGTACCCTGTTCTACCCTGTGAATTACCATAGGCTGCCGGTGAGTACCTGTCTATTATTACATATGGAGGACGTTTAGAATCAGCTGCGGCAGGGGAAGGGGATGGGGAGGGGGGTCCTGTAAGAATTTACCTGCGGGAATAAGAGGTTATGGCAGGGAAAGGGGCTTAGGAAGTGACAGTCAGAGGGGATATAAGTGTGGGGTGACCCCTCTGACTCCCACATTCCTGCCTTGTCCTTGTAGTGATTAATGACTTTGGTGTTGTCCCTTATATATCACTTTGCAGTCACCAGTGATCGCTCCGCACTGTGATCCTAAACTACAGTCTCATTTACCTTTTTGCAAACGCCCAGAAGGGGAGGAGTGACATCACACCCATGTGAGCAGATCCCGCCCACTTTTACTGCAGTCGTAATGCGAGCTAGCTGTATTCTGTTTTCATGGAAATATCAGCAGCTGCTCCCCCTAGTGTTTACAAGATGAAAACATCAAAAGAGTTAAAATATTTTTTTCAGATTTTATACCATTAAAACCTTTTTAAATATATATGTGTATTTATATATAAATATAAATACTTTACAATTTTACAATTGTAAAAAAATTGCTGACACTTTCCCTTTAAAAGATCTAAAGACGTTCTGCTTCATGTGCCATTGTGACCAATCACAGCACAGATTATATTTTTTAAACTTTTCTTGAAAAACTGAAGCTGCTCCGTGATTGGAAATCATGTGGAAGGGTTCTCTTTTAGACATTTAGTTAGGTCCAAAGTATCAGTGACATGATGGATAGAACTGTGCAATGATGTCACAGAGGGCTTTGTGATGTCACCCCTGGGTATATTAGAAGCCTCGGCCCATCTGCAGCTTGTATCTCATTGACCATACCTTGGTGCTGAGAGACCTCTGGAGATGATGAGTATCATCCTATCATTTCTGTGCTTTACGTTGCTCTACCCCCCACATTACAGTACACTGAGGGCGAGTATGTTCTCATCAATATGGAGGTCACAAGGATCAGCTAATGAGAATATCGCCTCTTGCAGGACTTCTCATACTGGACACGTGACCGTCCGTCATATGAAAGTCCAACTGTAAATAATATTCCATGGACCCTGGAGGTGAATCCCAAACTTCTTCCTGATCTTCTCAATGGGATATTTCTGAAAGTTGCTTGATAATGTATCCATCACTGTATAATAACAAGGGCTCTCTGTTTGACTGGATTGGGTATAAATATACAGGACTTTATTATGTTTTTTTTCTTTATTATAGGATGACCCACTACCCGTGGATCTCAGAAGAAGCACCTATCAAGCTTCCATCAATCTTCCTCTTTGGCTCTTCCGTGACGCAGTTTTTGTTGCGGTGATGACACTACTGACAATACTAGAGTATTTGGCCTTAAGTCTTGTCCTGAGCAAGTGGGCAATGTCTGAACCTGGTGAAACAATCAGAAAACTCCTGAGAACAAAACCATTCTGAAGGAACAAAGTGCTTGTAAGGAGCCGATTTGCATCCCTCAGATTCAGAAGCAAGACTCCAGGAGAACACCTGTCCTGCCCAATGGCAAATGTTCTACTCCATCCATGGCTCCTGCACCGCAGGATGCGAAAAAGGTTCCTAGTTGCAACTATAAAGTGGCGTTCAGTGATATTGTCTGGGTCAGAATGATCCCTCACAACAATATAGGAAGAAGAGCTCGAAGTTCAACGGAGCTTAAAGAGAGGTTACTGATTTTTCAGAGAAGCCAACAACCCAGAATTCCAGAGCCAAGAGCACCAGAACCTAGAACACCAGAACCTACCATGTCAGAACCTAGTATGTCAGAACCTAGAATGCCAGAGCCTGAAATGCCTACAACACCTCAACCCAAAATCAAGAGGAGAAGATGTTTCCTTAGATGTCTTAGAGGCGAGGAAGATTGAGAAGGCAACTGCTTGAACTTTCCCATTGCTCGTGTTTTCATCACAGGTTAGTCCTATACATGCTGTCTGATGGGCACCATCTTACTACATACAATGCAGCATTGCACCTGAAATCGCATGGATATTTTGTCACACACTTGCACTTTAGCACCTTATCATATGGCGCATATATCTATGAACGCTTTGCTAAGTATCACTGTCTAGTATGTGCTTCTGATGAACCTATTTTAGGAAAACGTGTCGAGGTTTGGCATACTATGTACTTGAGTTTGGCGTACTATGTGCTTGTTGGTAAATTCTATTGCCATCTATAATCTACTAGATATTATAATGTCTCTGGTGGGATGCCCCATGCCGAATTGTTGATAACTGACTATGAGCATTGTCCTCTATTTCTTATCTACTATGGTTACAGGTTGATGTGAAGAGAGCTGTGCCATTGGTAGCGATTTTTCTACTGATTTGTCAGTTATATTTATGTTAGTTTAGCAAATTTCTGCTTGTAGGGTCTAATGTTTTACCATAGTGTATGTTCTGTGAGCTAAATTGTCATACTTATGCACTAGATAGATTATAAATTGTGATGCTTATGTACAAGATAGATTATTAGTTTAATCGGTGATTTTTTAAATATTTTTTAGCATCAGGAGACTCAAGAATCGCATCTTACAGAAGACAAGAAGCCTAAATGCCGAAGGGTGATGACCTGTTGATGGCCCACAGCTGGAGGGTCATTACCTCTTGATGGCACAAAACTGGACAGAAGATAAAAACATTTGATGGCACACAGCCGGAGGGTGATGACCTATTGATGGCCATAGCCAAAGGGTCATTACCTGTTGATGGCACACAGCCGGAGGGTGATGATCTATTGATGGCCATAGCCAGAGGGTCATTACCTGTTGATGGCACACAGCCGGAGGGTGATGACCTATTGATGACCATAGCCAGAGGGTCATTACCTGTTGATGGCACACAGCTGGAGGATGATGACCTATTGATGGCCATAGCCAGAGGGTCATTACCTGTTGATGGCACACAGCCGGACAGAGGATAATTACCTGTTGATGGCACACAGACGGATGGTCATTACCTGTTCATTGCGCACTGCCGGATGGTCATTACCTATTGATGGCACACAGCCGGAGGGTGATGACCAATTGATGGCCATAGCCAGAGGGTCATTACCTGTTGATGGTGCACTGCCGGATGGTCATTACCTGTTGATGGCACACAGCCGGAGGGTGATGACCTATTGATGGCCATAGCCAGAGGGTCATTACCTGTTGATGGCGCACTGCCGGATGGTCATTACCTGTTGATGGCACACAGCTGGAGGGTGATGACCAGTTGATGTCGGACTGCCGGATGGTCATTACCTGTTGATGGCACACAGCCGGACAGAGGATCATTACCTGTTGATGGCACAAAGCCTGTCAGAGGATAAGATCTTTTGATTGCATACACCGGGTCCCTCCCTGATAACAGGGAACCCTGGGGAATACTCGTCATCTTGATCCCCCACTGACTAAATACTTGCTCCACCTCAGCCTACACCATCATGGAGGACACTTCCACCTGTGTCCACTGTAAGGTTCGACTTTCTTTTATCATTTCAGCAGATTAATAAACATCATAAAGCTGTAAAACTATCGAGTAATTTATTATAAATTATTATAAAGAAATATAAAGTATAATAGATAGCTATAGAGGGCACAGAAGACGACTAACTATAGTAAGCATGGTATCGCCTGATATATACTGTATATTCTAGATGGCGCTATTACACTAAATACATCACAACCTCCAGGGTGATATTACCGTACAATGTGAGATCACTAATAATGGCCACAGATTATGAGAAAATGACCAGCTCCATAGTCCTGGAGTTATTATAAATGTCTCTAGTGTGAGGCAGGGACTGGACGAGTGTTGGAGGGAGGTATATTCCCCCAGGACGTCCTTTATGTATCCATGCTGTAGAATCTGCCGTATACTTCTGTTCTAGCAGTCAGACATTTCACTCTGCAAATCACAGGCTCAACATTGTGTAAAACTACCACCGTATATAAGAGCACTCAGAATAAAAACTAGCGGCATGCCGTGCACTGCCCACGTCATGTGTACGGGATACAGGACCTGCAGGACCTGGTACGGCCATTATAGTTGATAGATTAATGATACCTGTGCAGATGAAGGGAAAAAAATATGTGCAACAGCAGGAGGAGAAAGTCTCAAAATGTAATTTGAAGAGTATAATAGAGAAATGGGAAACTTCTGGAGATGCAGATAAGTGGTACCAGGGCAAAACGTAAGTGCAGTCAGACAAGGGAAAAGTGCAAATGATCCAGCGTAAAGGTTTATTTAGTAGAAAAAATATTAAAACTTAGCTTTTATTAGCCATATAAAACACTGCTCCACAAAGAATACAGCAAATGTGCAACTATCATAGCTTACAGACCTACACGTTTCAACAAATCATGTCTTAATTATGGCCCTACTACTAGAATGACAAAAAGGCATATATATATATATATATATATATATATCCACGTGCCTGTATGACCTCCCTACAACGCCTGGGCATGCTCCTGATGAGGTTGCAGATGGTCTCCTGTGGGATCTCCTCCCAGACCTGAACTAAAGCATCTGCCAACTCCTGGACAGTCTGTGGTGCAACGTGACGTTGGCGGATGGAGCGAGACATGATGTCCCAGATGTGCTCAATCGGATTCAGGTCTGGGGAACGGGCGGGCCAGTCCATAGCTTCAATGCCTCCATCTTGCAGGAACTGCTGACACACTCCAGCCACATGAGGTCTGCCATTGTCCAGCATTATGAGGAACCCAGGGCCAACCGCACCAGCATATGGTCTCACAAGGGGTCTGAGGATCTCATCTCGGTACCTAATGGAAGCCAGGCTACCTCTGGCGAGCACATGGAGGGCTGTGCGGCTCTCCAAAGAAATGCCACCCCACACCATTACTCACCCACTGCCAAACCGGTCATGCTGAAGGATGTCACTCTCCACGGCGTCTCCAGACTCTGTCACGTCTGTCACATGTGCTCAGTGTGAACCTGCTTTCATCTACGAAGAGCACAGGGCGCGAGTGGCAACTTTGCCAATCCTGGTGTTCTGTGGCAAATGCCAAGCGTCCTGCATGGTGTTGGGCTGTGAGCGCAACCCCTATCTGTGGACGTCGGGCCCTCATACCACCCTCATGGAGTCGGTATCTAACCGTTTGTGCAGACACATGCACATTTGTGGCCTGCTGGAGGTCATTTTGCAGGGCTCTGGCAGTGCTCCTCCTGTTCCTCCTTTCACAAAGGCGGAGGTAGCGGTCCTGCTGCTGGGTTGTTGCCCTCCTACGGCCCCCTCCACATCTCCTGGTGTACTGGCCTGTCTCCTGGTAGCGCCTCCAGCCTCTGGACACAGCCAACCTTCTTGCCACAGCTCGCATTGATGTGCCATCCTGGATGAGCTGCACTATCTGAGCAACTTCTGTGGGTTGTAGAGTCTGTCTCATGCTACCACGAGTGTGAAAGCACAACCAACATTCAAAAGTGACCAAAACATCAGCCAGAAAGCATTGGTACTGAGATGTGGTCTGTGGTCCCCACCTGCAGAACCACTCCTTTATTGAGGTTGTCTTGATAATTGCCAATAATTTCCATCTATCCTCTATTCCATTTGCACATCAGCATGTGAAATTGATTGTCAATCAGTGTTGCTTCCTAAGTGGACAGTTTGATTTCACAGAAGTTTGATTTACTTGGAGTTATATTCTGTTGTTTTAAGTGTTCCCTTTATTTTTGGAGCAGTTTATATAGATACATACAGTGAGTACGGAAAGTATTCAGACTCCTTTAAATTTTTCACTCTTTGTTTCATTGCAGCCATTTGATAAATTCTAAAAAGTTCATTTTTTTCTCATTAAAGTACACTCAGCACCCCATCTTGACTGAAAAAAACAGCAATATAGAATTTTTTTGCAAATTTATTAAAAAAGAAAAACTGAAATATCACATGGTCATAAGTATTCAGATCCTTTGCTCAGACACTCATATTTAAGTCACATGCTGTCCATTTCCTTGTGATCCTCCTTGAGATGGTTCTACTCCTTCAATGGAGTCCAAATGTGTTTAATTAAACTGATAGGACTTGATTTGGAAAGGCACACACCTGTCTATATAAGACCCCACAGCTCACACTACATGTCAGACCAAATGAGAATCATGAGCTCAAACGAACTGCCCAAGGAGCTCAGAGACCGAATTGTGGCAAGGCACAGATCTAGCCAAGGTTATAAAAGAATTTCTGCATTACCCAAGGTTCATAAGAGCACAGTGGCCTCCATAATCCTTAAATGGAAGAAGTTTGGGACCACCAGAAGTCTTCCTAGACCTGGCCGTCCAGCCAAACTGAGCAATCGTGGGAGAAGAGCCTTGGTGAGAGAGGTAAAGAAGAACCCCAAGATCACTGTGGCTGAGCTCCAGAGATGCAGTAGGGAGATGGGAGAAAGTTCCACATAGTCAACTATCACTGCAGCCCTTCCCCAGTTGGGCCTTTATGGCAGAGTGGCCAGATGGAAGCCTCTCCTCATATGAAAGCCCGCATAGAGTTTGCTCAAAAACACATGAAGGACTCCCAGACTATGAGAAATAAGATTCTCTTGTCTGATGAGACGAAGATAGAACTTTTTGGTGATAATTCTAAGTGGTATGTGTGGAGAAAACCAGGCACTGCTCATCACCTGCCTAATACAATCCCAACAGTGAAACATGGTGGTGGCAGTTGTTAGAACCCTCCTGTTAGTTTTTTCTATTTTGTGGTCATGTGACCTTCTGCCTATTTATTCCAGCTCCGCCCTTCAGGCTTTGCTGGACTTCAGTGTTACTTTGACTCTTAATCTAGCCAGGTGCTTTGTACCTACTGTATCTCTCTAGTTTGTTTGGTCCTTGGACCACTAAGTACTTTTGTCTGTTTGTCTTCTTCTGCTACTACTTCTGCCAGGAGGTGTCCAGTTTTGTCCCAGTCCTTAGTTCTTTTAGGGACCCCTCCCTTTAATCTATAGGTCTGTGTTCAGATTAGCCGCGGACATAGGCGGGTCTGTTTGCAAGGAACAGGTTGCCCGCTGCATCGTAAGGAATCAGCTTAGTCCTATTGTATGGACAGATTTCCTCTCTTTCCTTAGTTCTTGTAGCAGATCATAACAGCAGTATCATGCTATGGGTGTGTTTTTCAGCTGCAGGGACAGGACGACTGGTTGCAATTGAAGGAAACATGAATGCGGCCAAGTACAGAGATATCCTGGATGAAAACCTCTTCCAGAGTGCTCTGCACCTCAGACTTGGCCAAAGGTTCACCTTCCAACAAGACAATGACCCTAAGCACACAGCTAAAATAACAAAGGAGTGGCTTCAGAACAACTATGTGACCATTCTTGACTGGCCCAGCCAGAGCCCTGACCTAAACCCAATTGAGCATCTTTGGAGAGACCTGAAAATGGCTGTCCACCAACGTTTCCCATTCATCCTGACGGAACTGGAGAGGATCTGCAAGGAAGAATGGCAGAGGATCCCAAAATGCTGGTGTGAAAAACTTGTTGCATCATTTCCAAGAAGACTCATGGCTGTACTAGCCCAAAAGGGTGCTTCTACTCAATACTGAGCAAAGGGTCTGAATACTTATGCCCGTGTGATATTTCAGTTTTTCTTTGTTATTAAATTTTGCAAAAATTTCTTCATTTCTGTTTTCTTTCAGACAAGATGGGGTGCAGAGTGGACTTTAATGAGAAAAAAATGAACTTTTTAGAATTTACCAAATGGCTGCAATGAAACAAAGAGTGAAAAATGTAAAGGGGTCTGAATACTTTCCGTACCCAGTGTACATGCATGGAAATAAATGCAGAATTATATTTCTTAATACTGCAGTATCAGATCCTGTCTTGAATTTAACCCCTGTGGTATCCAATGTGAAAATACACAGGGACTCCCCTGATGAATTACAATTGAGGAAATCATGAATTTTATATTCTCTATCATTACTTAAGGACATAAAACTATCTGTTTTAACCGCATGTAGACACGCTTTGCACCGATTGGCTCCACATCTGAAGAAACCTTTTGTGCTGAGCCAATTTGGTTGTACAGTATTAGTCTCACTCAGGGGTGGATTAAGAGTAGCAAGGGCCCCCTCCACACACCTGATTTATCACGTGACATGTCACATGATCCCCGTGATAGATCATGTGATAGTTCACGGGAAATTAATTTGGCATAATATTAATTGTGCTGCCCCATCTGAGAGCAGCACAATATTGGGGCAGATACCCTGATTCCAGCGATGTGTCACTTTTTCAGCTGCTTGTTGT
>NW_027362871.1:4142500-4212500 GCF_046119375.1 Phyllobates terribilis | reverse complement strand
TGAGCGTGATAACGGACGCTGCGCTGAATGGCGGCGCGTAGGAACGGGCGGTGAAATAAGCGCGCCAAAAAAACTATAAAGTTTACGTTTTTTTCCGTAATTCATCAGATGAGCGTGATAACGGATGCTGTGCTGAACGGCGGCACGTAGGAACGGGCGGTGAAATAAGTGCGCCAAAAAAACGATAAAGTTTACGTTTTTTTTCTGTAATTTATCAGATGAGCGTGATAACGGACGCAGCCCTTAACGGCGGCGTCAGAGCGACTTTTTTTTGTTGCAGATTGAATTTTAAGTGCTTTTGGTATCATCAAACCTGTAGCCAGCTCTCATCCTCATTGAGCTATTCCAAGGGTGAGGGCTGGCTAGGGGTCGCCCTGGAGGCACGTGTAGCCAGCTCTCATCCTCATTGAGCTGCTCCAAGGGTGAGGGCTGGCTAGGGGTCGCCCTGGAGGCACCTTTAGCCAGCTCTCATACTCATTGAGGTGCTCCAAGGGTGAGGGCTGGCTAGGGGTCGCCCTGGAGGCACCTGTAGCCAGCTCTCATCCTCATTGAGCTGCTCCAAGGGTGAGGGCTGGCTAGGGGTCGCCCTGGAGGCACCTGTAGCCAGCTCTCATCCTCATTGAGCTGCTCCAAGGGTGAGGGCTGGCTAGGGGTCGCCCTGGAGGCACCTGTAGCCAGCTCTCATCCTCATTGAGCTGCTCCAAGGCTGAGGGCTGGCTAGGGGTCGCCCTGGAGGCACCTGTAGCCAGCTCTCATCCTCATTGAGCTGCTCCAAGGGTGAGGGCTGGCTAGGGGTCGCCCTGGAGGCACCTGTAGCCAGCTCTCATCCTCATTGAGCTGCTCCAAGGGTGAGGGCTGGCTAGGGGTCGCCCTGGAGGCACCTGTAGCCAGCTCTCATCCTCATTGAGCTGCTCCAAGGGTGAGGGCTGGCTAGGGGTCGCCCTGGAGGCACCTGTAGCCAGCTCTCATCCTCATTGAGCTGCTCCAAGGGTGAGGGCTGGCTAGGGGTCGCCCTGGAGGCACCTGTAGCCAGCTCTCATCCTCATTGAGCTGCTCCAAGGGTGAGGGCTGGCTAGGGGTCGCCCTGGAGGCACCTGTAGCCAGCTCTCATCCTCATTGAGCTGCTCCAAGGGTGAGGGCTGGCTAGGGGTCGCCCTGGAGGCACCTGTAGCCAGCTCTCATCCTCATTGAGCTATTCCAAGGGTGAGGGCTGGCTACGTGTCGCCCTGGAGGCACTTGTAGCCAGCTCTCATCCTCATTGAGCGTGATAACGGACGCTGCGCTGAACGGCGGCGCATAGGAACGGGCGGTGAAATAAGCGCGCCAAAAAAACTATAAAGTTTACGTTTTTTTTCCGTAATTCATCAGATGAGGGTGATAACGGACGCTGCGCTGAATGGCGGCGCGTAGGAACGGGCGGTGAAATAAGCGCGCCAAAAAAACTATAAAGTTTACGTTTTTTTTTCCGTAATTCATCAGATGAGCGTGATAACGGACGCTGCGCTGAATGGCGGCGCGTAGGAACGGGCGGTGAAATAAGCGCGCCAAAAAAACTATAAAGTTTACGTTTTTTTTCCGTAATTCATCAGATGAGCGTGATAACGGATGCTGTGCTGAACGGCGGCACGTAGGAACGGGCGATGAAATAAGTGCGCCAAAAAAACGATAAAGTTTACGTTTTTTTTCTGTAATTTATCAGATCAGCGTGATAACGGACGCAGCCCTTAACGGCGGCGTCAGAGCGACTTTATTTTGTTGCAGATTGAATTTTAAGTGCTTTTGCTATCATCAAACCTGTAGCCAGCTCTCATCCTCATTGAGCTATTCCAAGGGTGAGGGCTGGCTAGGGGTCGCCCTGGAGGCACCTGTAGCCAGCTCTCATCCTCATTGAGCTGCTCCAAGGGTGAGGGCTGGCTAGGGGTCGCCCTGGAGGCACCTGTAGCCAGCTCTCATCCTCATTGAGCTGCATCAAGGGTGAGGGCTGGCTAGGGGTCGCCCTGGAGGCACCTGTAGCCAGCTCTCATCCTCATTGAGCTGCTCCAAGGGTGAGGGCTGGCTAGGGGTCGCCCTGGAGGCACCTGTAGCCAGCTCTCATCCTCATTGAGCTGCTCCAAGGGTGAGGGCTGGCTAGGGGTCGCCCTGGAGGCACCTGTAGCCAGCTCTCATCCTCATTGAGCTGCTCCAAGGGTGAGGGCTGGCTAGGGGTCGCCCTGGAGGCACCTGTAGCCAGCTCTCATCCTCATTGAGCTGCTCCAAGGGTGAGGGCTGGCTAGGGGTCGCCCTGGAGGCACCTGTAGCCAGCTCTCATCCTCATTGAGCTATTCCAAGGGTGAGGGCTGGCTACGTGTCGCCCTGGAGGCACTTGTAGCCAGCTCTCATCCTCATTGAGCGTGAAAACGGACGCTGCGCTGAACGGCGGCGCATAGGAACGGGCGGTGAAATAAGCGCGCCAAAAAAACTATAAAGTTTACGTTTTTTTTCCGTAATTCATCAGATGAGCGTGATAACGGATGCTGTGCTGAACGGCGGCACGTAGGAACGGGCGATGAAATAAGTGCGCCAAAAAAACGATAAAGTTTACGTTTTTTTTTCTGTAATTTATCAGATCAGCGTGATAACGGACGCAGCCCTTAACGGCGGCGTCAGAGCGACTTTATTTTGTTGCATTTGAATTTTAAGTGCTTTTGCTATCATCAAACCTGTAGCCAGCTCTCATCCTCATTGAGCTATTCCAAGGGTGAGGGCTGGCTAAGGGTCGCCCTGGAGGCACCTGTAGCCAGCTCTCATCCTCATTGAGCTGCTCCAAGGGTGAGGGCTGGCTAGGGGTCGCCCTGGAGGCACCTGTAGCCAGCTCTCATCCTCATTGAGCTGCTCCAAGGGTGAGGGCTGGCTACGGGTCGCCCTGGAGGCACCTGTAGCCAGCTCTCATCCTCATTGAGCTGCTCCAAGGGTGAGGGCTGGCTAGGGTTCGCCCTGGAGGCACCTGTAGCCAGCTCTCATCCTCATTGAGCTGCTCCAAGGGTGAGGGCTGGCTAGGGGTCGCCCTGGAGGCACCTGTAGCCAGCTCTCATCCTCATTGAGCTATTCCAAGGGTGAGGGCTGGCTACGTGTCGCCCTGGAGGCACTTGTAGCCAGCTCTCATCCTCATTGAGCGTGATAACGGACGCTGCGCTGAACGGCGGCGCATAGGAACGGGCGGTGAAATAAGCGCGCCAAAAAAACTATAAAGTTTACGTTTTTTTTCCGTAATTCATCAGATGAGGGTGATAACGGACGCTGCGCTGAACGGCGGCGCGTAGGAACGGGCGGTGAAATAAGCGCGCCAAAAAAACTATAAAGTTTACGTTTTTTTTCCGTAATTCATCAGATGAGCGTGATAACGGACGCTGCGCTCAATGGCGGCGCGTAGGAACGGGCGGTGAAATAAGCGCGCCAAAAAAACTATAAAGTTTACGTTTTTTTTCCGTAATTCATCAGATGAGCGTGATAACGGATGCTGTGCTGAACGGCGGCACGTAGGAACGGGCGATGAAATAAGTGCGCCAAAAAAACGATAAAGTTTACGTTTTTTTTCTGTAATTTATCAGATCACCGTGATAACGGACGCAGCCCTTAACCGCGGCGTCAGAGCGACTTTTTTTTGTTGCAGATTGAATTTTAAGTGCTTTTGCTATCATCAAACCTGTAGCCAGCTCTCATCCTCATTGAGCTATTCCAAGGGTGAGGGCTGGCTACGTGTCGCCCTGGAGGCACCTGTAGCCAACTCTCATCCTCATTGAGCGTGATAACGGACGCTGCGCTGAACGGCGGCGCATAGGAACGGGCGGTGAAATAAGCGCGCCAAAAAAACTATAAAGTTTACGTTTTTTTTCCGTAATTCATCAGATGAGGGTGATAACGGACGCTGCGCTGAACGGCGGCGCGTAGGAACGGGCGGTGAAATAAGCGTGCCAAAAAAACTATAAAACTTACATTTTTTTTCCGTAATTCATCAGATGAGCGTGATAACGGAAGCTGCGCTAAACGGCGGCGCGTAGGAACGGGCGGTGAAATAAGCGCGCCAAAAAAGCTATAAAGTGTACGTTTTTTTTCCATAATTCATTAGATGAGCGTGATAACGGAAGCTGCGTTGAACGGCGGCGCGTAGGAACGGGCGGTGAAATAAGCGCGCCAAAAAAACTATAAAGTTTACGTTTTTTTCCGTAATTCATCAGATGAGCGTGATAACGGACGCTGCGCTGAATGGCGGCGCGTAGGAACGGGCGGTGAAATAAGCGCGCCAAAAAAACTATAAAGTTTACGTTTTTTTTCCGTAATTCATCAGATGAGCGTGATAACGGATGCTGTGCTGAACGGCGGCACGTAGGAACGGGCGGTGAAATAAGTGCGCCAAAAAAACGATAAAGTTTACGTTTTTTTTCTGTAATTTATCAGATGAGCGTGATAACGGACGCAGCCCTTAACGGCGGCGTCAGAGCGACTTTTTTTTGTTGCAGATTGAATTTTAAGTGCTTTTGGTATCATCAAACCTGTAGCCAGCTCTCATCCTCATTGAGCTATTCCAAGGGTGAGGGCTGGCTAGGGGTCGCCCTGGAGGCACCTGTAGCCAGCTCTCATCCTCATTGAGCTGCTCCAAGGGTGAGGGCTGGCTAGGGGTCGCCCTGGAGGCACCTGTAGCCAGCTCTCATACTCATTGAGGTGCTCCAAGGGTGAGGGCTGGCTAGGGGTCGCCCTGGAGGCACCTGTAGCCAGCTCTCATCCTCATTGAGCTGCTCCAAGGGTGAGGGCTGGCTAGGGGTCGCCCTGGAGGCACCTGTAGCCAGCTCTCATCCTCATTGAGCTGCTCCAAGGGTGAGGGCTGGCTAGGGGTCGCCCTGGAGGCACCTGTAGCCAGCTCTCATCCTCATTGAGCTGCTCCAAGGGTGAGGGCTGGCTAGGGGTCGCCCTGGAGGCACCTGTAGCCAGCTCTCATCCTCATTGAGCTGCTCCAAGGGTGAGGGCTGGCTACGGGTCGCCCTGGAGGCACCTGTAGCCAGCTCTCATCCTCATTGAGCTGCTCCAAGGGTGAGGGCTGGCTAGGGGTCGCCCTGGAAGCACCTGTAGCCAGCTCTCATCCTCATTGAGCTGCTCCAAGGGTGAGGGCTGGCTAGGGGTCGCCCTGGAGGCACCTGTAGCCAGCTCTCATCCTCATTGAGCTGCTCCAAGGGTGAGGGCTGGCTAGGGGTCGCCCTGGAGGCACCTGTAGCCAGCTCTCATCCTCATTGAGCTATTCCAAGGGTGAGGGCTGGCTACGTGTCGCCCTGGAGGCACTTGTAGCCAGCTCTCATCCTCATTGAGCGTGATAACGGACGCTGCGCTGAACGGCGGCGCATAGGAACGGGCGGTGAAATAAGCGCGCCAAAAAAACTATAAAGTTTACATTTTTTTTCCGTAATTCATCAGATGAGGGTGATAACGGACGCTGCGCTGATCGGCGGCGCGTAGGAACGGGCGGTGAAATAAGTGCGCCAAAAAAACTATAAAGTTTACGTTTTTTTTCCGTAATTCATCAGATGAGCGTGATAACGGACGCTGCGCTGAATGGCGGCGCGTAGGAACGGGCGGTGAAATAAGCGCGCCAAAAAAACTATAAAGTTTACGTTTTTTTTCCGTAATTCATCAGATGAGCGTGATAACGGATGCTGTGCTGAACGGCGGCACGTAGGAACGGGCGATGAAATAAGTGCGCCAAAAAAACTATAAAGTTTACGTTTTTTTTCCGTAATTCATCAGATGAGCGTGATAACGGATGCTGTGCTGAACGGCGGCACGTAGGAACGGGCGATGAAATAAGTGCGCCAAAAAAACGATAAAGTTTACGTTTTTTTTCTGTAATTTATCAGATCAGCGTGATAACGGACGCAGCCCTTAACGGCGGCGTCAGAGCGACTTTATTTTGTTGCAGATTGAATTTTAAGTGCTTTTGCTATCATCAAACCTGTAGCCAGCTCTCATCCTCATTGAGCTATTCCAAGGGTGAGGGCTGGCTAAGGGTCGCCCTGGAGGCACCTGTAGCCAGCTCTCATCCTCATTGAGCTGCTCCAAGGGTGAGGGCTGGCTAGGGGTCGCCCTGGAGGCACCTGTAGCCAGCTCTCATCCTCATTGAGCTGCTCCAAGGGTGAGGGCTGGCTAGGGGTCGCCCTGGAGGCACCTGTAGCCAGCTCTCATCCTCATTGAGCTGCTCCAAGGGTGAGGGCTGGCTAGGGGTCGCCCTGGAGGCACCTGTAGCCAGCTCTCATCCTCATTGAGCTGCTCCAAGGGTGAGGGCTGGCTAGGGGTCGCCCTGGAGGCACCTGTAGCCAGCTCTCATCCTCATTGAGCTGCTCCAAGGGTGAGGGCTGGCTAGGGGTCGCCCTGGAGGCACCTGTAGCCAGCTCTCATCCTCATTGAGCTGCTCCAAGGGTGAGGGCTGGCTAGGGTTCGCCCTGGAAGCACCTGTAGCCAGCTCTCATCCTCATTGAGCTGCTCCAAGGGTGAGGGCTGGCTAGGGGTCGCCCTGGAGGCACCTGTAGCCAGCTCTCATCCTCATTGAGCTATTCCAAGGGTGAGGGCTGGCTACGTGTCGCCCTGGAGGCACTTGTAGCCAGCTCTCATCCTCATTGAGCGTGATAACGGACGCTGCGCTGAACGGCGGCGCATAGGAACGGGCGGTGAAATAAGCGCGCCAAAAAAAACTATAAAGTTTACGTTTTTTTTCCCTAATTCATCAGATGAGGGTGATAACGGACGCTGCGCTGAACGGCGGTGCGTAGGAACGGGCGGTGAAATAAGCGCGCCAAAAAAACTATAAAGTTTACGTTTTTTTTCCGTAATTCATCAGATGAGCGTGATAACGGACGCTGCGCTGAATGGCGGCGCGTAGGAACGGGCGGTGAAATAAGCGCGCCAAAAAAACTATAAAGTTTACGTTTTTTTTCCGTAAATCATCAGATGAGCGTGATAACGGATGCTGTGCTGAACGGCGGCACGTAGGAACGGGCGATGAAATAAGTGCGCCAAAAAAACGATAAAGTTTACGTTTTTTTTCTGTAATTTATCAGATCACCGTGATAACGGACGCAACCCTTAACGGCGGCGTCAGAGCGACTTTTTTTTGTTGCAGATTGAATTTTAAGTGCTTTTGCTATCATCAAACCTGTAGCCAGCTCTCATCCTCATTGAGCTATTCCAAGGGTGAGGGCTGGCTAAGGGTCGCCCTGGAGGCACCTGTAGCCAGCTCTCATCCTCATTGAGCTGCTCCAAGGGTGAGGGCTGGCTAGGGGTCGCCCTGGAGGCACCTGTAGCCAGCTCTCATCCTCATTGAGCTGCTCCAAGGGTGAAGGCTGGCTAGGGGTCGCCCTGGAGGCACCTGTAGCCAGCTCTCATCCTCATTGAGCTGCTCCAAGGGTGAGGGCTGGCTACGGGTCGCCCTGGAGGCACCTGTAGCCAGCTCTCATCCTCATTGAGCTGCTCCAAGGGTGAGGGCTGGCTAGGGGTCGCCCTGGAGGCACCTGTAGCCAGCTCTCATCCTCATTGAGCTGCTCCAAGGGTGAGGGCTGGCTAGGGGTCGCCCTGGAGGCACCTGTAGCCAGCTCTCATCCTCATTGAGCTGCTCCAAGGGTGAGGGCTGGCTAGGGGTCGCCCTGGAGGCACCTGTAGCCAGCTCTCATCCTCATTGAGCTGCTCCAAGGGTGAGGGCTGGCTAGGGGTCGCCCTGGAGGCACCTGTAGCCAGCTCTCATCCTCATTGAGCTGCTCCAAGGGTGAGGGCTGGCTAGGGGACGCCCTGGAGGCACCTGTAGCCAGCTCTCATCCTCATTGAGCTGCTCCAAGGGTGAGGGCTGGCTAGGGGTCGCCCTGGAGGCACCTGTAGCCAGCTCTCATCCTCATTGAGCTGCTCCAAGGGTGAGGGCTGGCTACGGGTCGCCCTGGAGGCACCTGTAGCCAGCTCTCATCCTCATTGAGCTGCTCCAAGGGTGAGGGCTGGCTAGGGGTCGCCCTGGAGGCACCTGTAGCCAGCTCTCATCCTCATTGAGCTGCTCCAAGGGTGAGGGCTGGCTAGGGGTCGCCCTGGAGGCACCTGTAGCCAGCTCTCATCCTCATTGAGCTGCTCCAAGGGTGAGGGCTGGCTAGGGGTCGCCCTGGAGGCACCTGTAGCCAGCTCTCATCCTCATTGAGCTGCTCCAAGGGTGAGGGCTGGCTAGGGGTCGCCCTGGAGGCACCTGTAGCCAGCTCTCATCCTCATTGAGCTGCTCCAAGGGTGAGGGCTGGCTAGGGGTCGCCCTGGAGGCACCTGTAGCCAGCTCTCATCCTCATTGAGCTGCTCCAAGGGTGAGGGCTGGCTAGGGGTCGCCCTGGAGGCACCTGTAGCCAGCTCTCATCCTCATTGAGCTGCTCCAAGGGTGAGGGCTGGCTAGGGGTCGCCCTGGAGACACCTGTAGCCAGCTCTCATCCTCATTGAGCTATTCGAAGGGTGAGGGCTGGCTACGTGTCGCCCTGGAGGCACCTGTAGCCAACTCTCATCCTCATTGAGCGTGATAACGGACGCTGCGCTGAACGGCGGCGCATAGGAACGGGCGGTGAAATAAGCGCGCCAAAAAAACTATAAAGTTTACGTTTTTTTCCGTAATTCATCAGATGAGGGTGATAACGGACGCTGCGCTGAACGGCGGCGCGTAGGAACGGGCGGTGAAATAAGCGCGCCAAAAAAACTATAAAATTTACGTTTTTTTTCCGTAATTCATCAGATGAGCGTGATAACGGACGCTGCGCTGAATGGCGGCGCGTAGGAACGGGCGGTGAAATAAGCGCGCCAAAAAAACTATAAAGTTTACGTTTTTTTTCCGTAAATCATCAGATGAGCGTGATAACGGATGCTGTGCTGAACGGCGGCACGTAGGAACGGGCGATGAAATAAGTGCGCCAAAAAAACGATAAAGTTTACGTTTTTTTTCTGTAATTTATCAGATCACCGTGATAACGGACGCAGCCCTTAACGGCGGCGTCAGAGCGACTTTTTTTTGTTGCAGATTGAATTTTAAGTGCTTTTGCTATCATCAAACCTGTAGCCAGCTCTCATCCTCATTGAGCTATTCCAAGGGTGAGGGCTGGCTAAGGGTCGCCCTGGAGGCACCTGTAGCCAGCTCTCATCCTCATTGAGCTGCTCCAAGGGTGAGGGCTGGCTAGGGGTCGCCCTGGAGGCACCTGTAGCCAGCTCTCATCCTCATTGAGCTGCTCCAAGGGTGAGGGCTGGCTAGGGGTCGCCCTGGAGGCACCTGTAGCCAGCTCTCATCCTCATTGAGCTGCTCCAAGGGTGAGGGCTGGCTACGGGTCGCCCTGGAGGCACCTGTAGCCAGCTCTCATCCTCATTGAGCTGCTCCAAGGGTGAGGGCTGGCTAGGGGTCGCCCTGGAGGCACCTGTAGCCAGCTCTCATCCTCATTGAGCTGCTCCAAGGGTGAGGGCTGGCTAGGGGTCGCCCTGGAGGCACCTGTAGCCAGCTCTCATCCTCATTGAGCTGCTCCAAGGGTGAGGGCTGGCTAGGGGTCGCCCTGGAGGCACCTGTAGCCAGCTCTCATCCTCATTGAGCTGCTCCAAGGGTGAGGGCTGGCTAGGGGTCGCCCTGGAGGCACCTGTAGCCAGCTCTCATCCTCATTGAGCTGCTCCAAGGGTGAGGGCTGGCTAGGGGTCGCCCTGGAGGCACCTGTAGCCAGCTCTCATCCTCATTGAGCTGCTCCAAGGGTGAGGGCTGGCTAGGGGTCGCCCTGGAGGCACCTGTAGCCAGCTCTCATCCTCATTGAGCTGCTCCAAGGGTGAGAGCTGGCTAGGGGTCGCCCTGGAGGCACCTGTAGCCAGCTCTCATCCTCATTGAGCTGCTCCAAGGGTGAGGGCTGGCTAGGGGTCGCCCTGGAGGCACCTGTAGCCAGCTCTCATCCTCATTGAGCTGCTCCAAGGGTGAGGGCTGGCTAGGGGTCGCCCTGGAGGCACCTGTAGCCAGCTCTCATCCTCATTGAGCTGCTCCAAGGGTGAGGGCTGGCTAGGGGTCGCCCTGGAGGCACCTGTAGCCAGCTCTCATCCTCATTGAGCTGCTCCAAGGGTGAGTGCTGGCTAGGGGTCGCCCTGGAGGCACCTGTAGCCAGCTCTCATCCTCATTGAGCTGCTCCAAGGGTGAGGGCTGGCTAGGGGTCGCCCTGGAGGCACCTGTAGCCAGCTCTCATCCTCATTGAGCTGCTCCAAGGGTGAGGGCTGGCTAGGGGTCGCCCTGGAGACACCTGTAGCCAGCTCTCATCCTCATTGAGCTATTCGAAGGGTGAGGGCTGGCTACGTGTCGCCCTGGAGGCACCTGTAGCCAACTCTCATCCTCATTGAGCGTGATAACGGACGCTGCGCTGAACGGCGGCGCATAGGAACGGGCGGTGAAATAAGCGCGCCAAAAAAACTATAAAGTTTACGTTTTTTTCCGTAATTCATCAGATGAGGGTGATAACGGACGCTGCGCTGAACGGCAGCGCGTAGGAACGGGCGGTGAAATAAGCGCGCCAAAAAAACTATAAAATTTACGGTTTTTTTCCGTAATTCATCAGATGAGCGTGATAACGGAAGCTGCGCTGAACGGCGGCGCGTAGGAACGGGCGGTGAAATAAGCGCGCCAAAAAAGCTATAAAGTGTACGTTTTTTTTCCATAATTCATTAGATGAGCGTGATAACGGAAGCTGCGTTGAACGGCGGCGCGTAGGAACGGGCGGTGAAATAAGCGCGCCAAAAAAACTATAAAGTTTACGTTTTTTTTCCGTAATTCATCAGATGAGCGTGATAACGGACGCTGCGCTGAATGGCAGCGCGTAGGAACGGGCGGTGAAATAAGCACGCCAAAAAAACTATAAAGTTTACGTTTTTTTTCCGTAATTCATCAGATGAGCGTGATAACGGATGCTGTGCTGAACGGCGGCACGTAGGAACGGGCGGTGAAATAAGTGCGCCAAAAAAACGATAAAGTTTACGTTTTTTTTCTGTAATTTATCAGATGAGCGTGATAACGGACGCAGTCCTTAACGGCGGCGTCAGAGCGACTTTTTTTTGTTGCAGATTGAATTTTAAGTGCTTTTGGTATCATCAAACCTGTAGCCAGCTCTCATCCTCATTGAGCTATTCCAAGGGTGAGGGCTGGCTAGGGGTCGCCCTGGAGGCACCTGTAGCCAGCTCTCATCCTCATTGAGCTGCTCCAAGGGTGAGGGCTGGCTAGGGGTCGCCCTGGAGGCACCTGTAGCCAGCTCTCATCCTCATTGAGCTGCTCCAAGGGTGAGGGCTGGCTAGGGGTCGCCCTGGAGGCACCTGTAGCCAGCTCTCATCCTCATTGAGCTGCTCCAAGGGTGAGGGCTGGCTAGGGGTCGCCCTGGAGGCACCTGTAGCCAGCTCTCATCCTCATTGAGCTGCTCCAAGGGTGAGGGCTGGCTAGGGGTCGCCCTGGAGGCACCTGTAGCCAGCTCTCATCCTCATTGAGCTGCTCCAAGCGTGAGGGCTGGCTAGGGGTCGCCCTGGAGGCACCTGTAGCCAGCTCTCATCCTCATTGAGCTGCTCCAAGGGTGAGGGCTGGCTAGGGGTCGCCCTGGAGTCACCTGTAGCCAGCTCTCATCCTCATTGAGCTGCTCCAAGGGTGAGGGCTGGCTAGGGGTCGCCCTGGAGGCACCTGTAGCCAGCTCTCATCCTCATTGAGCTGCTCCAAGGGTGAGGGCTGGCTAGGGGTCGCCCTGGAGGCACCTGTAGCCAGCTCTCATCCTCATTGAGCTGCTCCAAGGGTGAGGGCTGGCTAGGGGTCGCCCTGGAGGCACCTGTAGCCAGCTCTCATCCTCATTGAGCTGCTCCAAGGGTGAGGGCTGGCTAGGGGTCGCCCTGGAGGCACCTGTAGCCAGCTCTCATCCTCATTGAGCTGCTCCAAGGGTGAGGGCTGGCTAGGGGTCGTCCTGGAGGCACCTGTAGCCAGCTCTCATCCTCATTGAGCTGCTCCAAGGGTG
This sequence comes from Phyllobates terribilis, assembly GCF_046119375.1. Classification (NCBI taxonomy): domain Eukaryota; kingdom Metazoa; phylum Chordata; class Amphibia; order Anura; family Dendrobatidae; genus Phyllobates; species Phyllobates terribilis. The sequence goes on along the minus strand of NW_027362871.1, from coordinate 4,200,474 downwards.
AGGGCTGGCTAGGGGTCGCCCTGGAGGCACCTGTAGCCAGCTCTCATCCTCATTGAGCTGCTCCAAGGGTGAGGGCTGGCTAGGGGTCGCCCTGGAGGCACCTGTAGCCAGCTCTCATCCTCATTGAGCTGCTCCAAGGGTGAGGGCTGGCTAGGGGTCGCCCTGGAGGCACCTGTAGCCAGCTCTCATCCTCATTGAGCTGCTCCAAGGGTGAGGGCTGGCTAGGGGTCGCCCTGGAGGCACCTGTAGCCAGCTCTCATCCTCATTGAGCTGCTCCAAGGGTGAGGGCTGGCTCGGGGTCGCCCTGGAGGCACCTGTAGCCAGCTCTCATCCTCATTGAGCTATTCCAAGGGTGAGGGCTGGCTACGTGTCGCCCTGGAGGCACTTGTAGCCAGCTCTCATCCTCATTGAGCGTGATAACGGACGCTGCGCTGAACGGCGGCGCATAGGAACGGGCGGTGAAATAAGCACGCCAAAAAAAACTATAAAGTTTACGTTTTTTTTCCGTAATTCATCAGATGAGGGTGATAACGGACGCTGCGCTGAACGGCGGCGCGTAGGAACGGGCGATGAAATAAGCACGCCAAAAAAACGATAAAGTTTACGTTTTTTTTCTGTAATTTATCAGATCAGCGTGATAACGGACGCAGCCCTTAACGGCGGCGTCAGAGCGACTTTTTTTTGTTGTAGATTGAATTTTAAGTGCTTTTGCTATCATCAAACCTGTAGCCAGCTCTCATCCTCATTGAGCTATTCCAAGGGTGAGGGCTGGCTAAGGGTCGCCCTGGAGGCACCTGTAGCCAGCTCTCATCCTCATTGAGCTGCTCCAAGGGTGAGGGCTGGCTAGGGGTCGCCCTGGAGGCACCTGTAGCCAGCTCTCATCCTCATTGAGCTGCTCCAAGGGTGAGGGCTGGCTAGGGGTCGCCCTGGAGGCACCTGTAGCCAGCTCTCATCCTCATTGAGCTGCTCCAAGGGTGAGGGCTGGCTAGGGGTCGCCCTGGAGGCACCTGTAGCCAGCTCTCATCCTCATTGAGCTGCTCCAAGGGTGAGGGCTGGCTAGGTGTCGCCCTGGAGGCACCTGTAGCCAGCTCTCATCCTCATTGAGCTGCTCCAAGGGTGAGGGCTGGCTAGGGGTCGCCCTGGAGGCACCTGTAGCCAGCTCTCATCCTCATTGAGCTGCTCCAAGCGTGAGGGCTGGCTAGGGGTCGCCCTGGAGGCACCTGTAGCCAGCTCTCATCCTCATTGAGCTGCTCCAAGGGTGAGGGCTGGCTAGGGGTCGCCCTGGAGTCACCTGTAGCCAGCTCTCATCCTCATTGAGCTGCTCCAAGGGTGAGGGCTGGCTAGGGGTCGCCCTCGAGGCACCTGTAGCCAGCTCTCATCCTCATTGAGCTGCTCCAAGGGTGAGGGCTGGCTAGGGGTCGCCCTGGAGGCACCTGTAGCCAGCTCTCATCCTCATTGAGCTGCTCCAAGGGTGAGGGCTGGCTAGGGGTCGCCCTGGAGGCACCTGTAGCCAGCTCTCATCCTCATTGAGCTGCTCCAAGGGTGAGGGCTGGCTAGGGGTCGCCCTGGAGGCACCTGTAGCCAGCTCTCATCCTCATTGAGCTGCTCCAAGGGTGAGGGCTGGCTAGGGGTCGTCCTGGAGGCACCTGTAGCCAGCTCTCATCCTCATTGAGCTGCTCCAAGGGTGAGGGCTGGCTAGGGGTCGCCCTGGAGGCACCTGTAGCCAGCTCTCATCCTCATTGAGCTGCTCCAAGGGTGAGGGCTGGCTAGGGGTCGCCCTGGAGGCACCTGTAGCCAGCTCTCATCCTCATTGAGCTGCTCCAAGGGTGAGGGCTGGCTAGGGGTCGCCCTGGAGGCACCTGTAGCCAGCTCTCATCCTCATTGAGCTGCTCCAAGGGTGAGGGCTGGCTAGGGGTCGCCCTGGAGGCACCTGTAGCCAGCTCTCATCCTCATTGAGCTGCTCCAAGGGTGAGGGCTGGCTCGGGGTCGCCCTGGAGGCACCAGTAGCCAGCTCTCATCCTCATTGAGCTATTCCAAGGGTGAGGGCTGGCTACGTGTCGCCCTGGAGGCACTTGTAGCCAGCTCTCATCCTCATTGAGCGTGATAACGGACGCTGCGCTGAACGGCGGCGCATAGGAACGGGCGGTGAAATAAGCACGCAAAAAAAAACTATAAAGTTTACGTTTTTTTTCCGTAATTCATCAGATGAGGGTGATAACGGACGCTGCGCTGAACGGCGGCGCGTAGGAACGGGCGGTGAAATAAGCGCGCCAAAAAAACTATAAAGTTTACGTTTTTTTTCCGTAATTCATCAGATGAGCATGATAACGGACGCTGCGCTGAATGGCGGCGCGTAGTAACGGGCGGTGAAATAAGCGCGCCAAAAAAACTATAAAGTTTACTTTTTTTTTCCGTAATTCATCAGATGAGCGTGATAACGGATGCTGTGCTGAACGGCGACACGTAGGAACGGGCGATGAAATAAGTGCGCCAAAAAAACGATAAAGTTTACGTTTTTTTTCTGTAATTTATCAGATCAACGTGATAACGGACGCAGCCCTTAACGGCGGCGTCAGAGCGACTTTTTTTTGTTGTAGATTGAATTTTAAGTGCTTTTGCTATCATCAAACCTGTAGCCAGCTCTCATCCTCATTGAGCTATTCCAAGGGTGAGGGCTGGCTAAGGGTCGCCCTGGAGGCACCTGTAGCCAGCTCTCATCCTCATTGAGCTGCTCCAAGGGTGAGGGCTGGCTAGGGGTCGCCCTGGAGGCACCTGTAGCCAGCTCTCATCCTCATTGAGCTGCTCCAAGGGTGAGGGCTGGCTAGGGGTCGCCCTGGAGGCACCTGTAGCCAGCTCTCATCCTCATTGAGCTGCTCCAAGGGTGAGGGCTGGCTAGGGGTCGCCCTGGAGGCACCTGTAGCCAGCTCTCATCCTCATTGAGCTGCTCCAAGGGTGAGGGCTGGCTAGGGGTCGCCCTGGAGGCACCTGTAGCCAGCTCTCATCCTCATTGAGCTGCTCCAAGGGTGAGGGCTGGCTAGGGGTCGCCCTGGAGGCACCTGTAGCCAGCTCTCATCCTCATTGAGCTGCTCCAAGGGTGAGGGCTGGCTAGGGGTCGCCCTGGAGGCACCTGTAGCCAGCTCTCATCCTCATTGAGCTGCTCCAAGGGTGAGGGCTGGCTAGGGGTCGCCCTGGAGGCACCTGTAGCCAGCTCTCATCCTCATTGAGCTGCTCCAAGGGTGAGGGCTGGCTAGGGGTCGCCCTGGAGGCACCTGTAGCCAGCTCTCATCCTCATTGAGCTGCTCCAAGGGTGAGAGCTGGCTAGGGGTCGCCCTGGAGGCACCTGTAGCCAGCTCTCATCCTCATTGAGCTGCTCCAAGGGTGAGGGCTGGCTAGGGGTCGCCCTGGAGGCACCTGTAGCCAGCTCTCATCCTCATTGAGCTGCTCCAAGGGTGAGGGCTGGCTAGGGGTCGCCCTGGAGGCACCTGTAGCCAGCTCTCATCCTCATTGAGCTGCTCCAAGGGTGAGGGCTGGCTAGGGGTCGCCCTGGAGGCACCTGTAGCCAGCTCTCATCCTCATTGAGCTGCTCCAAGGGTGAGGGCTGGCTAGGGGTCGCCCTGGAGGCACCTGTAGCCAGCTCTCATCCTCATTGAGCTGCTCCAAGGGTGAGGGCTGGCTAGGGGTCGCCCTGGAGGCACCTGTAGCCAACTCTCATCCTCATTGAGCGTGATAACGGACGCTGCGCTGAACGGCGGCGCATAGGAACGGGCGGTGAAATAAGCGCGCCAAAAAAACTATAAAGTTTACGTTTTTTTTCGTAATTCATCAGATGAGGGTGATAACGGACGCTGCGCTGAACGGCGGCGTGTAGGAACGGGCGGTGAAATAAGCGCGCCAAAAAAACTATAAAATTTACGTTTTTTTTCCGTAATTCATCAGATGAGCGTGATAACGGAAGCTGCGCTGAACGGCGGCGCGTAGGAACGGGCGGTGAAATAAGCGCGCCAAAAAAGCTATAAAGTGTACGTTTTTTTTCCATAATTCATTAGATGAGCGTGATAACGGAAGCTGCGTTGAACGGCGGCGCGTAGGAACGGGCGGTGAAATAAGCGCGCCAAAAAAACTATAAAGTTTACGTTTTTTTTTCCGTAATTCATCAGATGAGCGTGATAACGGACGCTGCGCTGAATGGCGGCGCGTAGGAACGGGCGGTGAAATAAGCGCGCCAAAAAAACTATAAAGTTTACGTTTTTTTTCCGTAATTCATCAGATGAGCGTGATAACGGATGCTGTGCTGAACGGCGGCACGTAGGAACGGGCGGTGAAATAAGTGCGCCAAAAAAACGATAAAGTTTACTTTTTTTTCTGTAATTTATCAGATGAGCGTGATAACGGACGCAGCCCTTAACGGCGGCGTCAGAGCGACTTTTTTTTGTTGCAGATTGAATTTTAAGTGCTTTTGGTATCATCAAACCTGTAGCCAGCTCTCATCCTCATTGAGCTATTCCAAGGGTGAGGGCTGGCTAGGGGTTGCCCTGGAGGCACCTGTAGCCAGCTCTCATCCTCATTGAGCTGCTCCAAGGGTGAGGGCTGGCTAGGGGTCGCCCTGGAGGCACCTGTAGCCAGCTCTCATCCTCATTGAGCTGCTCCAAGGGTGAGGGCTGGCTAGGGGTCGCCCTGGAGGCACCTGTAGCCAGCTCTCATCCTCATTGAGCTGCTCCAAGGGTGAGGGCTGGCTAGGGGTCGCCCTGGAGGCACCTGTAGCCAGCTCTCATCCTCATTGAGCTGCTCCAAGGGTGAGGGGTGGCTAGGGGTCGCCCTGGAGGCACCTGTAGCCAGCTCTCATCCTCATTGAGCTGCTCCAAGCGTGAGGGCTGGCTAGGGGTCGCCCTGGAGGCACCTGTAGCCAGCTCTCATCCTCATTGAGCTGCTCCAAGGGTGAGGGCTGGCTAGGGGTCGCCCTGGAGTCACCTGTAGCCAGCTCTCATCCTCATTGAGCTGCTCCAAGGGTGAGGGCTGGCTAGGGGTCGCCCTGGAGGCACCTGTAGCCAGCTCTCATCCTCATTGAACTGCTCCAAGGGTGAGGGCTGGCTAGGGGTCGCCCTGGAGGCACCTGTAGCCAGCTCTCATCCTCATTGAGCTGCTCCAAGGGTGAGGGCTGGCTAGGGGTCGCCATGGAGGCACCTGTAGCCAGCTCTCATCCTCATTGAGCTGCTCCAAGGGTGAGGGCTGGCTAGGGGTCGCCCTGGAGGCACCTGTAGCCAGCTCTCATCCTCATTGAGCTGCTCCAAGGGTGAGGGCTGGCTAGGGGTCGTCCTGGAGGCACCTGTAGCCAGCTCTCATCCTCATTGAGCTGCTCCAAGGGTGAGGGCTGGCTAGGGGTCGCCCTGGAGGCACCTGTAGCCAGCTCTCATCCTCATTGAGCTGCTCCAAGGGTGAGGGCTGGCTAGGGGTCGCCCTGGAGGCACCTGTAGCCAGCTCTCATCCTCATTGAGCTATTCCAAGGGTGAGGGCTGGCTACGGGTCGCCCTGGAGGCACCTGTAGCCAGCTCTCATCCTCATTGAGCTGCTCCAAGGGTGAGGGCTGGCTAGGGGTCGCCCTGGAGGCACCTGTAGCCAGCTCTCATCCTCATTGAGCTATTCCAAGGGTGAGGGCTGGCTACGGGTCGTCCTGGAAGTACCTGTAGCCAGCTCTCATCAAGAAAAAGCTACGCCTACTAAGTTGCATTAACCAATCGGAGCAGATTCATGATTTACATTCAAATAAACCATCATTTTAGGAAAAGGAAAAGGAGTTTTGGAGGGAAGTTTAATTTGATCCAGTGCTCAGGAGCAACAAGGGTGATTAGTGCACAAGAGAAGCTGTGACCTTAGCCAATTACAACCATGCCGCCCAAAAGAAGGTAAGTACACCTGGTGGGATAGTGAGTGGGAGGGAAATATGAATCTGCAGAGGTATGTGTTGCTTCTAGAAATACTCTTTCTGGACACCATTGCAGCATGCATTCTGGGGTACACTGAGACCATGGGAGTATTTGCAGAAGAGGTTAACATACAGCATGTATTGGGATCAGGTGCCTAACTATACTGCAGCATCATCTGAGCTTGTACTGGAATCAGGTGTATAAGTATACTTGTACTCATATAGCTTGTACTGGAATCAGGTGTATAAGTATACTTGTACTCATATAGCTTGTACTGGAATCAGGTGTATAAGTATGCTTGTACTCATATAGTTTGTACTGGAATCAGGTGCCTAATCTGATGTCCTCTCTGTGACCTCTGCAAACTTTTTAGCTTGGTTGTATTACTGTGGTGGGGGGAGGGGGAAGGATTGCGGTGTGAAAGTGTATTATAACATCATGTTAAGGCTTGCAATTGTTCAGGCTCAGTCACAGAAAGGGTTTATGTTTTTGGCGCGGTCTTTCTGTATCTTTCAAAGTTTGCAGTGTGAAAAGGCTTTAAACTGTATATGTACTTGCTCGCTCACTCGTTTTTTCTCCTTTTTGACTGATAAATGAGTGCCGGTCATGTGCAAAACTGTATACGCATTTGCATAGTCAATACCACATTAATTTTTTGCACGGTATCTTTGTCAATCTAAATAATTCTTGCAAAACCTCAGATTTGCGCAAGATCTAGGAACATGCATATGATAAAAAACCGCATGTGTTATGTGCACAATATTGCCACAATTTGTGTAGTATGCTATAAAAGTGCATTAACTTGTGCTAAACAATTGCTCCTTAAAAAATTGTGTACGTTTGTCCGTTTTTGTGACCAAAAATGAGGGCTGGCTATTGGTGGTCAAAATACACTCTAGAGCCAGCCCTCATCTTTTTAAAAAAATCTATGGCAATGATGAGACGTGCCTTTTCTCATGAGCTGTGTATTTGTTGTAAAAAAAAATCAGATTTTTGAAATCCAGTTATCCTGCTGAAACATAAAAAATGCTGGTTGATATTAGTGGGTGGAAAAGCTAGATTCTCACTGATATTGTTCCTGATCTTCCATTTTTCTTTTTTACAGCGGCTTCAGGATGCTGAAGACATGTCCACTATGTTACAAAGCATTTACTCAACTGCCACAGCACCTTACACGACAATGCCTTAGATGCTGTACACAAGAGGAGAAGGATGCGCTAGTGAAAGAATCTAGAAACTCACTGATAGCAATTGCAACAAAAGGAACATATATCCCTTATGACAAGATTCCAGAGATCACTACAAAGGACGATCTTATCTCCTTCCTGGAGGACAGAGGGTTTATAGTACCCGAGAAACCAACTATGGCCAGGTATGCCCCACTAGCATCTTATTCTTTGAATACTGATGTTCATACTTGTGTAAGCTTTATAGATTTGCATATATGTTCTGAACTATGCCAAATAATCACGTGTATTTTATATTTACAGGATTGTTGAAGATGAGGGGGCATCACCTGTGCAGGAGGAGCTGACAGCCAGTGAGCAAGAGCTGCCTAATGAGGAGGAAGTGCTGCCTGTTGAGGAGGAAATGTCTACAGTCATCGAGGAGGAGTCGCCCGTCCCAGAGGAAGAGCCGCCCGTCCCAGAGGAAGAGCTGTCCGTCACAGAGGAAGAGCCGTCCGTCCCAGAGGAAGAGCCGCCCGTCACAGTGGAAGAGCCGTCCGTCACAGAGGAAGAGCCGCCCGTCACAGTGGAAGAGCCGTCCGTCACAGAGGAAGAGACGCCCGTCCCAAAGGATTATGATGTCTACAGGTCAGTGTAAATTTATACAAGGAATTTACTTTAATCCCTTGCTCAAACATTGCCTTGGCCTCAGCACATCCTGGCTTTTAGGCCACTTTAAAAAATTGTCAACACTGCTGGCCTACTCAAGATTGTACTTCACGTTATTACTAAGGATTTTTATAATTTACAGGACTGTTGAAGATGAGAAGCCATCTACATCAACTGGCACATCGGCACGCCGAGCCATATCAAATCCTGAATTGGTGCATCTTTCAGCTGCAGAAGACTATACATCCTCTGAAACATCCGACAGTGAAGCCGATCAACAACCAGAGACCAGAGAAAGAGAGGAAAATACCAGCCAAACAGATGAAGACAGGCCGAGGTCAGTTAGTGTGTGTAACATTCTCACTCATCATGCTTTTATATATATATATACATATCTATATATATCTATATATATATATCTATATATATATATATCTATATATATATATATATATATATATATATATATATCTATATATATATATATATATTGAGCAAAAAAACAATACAAATAATGTTTAACTGGGACAATTAATAGCATATCCCACAACTTTACAGCCCTTACAAAGTAATTTTTTCTCCTATTTTAGGCAATAGATTTCCCTTCCATTGCAGCCATAAAACAGGATGCCAAAAAAGTGCCCTACACACAGACAGCTCTGTGGGGCACACAGCTTTGGCGGGGCATACTAAAATGCACTGCCATTACGATTTTCATCTGTGGGCCAGTAGAGGATGATGTACTAGCTTTACCCACAGATGAACTTCAGAACACGCAGTGTTCAGCAGTGGATGCTGCGTATAAAGGGCAGGCAGCCAGCAAAGTGCTGCTGCCAGTCAGAGCACTGGGGTCCACAGAAATCGGGCCTGGGGACACAGAAATGTTTACCACCCCTGACAACGGTGAGTGGAACCCCCAGCTGTCAAGGTCCCCGACATTTCCCCAGATTCTTCCACTGGGTGAGGGCCCCATGAATGCGTCGTTACAGGGAACCCTGGACTCACAGGCCCCATAGCGGCTGCATAGTCTACTGCCATTGGCAGGACGTCACTATATATATGCTGTATATGCTTACACAGTATTTTTCTCAAAGTTCTAATTTGTTTCTACTCTGACCTGTTGTTCTTTCTTCCAAATTTGTAGGATGACAAGCCAGAAATGGACTGTTGACAAGAGGATCAAAATGAAAGATGCAGGTTATTATGATCACCATTCTCTGTCTCATCCAATATTAAAAGGTTTTTCCTCTTATTTGCAGAACCATTGCAAGCTGGAAAGATACAAACAAATTGTTGAAAATGTGTCAAGGTTTTTATACTTTATGAACAAACGCCGTGTGAGCCTCAACTTTGCGACAAAGATTGAAAACGCCCATTTATTTTTCAAAAACCTTCAAGATCTCGGTCTGTGCAACCAAACTGTCACCAACTACATTAAGAATGTCCGGAAATTTGTACATTATCAACTATTTGCAACCAATTTACGCGATAAAAATGAAAAACTCTTCAAGGCAATGAAGTATTTCCAGTATGTGACTGCGGATATTCAGAAGAAATTTTCCAAGGGAGTTGCAAAAGAAGTTGTCAGCAAAAGGTATGTCAGCTAATTTTTATCCTTTCAGATGTATGCACAATTATTATTTTTTCTCTTTTCTCTCTCCCGCCAGGATTTTTCATACATGACTTAAAAATAGGCCTCACCTATCAGTCACATTTATTAATCTTTCTCTTAGGTACCTGGAGTTGCATAAATTGGACAAAACACCTCAGCAATGCCAGGAGATCCTGACCGTTGCAAAGCCAGATTTCCTGCAAGCCATCGAGGATGTCCAAGGAGGATCCCGAAATGAAGTGCATCAGTTGGAGATTCTCTATTACCTTGAGGCCTTAATCATACTAAAACACTTACAAAGACCAGGAGTTGTCAGAAACATGACGGTAAGTAACAACCTACTCATTATCCTGATTTAAAGCCACATGTCTATCTAACTTTCCCATGTCTTGACTCACAGGTTTCTGAGTGGACAGAGAGGATGCGTCACATCTATCAAAATGAACAGCTAATAATTGTCGGAGTTAAATCCCATAAGACTGCTGCCCACCAAGTAGCCTGTTTTGTGCTTACTGAAGAAGAAGAAAAGGTAAGATGTTCCTGTCACTACGATGGCACCCACATTAGAGAGGGATCTGTTAGTTGTCATGACTTCAACCCGTAGGATTAGTGGCATTCTGTCCCTTTTAGTAGATCCTCCCTTTAACCAGATTTTACAGGACAACTTGGTGCTACATCCTCATGCAGGTGTGTTGGGAGTCTTTCCCTTATTTCCCTGCAGTATCCAGGATGCTAAACCATAGTATCGGTGTCCAGAATAGTGCATTTTCTTAACAATAATGCTTGTTGCAGCAGCATCCAGAATGCATTATCAGTAGGAACAGATATGCTCTCCCTTATCACAGATGTTCTGCACTTTAAATGAATGGTGGGCAGTTTATAGTCTGACATATGTTTGGTGTGAGGTGACTTTTCTATATATTTAGATTGTGTGGTTCCTATCATGCTCTGAAATCCAACTGAGGCGGAGGAGAGATACTGCCCTTTTAGTCTGTAGGTTTCGCTCTCCTGGTTAGGCACATCCCTCCCTCACGTTGGTGCGGTCATTGACTCCAGTAATTAATTTAGTCTATTTCAAATTTTCTTATCTTAATATTGAAGGGCCCAACTCAATTTTTATTAAGTGGTTTACTGTTTTTTGTTTTGTTTATTTACAGTGGTTTAACATCTACTTTAAAAAAGTGAGACGGGTGCTGGCCAAAAAAGACAGTCCAGATAAATTCTTCTTATCGACTACAGGAAGACAGATATATAATGTATCCACCGACCTTCATCGCTACCAGAAGAAGTAAGTCTTAAAAGTTAAAAATCCTACATATTAGATGTTGTGCCATGTATTTATGATCTACTCTATTGCTATCTAGGTACAAACTTAAATCCATCTCTAGTCAGGTGGCAAGAAAAACTTGTGAAACATGGACCGTGTCACATTTAACAGAGACACAGAGGTATCTTTTCTCCAAATATCTCAGTCATTCCAACATGACAGCAGAGAGGAATTACAGAGAAAAAACGTTAGGAGACCTCTGCCAAGCATACACACTGGTCTTGGCAGCAGGGAAATCATCGGAAAATCAACCTCAACCCAGCAGCTCAAGGTAATTTATTGCAAAGCAGTTATGATCTATTTCACCAAATTGTTGATAAAATGTAATATTCTGTTTTCTATCTCCCCTAAAGAGAAGCAGAAGAGAGCAATGGAGAAGAGGAGCAAATGGTCCAGCAAGCTGAAGACTACAGTGCCCAGGGTGAAACAGAGGACCTCGGTGTGTCAAATTTAAATACTAAGACTCAAAGGTGGGTATATTATTAAATCAAGCAAGCTAGTAGGAGTTGGCAAACTGTACATAGCTTGTGATGTTATGGACAATGACTTGTTCTTCTGAGCATCCTCAGCACCTATACCCAGGCAAAGTGCTCTCAGTAGCGGCCACTTGTAGACAGTATGCGGAAGGGTATATTACAGGCGTTTATTGATGATATCTCCATCGCAGAACAAACCTCGATGCCTAAACTTTTAGGATTGATAGAAGATATCCTTATACCACTCTAAGTGCCCAGAAAATGTAATGTTATTATTTATATCAGGCGGAGAGCACCAATCGAACCTAGGGTCACAACAAGGTCCATGAAGACAGGGATGCAGTTGAGGAAAAGGAAACACCCAGGGTAATTGGTCAATATACTCATTCACATTGTCCTTGAACAATAAACATTTCGGTTTTAACATATGTATTCCCCTTCTTTCCTTTAAAGAGATTAAGAAGACGGCAGTGATCAGCTCCCAAGAAAGAATGAGGCGTTTCGGAGACTAAAGTTCCAGTCTTGTTAAAGTTTCTGAATTCATGTTTTATTTGTTTCTTTTCTATTCTAGGTTGTTCTACAATTCCAGGTGAACGGGGCCCTCGAAGCAATGGGAGAAGATTTTCTTTATTATAAACATTTGTACTGTTTGTATTAGTGTTAAAGGGATTCTGTCACCAGGTTTTAGCCATCTCATCTGAGCGCACCATAATGTGGACACAGACATCTTTATTCCAGTGATATATCACTTACTAGGCTGCTCAGTGTAGTTTGCATTAAAACACTGTTAAATCATCTGGAGATTATCATTAGAGCACTACTCCAGTAGTCCAGTCATACTTGGGAGCTGCCAAATCTGCAACAGAGAAAACAGTAATTTTATCAAAATGACAGCAAGGAGCTCAGTAAGTGAAACATTGCTGGATCAGGATTTCTATCTCTACATTATGCTGCTGTCCGATGGGATGTCAAAAACCTGGTGACAGAGTCCTTTTAATAACTATTTTAAAGATAAATATAAAGTGGAAGTCCTATGGCTATGATGAAACAATTCTGACAACTGTTCAAATGGCACAATCATTTACTACCGTCAGGTTTCTGAGCCGTTTAGTCTAATGCTTTGTCAGTATTACTAGAATCCATAATAATTTAAAGGTCAGGTAGCCATAAAAGTGCTCCTGCCAGTCAGAGCAGTGCAGTCCCTGGAAATCAGGCCTAGGGAAGCAGAATATATTACCATCCCTAACAACGGTAAGCATGACCCCCAGCTGTCCAGCAACACGACATGTAGAACTGCCTATAAAAATGACCATTTGTCCAGTCAGTGCATCACTCTCTGGTGCCCTTTTACACTGGCACACTGCTTTCTGTCTCTCTCTCTTTCTCTCTCTCCAGTGCAATGCTCTCTGGTGCTCTTTCACTCTCTTTCCAGTGCACCACTCTCTGATGTGTTCTCTTTCTCCCTACTGCACCGCTCTCTGGCACTCCTCTGTCTTTATAGTGCAGTGCTCTCTTTTGTGCTCTCTCAGTCTCCAGTGCATCACTGGCGCTCACTTTTGATCTCTCCCCATTGCACCACTCTCTCGCATGCTCTCTCTCTGGTGCTTTCTTTCCATCCAAAGTGCCTTTTTTTGTCTCTGTGCCTTCACGAGCCTCTCAATCTCTGTCTTTGCCCATCTGTGGCTCTCTATCGGTCTCTGTGCCTCTCTGTCCCTCCCTGTGCTTCTATTTACCTTTTGCATCCCTCTATGTGCCTACCTTTGCCCCTTTGCTCCCCTCTTTGCCTCTATGTGCCTCTCAATGACTCTCTCTCATGCACACCTCTTCCTGTAGGTCAAAGGTAAGAAGCACTACTCAAGTTGCAGCAGAGAAGATTAATTGGTAAGTAACCACAAAGCTACACAGTGTTTAACACTTGTGTATTTTTTAAGAATCTTGTTCCTGTAGGATGCTTCCTGAACATTAAAGTGAATTGTCAGGAAACATCTTTAAGCTACAGGATCCTTGAAAAATATGCAAGTTTTTATTGGATGATTTGTCAGGCTATCAACAATCACACAGGGCCACAGGCCCGTCAACAGGGCAATAGCCCACTCCACAAGGCCAATGACCCTTTGCAAAGGGCCAGAGGTCCCTTTCCGCAGTGCCATAGGCATTTCCACAGGGCCATAACCCACTCCAGCTCTCTCCACAGGGCAACAGGCCCATTTGAAGGGCCACAGATCCCTCTTCAGGGTCACAGGCCTTTCCACAGGGCCGCACCCACCTTCAGCTCTCTCCACAGGGCCATAGGCCCTTTCCTCAGGGCCACAAGCCCCTCCAGCTCTCTCCACAGGACCACAGGCTCCTACCGGGCCACAGGCCTTTACACAGTGCCACAAGCCCCTCCAGCTCTTTCCACAGGCAATCATGTTGCATTTTGTTTACTGCAAAAGACTTCATAGGCCCCAATCTTACTCCAGAGCCTTCCACAGGCCCCTCCAGCCCACTCCACATGGCCTTTTTTAGCAGAGCAAAACTCCCTCCAGCTCTCTTTACATCACTACATGCCCCTCTGCGGGCAAATAACCCCTTCAACTCTCTCCACAGTACCATAGGCTCCTTCTGCCGGGCCACAAGCATTTCCACAGGGCCACAATCCCCTCCAACTCTTCTCCACAGGACAACAAGCTCTCATTACAGGGCCATAGCTCCCCTCCACAGGGCCAAATGCACTTTCTGCATGGACACAGCCCCATTTAGCTCTCTCCACAGAGACACAAGGCCCGTCTGCAGAGCACAAGCCCCCTCTTCAAGGCCAAAAGGCCTTTCTACATGGCCATAGTCATTTCCATAGGGCATGAGCCCCTCCAGCTCTCTCCACAGGGCAACAGACCCCTATACAGGGTCACAGGCCTTTCCACAGGGCCACAACACCTTCAGCTCTCTCCACATGACCACAGGCTCCTACTGGGCCACAGGCCTTTCCACAGTGCCACAAGCCCCTCCAGCTCTCTCCACAGGCAATCATGTTGCATGTTGTTTACTGCAAAGGACTTCATAGGCCCAAATCTTACTCCAGAGTCTTCGAAAGGCCCCTCCAGCCCGCTCCACATGGCCTTTTCGTCAGGACACAACTCCCTCCAGCTCTCTTTACATCGCCACATGCTCCTCAGCGGGGCCACAGACACCTATACAGGGTCACAGGCCTTTCCACAGGGCCTCAACCCCTTCAGCTGTCTCCACAGGACCACAGGCTTTTCCACAGCCCACAACTCCTTCCAGCTCTCACCACAGGGCCACAGCCCCTTCCACAGGGTTAAAGGGCATATCCATAGGGCCACAGACCTTTCCACAGGGCCACAACACCCTCCAGCTCTCTCCACAGGACAAGAAGCTCTCTTTACAGGGCCATAGCTCACCTCCACAGGGCCAAAAGCACTTTCCACACGGCCACAACTCCCAACAGCTCTCTCCACAGAGTCACAGGGCCCGTCTGCAGGGCACAAGCCCCCTCTTCAAGGCCAAAAGGCCTTTCTACATGGCCATAGTCATTTCCATAGGGCACGAGCCCCTCCAGCTCTCTCCACAGGGCAACGGACCCCTATACAGGGTCACAGGTCTTTCCACAGGGCCACAATCCCCTCCAACTCTTCTCCACAGGACAACAAGCTCTCTTTACCGGGCCATAGCTCCCCTCCACAGGGCCAAATGCACTTTCTGCATGGCCACAGCCCCCTTTAGCTCTCTCCACAGAGACACAAGGCCCGTCTGCAGGGCACAAGCCCCCTCTTCAAGGCCAAAAGGCCTTTCTACATGGCCATAGTCATTTCCATAGGGCACAAGCCCCTCCAGCTCTCTCCACAGGGCAACGGACCTCTATACAGGGTCACAGGCCTTTCCACAGGGCCACAACACCTTCAGCTCTCTCCACAGGACCACAGGCTCCTACTGGGCCACAGGCCTTTCCACAGTGCCACAAGCCCCTCCAGTTCTCTCCACAGGCAATCATGTTGCATGTTGTTTACTGCAAAGGACTTCATAGGCCCAAATCTTACTCCAGAGCCTTCCACAGGCCTCTCCAGCCCGCTCCACATGGCCTTTTCCTCAGGCCACAACTCCCTCCAGCTCTCTTTACATCGCCACATGCCCCTCTGCGGGGCCACAGACCCCTATACAGGGTCACAGGCCTTTCCACAGGGCCACAACACCTTCAGCTCTCTCCACAGGACCACAGGCTACTACCGGGCCACAGGTCTTTCCACAGTGCCACAAGCACCATCCAGCTCTCTCCACAGGCAATCATGTTGCACTTTTGCAACAAGAGTCAATTTTTGTTGCAGTTCGGCAACATTGGAGTCAACCCTGTTGCAAATCGGACACGAAGCTTGAAAATTTAGATGTTTACTGCAAAGGACTTCATAGGCCCCCATCTTACTCCAGAGCCTTCCACAGGCCCCTCCAGCACGCTCCACATGGCCTTTTCCACAGGCCACAACTCCATCCAGCTCTCTTTACATCGCCACATGCCCCTCTGCGGGGCAACAGACCCCTATACAGGGTCACAGGCCTCTCCACAGGGCCTCAACCCCTTCAGCTCTCTCCACAGGACCACTGGCTCCTTCTGCCGGGCCACAAGCCTTTCCACAGGGCCACAATCCCCTCCAATTCCACAGGACAACAGGCTCTCTTTACAGGGCCATAGCTCCCCTCCACAGGGCCAAATGCACTTTCCACATTGCCACAACCCCCTCCAGCTCTCTACACAGAGTCATGGGGCCCGTCTGCAGGGCACAAGCCCCTTCATCAAGGCCAAGGGGCCTTTCTACAGGGCCACTGGCCTTTAAATAGTGCCACAACCTCCTCTGGCTCTCTCAAGAGGGCCACAGGCTCCTTCTACAGGGCAAGGGCCCCCTCCACAAGGCCAAAGGCCCTTGGCAAAGGGCCATAGGTCCATTCCACAGGGCCATAGTCATTTCCATAGGGCCATAACCCCCCTCAAGCTCTCTCCACAGAACCGC
The DNA here is from genome assembly GCF_046119375.1 of Phyllobates terribilis. NCBI lineage: Eukaryota > Metazoa > Chordata > Amphibia > Anura > Dendrobatidae > Phyllobates > Phyllobates terribilis. Next base: position 4,184,303 of record NW_027362871.1, on the reverse strand, counting down.
AGGCTCCTTCTACAGGTTTACAGGCATATACACAGGGCCACATCCGCCTTCACCTCTCTCCACAAGGCGACAGGGCCCTTTCACTGTGTCATAGGCCTTTCCATAAGGCCACAACCCCCTCTGTCTCTCTCAAAAAGGACAGAGGCTCCCTTTACAAGGCAACAGCCCCCTCCACAAGGCCAAAGGCCTTTTTCAAAGGGCCACAGGTCCCTTTCGCAGGGCCATAGGCATTTCCCCAAGGCAATAACCCCCTCCAGCTCTCTCCACAGGACCACAGGCTCCTTCTACAAGACTACAACCCCTTTGAGCTCTTTCATCAGGGCCACAGCCTCCTCCGCCCCCCTTTAATCAGTTAAAAGGGCTCAATTGAGTGACCACAACACCTTCAGCTCTCTCCACAGGACCACAGGCTCCTACTGAGCCACAGGACTTTCCACAGTGCCACAAGCCCCTCTAGCTCTCTCCACAGGCAATCATGTTGCATGTTTTTTACTGCAAAGGACTTCATAGGCCCAAATCTTACTCCAGAGCCTTCCACAGGCCCCTCCAGCCGGCTCCACATGGCCTTTTCCTCAGGCCACAACTCCCTCCAGCTCTCTTTACATCGCCACATGCCCCTCTGCGGGGCCACAGACCCCTATACAGGGTCACTGGCCTTTCCACAGGGCCTCAACCCCTTCAGCTCTCTCCACAGGACCACAGGCTTTTCCACAGCCCACAACTCCTTCCAGCTCTCACCACAGGGCCACAGCCCCTTCCACAAGGCTAAAGGGCCTATCCATAGGGCCACAGACCTTTCCACAGGGCCACAACACGCTCCAGCTCTCTCCACAGGACAAGAAGCTCTCTTTACAGGGCCATAGCAAACCTCCACAGGGCCAAATGCACTTTCCACACGGCCACAACTCCCAACAGCCCTCTCCACAGAGTCACAGGGCCCGTCTGCAGGGCACAAGCCCCCTCTTCAAGGCCAAAAGGCCTTTCTACATGGCCATAGTCATTTCCATAGGGCACGAGCCCCTCCAGCTCTCTCCACAGAGCAACGGACCCCTATACAGGATCACAGGCCTTTCCACAGGGCCACAACACCTTCAGCTCTCTCCACAGGACCACAGGCTCCTACTGGGCCACAGGCCTTTCCACAGTGCCACAAGCCCCTCCAGCTCTCTCCACAGGCAATCATGTTGCATGTTGTTTACTGCAAAGGACTTCATAGGCTCAAATCTTACTCCAGAGCCTTCCACAGGCCTCTCCAGCCCGCTCCACATGGCCTTTTCCTCAGGCCACAACTCCCTCCAGCTCTCTTTACATCGCCACATGCCCCTCTGCGGGGCCACAGACCCCTATACAGGGTCACAGGCCTTTCCACAGGGCCTCAACCCCTTCAGCTGTCTCCACAGGACCACAGGCTTTTCCACAGCCCACAACTCCTTCCAGCTCTCACCACAGGGCCACAGCCCTTTCCACAAGGCTAAAGGGCCTATCCATAGGGCCACATACCTTTCCACAGGGCCACAACACCCTCCAGCTCTCTCCACAGGACAAGAAGCTCTCTTTACAGGGCCATAGCTCACCTCCACAGGGCCAAATGCACTTTCCACACGGCCACAACTCCCAACAGCTCTCTCCACAGAGTCACAGGGCCCGTCTGCAGGGCACAAGCCCCCTCTTCAAGGCCAAAAGGCCTTTCTACATGGCCATAGTCATTTCCATAAGGCACGAGCCCCTCCAGCTCTCTCCACAGGGCAACAGACCCCTATACAGGATCACAGGCCTTTCCACAGGGCCACAACACCTTCAGCTCTCTCCACAGGACCACAGGCTCCTACTGGGCCACAGGCCTTTCTACAGTGCCACAAGCCCCTCCAGCTCTCTCCATATGCAATCATGTTGCATGTTGTTTACTGCAAAGGACTTCATAGGCTCAAATCTTACTCCAGAGCCTTCCACAGGCCTCTCCAGCCCGCTCCACATGGCCTTTTCCTCAGGCCACAACTCCCTCCAGCTCTCTTTACATCGCCACATGCCCCTCTGCGGGGCCACAGACCCCTATACAGGGTCACAGGCCTTTCCACAGGGCCTCAACCCCTTCAGCTGTCTCCACAGGACCACAGGCTTTTCCACAGCCCACAACTCCTTCCAGCTCTCACCACAGGGCCACAGCCCTTTCCACAAGGCTAAAGGGCCTATCCATAGGGCCACAGACCTTTCCACAGGGCCACAACACCCTCCAGCTCTCTCCACAGGACAAGAAGCTCTCTTTACAGGGCCATAGCTCACCTCCACAGGGCCAAATGCACTTTCCACACGGCTACAACTCCCAACAGCTCTCTCCACAGAGTCACAGGGCCCGTCTGCAGGGCACAAGCGCCCTCTTCAAGGCCAAAAGGCCTTTCTACATGGCTATAGTCATTTCCATACGGCACGAGCCCCTCCAGCTCTCTCCACAGGGCAACGGACCCCTATACAGGGTCACAGGCCTTTCCACAGGGCCACAACACCTTCAGCTCTCTCCACAGGACCACAGGCTCCTACTGGGCCACAGGCATTTCCACAGTGCCACAAGCCCCTCCAGCTCTCTCCACAGGCAATCATGTTGCATGTTGTTTACTGCAAAGGACTTCATAGGCTCAAATCTTACTCCAGAGCCTTCCACAGGCCTCTCCAGCCCGCTCCACATGGCCTTTTCCTCAGGCCACAACTCCCTCCAGCTCTCTTTACATCGCCACATGCCCCTCTGCGGGGCCACAGACCCCTATACAGGGTCACAGGCCTTTCCACAGGGCCTCAACCCCTTCAGCTGTCTCCACAGGACCACAGGCTTTTCCACAGCCCACAACTCCTTCCAGCTCTCACCACAGGGCCACAGCCCTTTCCACAAGGCTAAAGGGCCTATCCATAGGGCCACATACCTTTCCACAGGGCCACAACACCCTCCAGCTCTCTCCACAGGACAAGAAGCTCTCTTTACAGGGCCATAGCTCACCTCCACAGGGCCAAATGCACTTTCCACACGGCCACAACTCCCAACAGCTCTCTCCACAGAGTCACAGGGCCCGTCTGCAGGGCACAAGCCCCCTCTTCAAGGCCAAAAGGCCTTTCTACATGGCCATAGTCATTTCCATAGGGCACGAGCCCCTCCAGCTCTCTCCACAGGGCAACAGACCCCTATACAGGATCACAGGCCTTTCCACAGGGCCACAACACCTTCAGCTCTCTCCACAGGACCACAGGCTCCTACTGGGCCACAGGCCTTTCTACAGTGCCACAAGCCCCTCCAGCTCTCTCCACAGGCAATCATGTTGCATGTTGTTTACTGCAAAGGACTTCATAGGCTCAAATCTTACTCCAGAGCCTTCCACAGGCCTCTCCAGCCCGCTCCACATGGCCTTTTCCTCAGGCCACAACTCCCTCCAGCTCTCTTTACATCGCCACATGCCCCTCTGCGGGGCCACAGACCCCTATACAGGGTCACAGGCCTTTCCACAGGGCCTCAACCCCTTCAGCTGTCTCCACAGGACCACAGGCTCCTACTGGGCCACAGGCCTTTCCACAGTGCCACAAGCCCCTCCAACTCTTCTCCACAGGACAACAAGCTCTCTTTACCGGGCCATAGCTCCCATCAACAGAGCGAAATGCACTTTCTGCACCGCCACTGCCCCCTTTAGCTCTCTCCACAGAGACACAAGGCCCGTCTGCAAGGCACAAGCCCCCTCTTCAAGGCCAGAAGGCCTGTCTACATGGCCATAGTCATTTCCATAGGGCACGAGCCCCTACAGCTCTCTCCACAGGGCAACGGACCCCTATACAGGGTCACAGGCCTTTCCACAGGGCCTCAACCCCATCAGCTCTCTCCACAGGACCACTGGCTCCTTCTGCCGGGCCACAAGCATTTCCACAGGGCCACAATCCCCTCAAACTCTTTTCCACATGACAACAAGCTAACTTTACAAGGACATAGCTCCTTTCCTCATAGCCAGCCATCATGGTGTTTGTGTTATTAAAGAAAAAAAAAATTTGAGGGCTGGCTAGAGGCAGCCGTGGACACACTATAGCCAGCCCTCATGGTGTTTGTGTTATTAAAGAAAAAAAAATTGGGGGGTTGGCTAGAGGCAGCCGTGGACACACGATAGCCAGCCCTCATGGTGTTTGTGTTATTAAAGAAAAAAAAAATTGGGGGGCTGGCTAGAGGCAGCCGTGAACACACGATATCCAGCCCTCATGGTGTTTGTGTTATTAAAGAAAAAAAAAATTGGGGGGCTGGCTAGAGGCAGCCGTGGACACACAATAGCCAGCCCTCATGGTGTTTGTGTTATTAAAGAAAAAAAAAATTGGGGGGCTGGCTAGAGGCAGCCGTGAACACACGATAGCCAGTCCTCATGGTGTTTGTGTTATTAAAGAAAAAAAAAATTGGGGGGCTGGCTAGAGGCAGCCGTGGACACATGATAGCCAGCCCTCATGGTGTTTGTGTTATTAAAGAAAAAAAAATTGGGGGGCTGGCTAGAGGCAGCCGTGGACACACGATAGCCAGGCCTCATGGTGCTTGTGTTATTAAAGAAAAAAAAATTGGGGGGCTGGCTAGAGGTAGCCGTGGATACACGATAGCCAGCCCTCATGGTGTTTGTGTTATTAAAGAAAAAAAAAAATTGGGGGGCTGGCTAGAGGCAGCCGTGAACACACGATAGCCAGCCCTCATGGTGTTTGTGTTATTAAAGAAAAAAAAAAAATTGGGGGGCTGGCTAGAGGCAGCCGTGAACACACGATAGCCAGCCCTCATAGTGTTTGTGTTATTAAAGAAAAAAAAAATTGGGGTGCTGGCTAAAGGCAGCCATGGACACATGATAGCCAGCCCTCATGGTGTTTGTGTTATTAAAGAAAAAAAAATTGGGGGGCTGGCTAGAGGCAGCCGTGAACACACGATAGCCAGCCCTCATGGTGTTTGTGTTATTAAAGAAAAACAAAAATTGGGGGGCTGGCTAGAGGCAGCCGTGGACACACGATAGCCAGCCCTCATGGTGTTTGTGTTATTAAAGAAAAAAAAATTTGGGGGTTGGCTAGAGGCAGCCGTGGACACACGATAGCCAGCCCTCATGGTGTTTGTGTTATTAAAGAAAAAAAAAATTGGGGGGCTGGCTAGAGGCAGCCGTGAACACACGATAGCCAGCCCTCATGTTGTTTGTGTTATTAAAGAAAAAAAAAAAATTGGGGGGCTGGCTAGAGGCAGCCGTGGACACACGATAGCCAGCCCTCATGGTGTTTGTGTTATTAAAGAAAAAAAAAATTGGGGGGCTGGCTAGAGGCAGCCGTGAACACACGAAAGCCAGCCCTCATGGTGTTTGTGTTATTAAAGAAAAAAAAAATTGGGGGGCTGGCTAGAGGCAGCCGTGGACACATGATAGCGAGCCCTCATGGTGTTTGTGTTATTAAAGAAAAAAAAAATTGGGGGGCTGGCTAGAGGCAGCCGTGAACACACGATAGCCAGCCCTCATGGTGTTTGTGTTATTAAAGAAAAAAAAAATTGGGGGGCTGGCTAGAGGCAGCCGTGAACACACGATAGCCAGCCCTCATGGTGTTTGTGTTATTAAAGAAAAAAAAAATTGGGGGGCTGGCTAGAGGCAGCCGTGGACACATGATAGCCAGCCCTCATGGTGTTTGTGTTATTAAAGAAAAAAAAAATTGGGGGGCTGGCTAGAGGCAGCCGTGGACACACGATAGCCAGCCCTCATGGTGCTTGTGTTATTAAAGAAAAAAAAAATGGGGGGCTGGCTAGAGGTAGCCGTGGATACACGATAGCCAGCCCTCATGGTGTTTGTGTTATTAAAGAAAAAAAAAAATTGGGGGGCTGGCTAGAGGCAGCCGTGAACACACGATAGCCAGCCCTCATGGTGTTTGTGTTATTAAAGAAAAAAAAAAATTGGGGGGCTGGCTAGAGGCAGCCGTGGACACACGATAGCCAGCCCTCATGGTGTTTGTGTTATTAAAGAAAAAAAAATTAGGGGGCTGGCTAGAGGCAGCCGTGAACACACGATAGCCAGCCCTCATGGTGTTTGTGTTATTAAAGAAAAAAAATATTTGGGTGGCTGGCTAGAGGCAGCCGTGGACACACGATAGCCAGCCCTAATGGTGTTTGTGTTATTAAAGAAAAAAAAAATTGGGGGGCTGGCTAGAGGCAGCCGTGAACACACGATAGCCAGGCCTCATGGTGCTTGTGTTATTAAAGAAAAAAAAAATTGGGGGGCTGGCTAGAGGTAGCCGTGGATACACGATAGCCAGCCCTCATGGTGTTTGTGTTATTAAAGAAAAAAAAAATTGGGGGGCTGGCTAGAGGCAGCCGTGAACACACGATAGCCAGCCCTCATGGTGTTTGTGTTATTAAAGAAAAAAAAAATTGGGGGGCTGGCTAGAGGCAGCCGTGAACACACGATAGCCAGTCCTCATGGTGTTTGTGTTATTAAAGAAAAAAAAAATTGGGGGGCTGGCTAGAGGCAGCCGTGGACACATGATAGCCAGCCCTCATGGTGTTTGTGTTATTAAAGAAAAAAAAATTGGGGGGCTGGCTAGAGGCAGCCGTGGACACACGATAGCCAGGCCTCATGGTGCTTGTGTTATTAAAGAAAAAAAAATTAGGGGGCTGGCTAGAGGTAGCCGTGGATACACGATAGCCAGCCCTCATGGTGTTTGTGTTATTAAAGAAAAAAAAAAATTGGGGGGCTGGCTAGAGGCAGCCGTGAACACACGATAGCCAGCCCTCATGGTGTTTGTGTTATTAAAGAAAAAAAAAAAATTGGGGGGCTGGCTAGAGGCAGCCGTGAACACACGATAGCCAGCCCTCATAGTGTTTGTGTTATTAAAGAAAAAAAAAATTGGGGTGCTGGCTAAAGGCAGCCATGGACACATGATAGCCAGCCCTCATGGTGTTTGTGTTATTAAAGAAAAAAAAATTGGGGGGCTGGCTAGAGGCAGCCGTGAACACACGATAGCCAGCCCTCATGGTGTTTGTGTTATTAAAGAAAAACAAAAATTGGGGGGCTGGCTAGAGGCAGCCGTGGACACACGATAGCCAGCCCTCATGGTGTTTGTGTTATTAAAGAAAAAAAAATTTGGGGGTTGGCTAGAGGCAGCCGTGGACACACGATAGCCAGCCCTCATGGTGTTTGTGTTATTAAAGAAAAAAAAAATTGGGGGGCTGGCTAGAGGCAGCCGTGAACACACGATAGCCAGCCCTCATGTTGTTTGTGTTATTAAAGAAAAAAAAAAAATTGGGGGGCTGGCTAGAGGCAGCCGTGGACACACGATAGCCAGCCCTCATGGTGTTTGTGTTATTAAAGAAAAAAAAAATTGGGGGGCTGGCTAGAGGCAGCCGTGAACACACGAAAGCCAGCCCTCATGGTGTTTGTGTTATTAAAGAAAAAAAAAATTGGGGGGCTGGCTAGAGGCAGCCGTGGACACATGATAGCGAGCCCTCATGGTGTTTGTGTTATTAAAGAAAAAAAAAATTGGGGGGCTGGCTAGAGGCAGCCGTGAACACACGATAGCCAGCCCTCATGGTGTTTGTGTTATTAAAGAAAAAAAAAATTGGGGGGCTGGCTAGAGGCAGCCGTGAACACACGATAGCCAGCCCTCATGGTGTTTGTGTTATTAAAGAAAAAAAAAATTGGGGGGCTGGCTAGAGGCAGCCGTGGACACATGATAGCCAGCCCTCATGGTGTTTGTGTTATTAAAGAAAAAAAAAATTGGGGGGCTGGCTAGAGGCAGCCGTGGACACACGATAGCCAGCCCTCATGGTGCTTGTGTTATTAAAGAAAAAAAAAATTGGGGGGCTGGCTAGAGGTAGCCGTGGATACACGATAGCCAGCCCTCATGGTGTTTGTGTTATTAAAGAAAAAAAAAAATTGGGGGGCTGGCTAGAGGCAGCCGTGAACACACGATAGCCAGCCCTCATGGTGTTTGTGTTATTAAAGAAAAAAAAAAATTGGGGGGCTGGCTAGAGGCAGCCGTGGACACACGATAGCCAGCCCTCATGGTGTTTGTGTTATTAAAGAAAAAAAAAATTAGGGGGCTGGCTAGAGGCAGCCGTGAACACACGATAGCCAGCCCTCATGGTGTTTGTGTTATTAAAGAAAAAAAATATTTGGGTGGCTGGCTAGAGGCAGCCGTGGACACACGATAGCCAGCCCTAATGGTGTTTGTGTTATTAAAGAAAAAAAAAATTGGGGGGCTGGCTAGAGGCAGCCGTGAACACACGATAGCCAGTCCTCATGCTGCTTGTGTTATTAAAGAAAAAAAAAATTGGGGGGCTGGCTAGAGGTAGCCGTGGATACACGATAGCCAGCCCTCATGGTGTTTGTGTTATTAAAGAAAAAAAAAATTGGGGGGCTGGCTAGAGGCAGCCGTGAACACACGATAGCCAGCCCTCATGGTGTTTGTGTTATTAAAGAAAAAAAAAAAATTGGGGGGCTGGCTAGAGGCAGCCGTGAACACACGATAGCCAGCCCTCATGGTGTTTGTGTTATTAAAGAAAAAAAAAATTGGGGGGCTGGCTATAGGCAGCCATGGACACATGATAGCCAGCCCTCATGGTGTTTGTGTTATTAAAGAAAAAAAAAATTGGGGGGCTGGCTAGAGGCAGCCGTGAACACACGATAGCCAGCCCTCATGGTGTTTGTGTTATTAAAGAAAAACAAAAATTGAGGGGCTGGCTAGAGGCAGCCGTGGACACACGATAGCCAGCCCTCATGGTGTTTGTGTTATTAAAGAAAAAAAAATTTGAGGGTTGGCTAGAGGCAGCCGTGGACACACGATAGCCAGCCCTCATGGTGTTTGTGTTATTAAAGAAAAAAAAAATTGGGGGGCTGGCTAGAGGCAGCCGTGAACACACGATAGCCAGCCCTCATGGTGTTTGTGTTATTAAAGAAAAACAAAAATTGGGGGGCTGGCTAGAGGCAGCCGTGGACACACGATAGCCAGCCCTCATGGTGTTTGTGTTATTAAAGAAAAAAAAATTTGGGGGTTGGCTAGAGGCAGCCGTGGACACACGATAGCCAGCCCTCATGGTGTTTGTGTTATTAAAGAAAAAAAAAATTGGGGGGCTGGCTAGAGGCAGCCGTGAACACACGATAGCCAGCCCTCATGTTGTTTGTGTTATTAAAGAAAAAAAAAAAATTGGGGGGCTGGCTAGAGGCAGCCGTGGACACACGATAGCCAGCCCTCATGGTGTTTGTGTTATTAAAGAAAAAAAAAATTGGGGGGCTGGCTAGAGGCAGCCGTGAACACACGAAAGCCAGCCCTCATGGTGTTTGTGTTATTAAAGAAAAAAAAAATTGGGGGGCTGGCTAGAGGCAGCCGTGGACACATGATAGCGAGCCCTCATGGTGTTTGTGTTATTAAAGAAAAAAAAAATTGGGGGGCTGGCTAGAGGCAGCCGTGAACACACGATAGCCAGCCCTCATGGTGTTTGTGTTATTAAAGAAAAAAAAAATTGGGGGGCTGGCTAGAGGCAGCCGTGAACACACGATAGCCAGCCCTCATGGTGTTTGTGTTATTAAAGAAAAAAAAAATTGGGGGGCTGGCTAGAGGCAGCCGTGGACACATGATAGCCAGCCCTCATGGTGTTTGTGTTATTAAAGAAAAAAAAAATTGGGGGGCTGGCTAGAGGCAGCCGTGGACACACGATAGCCAGCCCTCATGGTGCTTGTGTTATTAAAGAAAAAAAAAATTGGGGGGCTGGCTAGAGGTAGCCGTGGATACACGATAGCCAGCCCTCATGGTGTTTGTGTTATTAAAGAAAAAAAAAAATTGGGGGGCTGGCTAGAGGCAGCCGTGAACACACGATAGCCAGCCCTCATGGTGTTTGTGTTATTAAAGAAAAAAAAAAATTGGGGGGCTGGCTAGAGGCAGCCGTGGACACACGATAGCCAGCCCTCATGGTGTTTGTGTTATTAAAGAAAAAAAAATTAGGGGGCTGGCTAGAGGCAGCCGTGAACACACGATAGCCAGCCCTCATGGTGTTTGTGTTATTAAAGAAAAAAAATATTTGGGTGGCTGGCTAGAGGCAGCCGTGGACACACGATAGCCAGCCCTAATGGTGTTTGTGTTATTAAAGAAAAAAAAAATTGGGGGGCTGGCTAGAGGCAGCCGTGAACACACGATAGCCAGGCCTCATGGTGCTTGTGTTATTAAAGAAAAAAAAAATTGGGGGGCTGGCTAGAGGTAGCCGTGGATACACGATAGCCAGCCCTCATGGTGTTTGTGTTATTAAAGAAAAAAAAAATTGGGGGGCTGGCTAGAGGCAGCCGTGAACACACGATAGCCAGCCCTCATGGTGTTTGTGTTATTAAAGAAAAAAAAAATTGGGGGGCTGGCTAGAGGCAGCCGTGAACATACGATAGCCAGTCCTCATGGTGTTTGTGTTATTAAAGAAAAAAAAAATTGGGGGGCTGGCTAGAGGCAGCCGTGGACACATGATAGCCAGCCCTCATGGTGTTTGTGTTATTAAAGAAAAAAAAATTGGGGGGCTGGCTAGAGGCAGCCGTGGACACACGATAGCCAGGCCTCATGGTGCTTGTGTTATTAAAGAAAAAAAAATTAGGGGGCTGGCTAGAGGTAGCCGTGGATACACGATAGCCAGCCCTCATGGTGTTTGTGTTATTAAAGAAAAAAAAAAATTGGGGGGCTGGCTAGAGGCAGCCGTGAACACACGATAGCCAGCCCTCATGGTGTTTGTGTTATTAAAGAAAAAAAAAAAATTGGGGGGCTGGCTAGAGGCAGCCGTGAACACACGATAGCCAGCCCTCATAGTGTTTGTGTTATTAAAGAAAAAAAAAATTGGGGTGCTGGCTAAAGGCAGCCATGGACACATGATAGCCAGCCCTCATGGTGTTTGTGTTATTAAAGAAAAAAAAATTGGGGGGCTGGCTAGAGGCAGCCGTGAACACACGATAGCCAGCCCTCATGGTGTTTGTGTTATTAAAGAAAAACAAAAATTGGGGGGCTGGCTAGAGGCAGCCGTGGACACACGATAGCCAGCCCTCATGGTGTTTGTGTTATTAAAGAAAAAAAAAATTGGGGGTTGGCTAGAGGCAGCCGTGGACACACGATAGCCAGCCCTCATGGTGTTTGTGTTATTAAAGAAAAAAAAAATTGGGGGGCTGGCTAGAGGCAGCCGTGAACACAAGATAGCCAGCCCTCATGTTGTTTGTGTTATTAAAGAAAAAAAAAAAATTGGGGGGCTGGCTAGAGGCAGCCGTGGACACATGATAGCCAGCCCTCATGGTGTTTGTGTTATTAAAGAAAAAAAAAATTGGGGGGCTGGCTAGAGGCAGCCGTGAACACACGAAAGCCAGCCCTCATGGTGTTTGTGTTATTAAAGAAAAAAAAAATTGGGGGGCTGGCTAGAGGCAGCCGTGGACACATGATAGCGAGCCCTCATGGTGTTTGTGTTATTAAAGAAAAAAAAAATTGGGGGGCTGGCTAGAGGCAGCCGTGAACACACTATAGCCAGCCCTCATGGTGTTTGTGTTATTAAAGAAAAAAAAAATTGGGGGGCTGGCTAGAGGCAGCCGTGAACACACGATAGCCAGCCCTCATGGTGTTTGTGTTATTAAAGAAAAAAAAAATTGGGGGGCTGGCTAGAGGCAGCCGTGGACACATGATAGCCAGCCCTCATGGTGTTAGTGTTATTAAAGAAAAAAAAAATTGGGGGGCTGGCTAGAGGCAGCCGTGGACACACGATAGCCAGCCCTCATGGTGCTTGTGTTATTAAAGAAAAAAAAAATTGGGGGGCTGGCTAGAGGTAGCCGTGGATACACGATAGCCAGCCCTCATGGTGTTTGTGTTATTAAAGAAAAAAAAAAATTGGGGGGCTGGCTAGAGGCAGCCGTGAACACACGATAGCCAGCCCTCATGGTGTTTGTGTTATTAAAGAAAAAAAAAAATTGGGGGGCTGGCTAGAGGCAGCCGTGGACACACGATAGCCAGCCCTCATGGTGTTTGTGTTATTAAAGAAAAAAAAAATTAGGGGGCTGGCTAGAGGCAGCCGTGAACACACGATAGCCAGCCCTCATGGTGTTTGTGTTATTAAAGAAAAAAAATATTTGGGTGGCTGGCTAGAGGCAGCCGTGGACACACGATAGCCAGCCCTAATGGTGTTTGTGTTATTAAAGAAAAAAAAAATTGGGGGGCTGGCTAGAGGCAGCCGTGAACACACGATAGCCAGGCCTCATGGTGCTTGTGTTATTAAAGAAAAAAAAAATTGGGGGGCTGGCTAGAGGTAGCCGTGGATACACGATAGCCAGCCCTCATGGTGTTTGTGTTATTAAAGAAAAAAAAAATTGGGGGGCTGGCTAGAGGCAGCCGTGAACACACGATAGCCAGCCCTCATGGTGTTTGTGTTATTAAAGAAAAAAAAAAAATTGGGGGGCTGGCTAGAGGCAGCCGTGAACACACGATAGCCAGCCCTCATGGTGTTTGTGTTATTAAAGAAAAAAAAAATTGGGGGGCTGGCTATAGGCAGCCATGGACACATGATAGCCAGCCCTCATGGTGTTTGTGTTATTAAAGAAAAAAAAAATTGGGGGGCTGGCTAGAGGCAGCCGTGAACACACGATAGCCAGCCCTCATGGTGTTTGTGTTATTAAAGAAAAACAAAAATTGGGGGGCTGGCTAGAGGCAGCCGTGGACACACGATAGCCAGCCCTCATGGTGTTTGTGTTATTAAAGAAAAAAAAATTTGAGGGTTGGCTAGAGGCAGCCGTGGACACACGATAGCCAGCCCTCATGGTGTTTGTGTTATTAAAGAAAAAAAAAATTGGGGGGCTGGCTAGAGGCAGCCGTGAACACACGATAGCCAGCCCTCATGGTGTTTGTGTTATTAAAGAAAAAAAAAATTGGGGGGCTGGCTGGAGGCAGCCGTGGACACACGATAGCCAGCCCTCATGGTGTTTGTGTTATTAAAGAAAAAAAAAATTGGGGGGCTGGCTAGAGGCAGCCGTGAACAGACAATAGTCAGCCCTCATGGTGTTTGTGTTATTAAAGAAAAAAAAAATTGGGGGGCTGGCTGGAGGCAGCCGTGGACACACGATAGCCAGCCCTCATGGTGTTTGTGTTATTAAAGAAAAAAAAAATTGGGGGGCTGGCTAGAGGCAGCCGTGGACACACGATAGCCAGCCCTCATGGTGCTTGTGTTATTAAAGAAAAAAAAAATTGGGGGGCTGGCTAGAGGTAGCCGTGGATACACGATAGCCAGCCCTCATGGTGTTTGTGTTATTAAAGAAAAAAAAAATTGGGGGGCTGGCTAGAGGCAGCCGTGAACACACGATAGCTAGCCCTCATGGCGTTTGTGTTATTAAAGAAAAAAAAAATTGGGGGGCTGGCTAGAGGCAGCTGTGGACACACGATAGCCAGCCCTCATGGTGTTTGTGTTATTAAAGAAAAAAAAAATTAGGGGGCTGGCTAGAGGCAGCCGTGGACACACGATAGCCAGCCCTCATGGTGTTTGTGTTATTAAAGAAAAAAAAAAAATTGGGGGGCTGGCTAGAGGCAGCCGTGAACACACGATAGCCAGCCCTCATGGTGTTTGTGTTATTAAAGAAAAAAAAATTGGGGGGCTGGCTAGAGGCAGCTGTGGACACACGATAGCCAGCCCTCATGGTGTTTGTGTTATTAAAGAAAAAAAAAATTAGGGGGCTGGCTAGAGGCAGCCGTGGACACACGATAACCAGCCCTCATGGTGTTTGTGTTATTAAAGAAAAAAAAAAATTGGGGGGCTGGCTAGAGGCAGCCGTGAACACACGATAGCCAGCCCTCATGGTGTTTGTGTTATTAAAGAAAAAAAAAATTGGGGGGCTGGCTAGAGGCAGCCGTGAACACACGATAGCCAGCCCTCATGGTGTTTGTGTTATTAAAGAAAAAAAATACTTGGGGGGCTGGCTAGAGGCAGCCGTGGACACACGATAGCCAGCCCTCATGGTGTTTGTGTTATTAAAGAAAAAAAAAATTGGGGGGCTGGCTAGAGGCAGCCGTGAACACACGATAGCCAGCCCTCATGGTGTTTGTGTTATTAAAGAAAAAAAAAATTGGGGGGCTGGCTAGAGGCAGCCGTGGACACACGATAGCCAGCCCTCATGGTGCTTGTGTTATTAAAGAAAAAAAAAATTGGGGGGCTGGCTAGAGGTAGCCGTGGATACACGATAGCCAGCCCTCATGGTTTTTGTGTTATTAAAGAAAAAAAAAAATTGGGGGGCTGGCTAGAGGCATCTGTGAACACACGATAGCCAGCCCTCATGGTGTTTGTGTTATTAAAGAAAAAAAAAATTGGGGGGCTGGCTAGAGGCAGCCGTGAACACACGATAGCCAGCCCTCATGGTGTTTGTGTTATTAAAGAAAAAAAATATTTGGGGGGCTGGCTAGAGGCAGCCGTGGACACACGATAGCCAGCCCTCATGGTGTTTGTGTTATTAAAGAAAAAAAAAATTGGGGGGCTGGCTAGAGGCAGCCGTGAACACACGATAGCCAGCCCTCATGGTGTTTGTGTTATTAAAGAAAAAAAAAATTGGGGGGCTGGCTAGAGGCAGCCGTGGACACACGATAGCCAGCCCTCATGGTGTTTGTGTTATTAAAGAAAAAAAAAATTGGGGGGCTGGCTAGAGGCAGCCGTGGACACACGATAGCCAGCCCTCATGGTGTTTGTGTTATTAAAGAAAAAAAAATTGGGGGGCTGGCTAGAGGCAGCCGTGGACACACGATAGCCAGCCCTCATGGTGTTTGTGTTATTAAAGAAAAAAAAAATTGGGGGGCTGGCTAGAGGCAGCCGTGGACACACGATAGCCAGCCCTCATGGTGTTTGTGTTATTAAAGAAAAAAAAAATTGGGGGGCTGGCTAGAGGCAGCCGTGAACACACGATAGCCAGCCCTCATGGTGCTTGTGTTATTAAAGAAAAAAAAAATTGGGGGGCTGGCTAGAGGCAGCCGTGGACACACGATAGCCAGCCCTCATGGTGCTTGTGTTATTAAAGAAAAAAAAAATTGGGGGGCTGGCTAGAGGTAGCCGTGGACACACGATAGCCAGCCCTCATGGTGTTTGTGTTATTAAAGAAAAAAAAAATTGGGGGGCTGGCTAGAGGCAGCCGTGGACACACGATAGCCAGCCCTCATGGTGCTTGTGTTATTAAAGAAAAAAAAAATTGGGGGGCTGGCTAGAGGCAGCCGTGGACACACAATAGCCAGCCCTCATGGTGTTTGTGTTATTAAAGAAAAAAAAAATTGGGGGGCTGGCTAGAGGCAGCCGTGAACACACGATAGCCAGCCCTCATGGTGCTTGTGTTATTAAAGAAAAAAAAAATTGGGGGGCTGGCTAGAGGCAGCCGTGGACACACGATAGCCAGCCCTCATGGTGCTTGTGTTATTAAAGAAAAAAAAAATTGGGGGGCTGGCTAGAGGTAGCCGTGGATACACGATAGCCAGCCCTCATGGTGTTTGTGTTATTAAAGAAAAAAAAAAATTGGGGGGCTGGCTAGAGGCAGCCGTGGACACACGATAGCCAGCCCTCATGGTGTTTGTGTTATTAAAGAAAAAAAAAATTGGGGGGCTGGCTAGAGGCAGCCGTGGACACACGATAGCCAGCCCTCATGGTGTTTGTGTTATTAAAGAAAAAAAAAATTGGGGGGCTGGCTAGAGGCAGCCGTGGACACACGATAGCCAGCCCTCATGGTGCTTGTGTTATTAAAGAAAAAAAAAATTGGGGGGCTGGCTAGAGGTAGCCGTGGATACACGATAGCCAGCCCTCATGGTGTTTGTGTTATTAAAGAAAAAAAAAAATTGGGGGCTGGCTAGAGGCATCCGTGAACACACGATAGCCAGCCCTCATGGTGTTTGTGTTATTAAAGAAAAAAAAAATTGGGGGGCTGGCTAGAGGCAGCCGTGGACACACGATAGCCAGCCCTCATGGTGTTTGTGTTATTAAAGAAAAAAAAATTGGGGGGCTGGCTAGAGGCAGCCGTGGACACACGATAGCCAGCCCTCATGGTGTTTGTGTTATTAAAGAAAAAAAAAATTGGGGGGCTGGCTAGAGGCAGCCGTGAACAAAATGCTTCATTTCTGCATCGTGGTTACATAGCCTTAGTGTTATTAAAGCAAAAAAAATTTGAGAGTTGGCTATATACATTATATGCCCAATATGAGGGCTGGATGCAGGTAATCCAGGACAACCAGCAGCCAGCTCTCATGCTTGCGTGCACATTAGAAAGAGAAACATTGCCATCTGGTGTTTTTACAATCCTAAAATAAAAAATTAAAAAGTTGGACAACATTGCCACCCGGTGGAGTTTCCTCAGAACACACAATGTCAACAAAAAAGTCAATGAGGGCTGGCTATTGGTCAATCAGGTAAGTGATTTAGCCAACCCTAATGTTACATTTTTTTGCATTTTTATTGCGTAGACCCCCTCAGGAGCGATATTTCAGGCCGCAGAGCGCGCAGTTTCGAGCAAAAATTTTGCCTTAACCCTGAAAAAAATTTAGCGCATCCCACCGCGTGCGTAAGCGTCCCAAATGCCAAAAAACAAATTTCCCCCATCAGTCCCTATATATTACTATAGTACAGAAGGTCATACTACCATATTGACTCTTTAGTCCAGTTCCAATGTATCAAGGTCAAGCCTGTTGCCCAAATGCAACAGATGTTGCATTCCGGCAACAAAAGTCGGCCATCTTGTGTCCCGTTTGCAACAAAAGGTCATCCTTTGTTGCCTTTCGGCAACATTTAAGGTCAAGCCTGTTGCAAACGGGACACGAAGCCTCTGATTTTGACCAAAGGTGCACCTCATCATCACAACTCCAAGTCAATAACACTTCTGTGAAATCTACCTGTCCAGTTATGAAGCAACACGGATTGTGAATCAATTTCTCCTGCTGTTGTGCAAATGGAGCAGACAACTGGTAGAAATGATAGGCAATTAGCCAGATACCCCCTATAAAGGAGTGGTTCTGCAGGTGGTGACCACAGACCATTTCTCTGTTCTCATTCTTTTTGGCTGATGTTTTGGTCACTTTTTCATTTTGCCATTGCTCTCACCCCTAGAGGTACATTAGCATTAGGCAGTGTCTACAGTACAACCCATAGAAGTTGCTCAGGTAGTGCCGTTCATCCAGGATGGCACATCAGTGCGAGCTGTGGCAAGAAGTGTAGCTGTGTCTGTCAGCACAGTGTCCAGAGCATGGAGCAGATACCAGGAGATGTGCAGGGAGCCATAGGAGGGCAACAACCCAGCAACAGGACCGTTACCTCCTCCTTTGTGCAAGGAGGAACAGGAGGAGCACTGCCAGAGCCCTGCAAAATGACCTCCAGCTGGCCACAAATGTGCATGTGTCTGCACAAACGGTTAGAAACCGACTCCATGAGGGTGGTATGAGGGCCCGATGTCCACAGATGGGGGTTGTGCTCACAGCCCAACACCGAGCAGGACGCTTGACATTTGCCACAGAACACCAGGATTGGCAAAGTCGCCACTGGTGCCCTCTGCTCTTCACAGATGAAAGCTCAGTATTGTGTGTGGCCTCCACGTGCCTGTATGACCTCCCTACAACGCCTGGGCATGCTCCTGATGAGGTTGCGGATGGTCTCCTGTGGGATCTCCTCCCAGACCTAGACTAAAGCATCAGCCAACTCCTGAACAGTCAGTGGTGCAACGCGACGTTGGTGGATGTGACTCGCCCCCTGGGCCATGGGGTACTCGTATCCGGGCAGTAGGGGAACGATGGGAGTAGTAGTGGCAACCCGGTTTCGTGGCTCAGGGTGGTCAGGCCAGTGGTAGTCCGTTATGTGCTGATGTTTATGTCCGACTACGCCACCCGTGGATTTGCGGTTATTAGGAACCGCCGCTGCATGCCGACCGCTGGGGCTGATGAGGTGTGCAGCTAGGGTAGTGTGACTCCCCACGGGAAGAGTACGGCCCCAGGGCAGTATAGTGGATGGTGGGAGTGATGGTGGTGAGAGTCCCAGTGCTGATAGTGCTGGAGAAGCAAGGAGCACACAGACAACAGGTTGCAGTCCAGGGTCTTTACTAGAACAGGTAAATTGACCCATAAACAGTCCCGGCTAGGAGGGGGACCTGGATGTCTGAGAGCAACGGGGAAATTGGCCCTGGTCAGGGTGAGGGTGTAGGCCTACCGTGCTTTCTGCGCTCCTTCTGGTTATCTCCTCCTGATAGGGTAACAGCCCACGTTTCCAAGCTTTCTGTGTATTCTCGCCTGTATGGCCTGCGACGTGGGTTCCTTTCTGCTCCCAGCCTTGTAGGGCTTTACTGGTACCTTCTGTTGTGGCAGGGCCTCCAGGCTTCTTAGGCCAAGGAATATACAGTCCCCTGCGGACTGGTTCTCTGCTGGGGGATGTGGAATCCTCTCAGCCTCAGACACCAAAGTCTGGTAAATTAAGTCCTCTTTCTGCCAAGACAGGCTCTCTTCGCCTCTTGTCTCTGGCTTGTGGCTCTCCTCCTGCCACACTTCCTCTTAGGTGCAGTGCAACTGTCTGTCCCTGTTCTGCTCTGGGACAAGTCTCAATGCTGAGACAGGCCATCCAGTTCTCTCTAACCCTGCCCCCAGCACCAGCTTTTATAGGGGCAGCCTGCTCCCCCTACTGGCCT
Source organism: Phyllobates terribilis (assembly GCF_046119375.1). Lineage (NCBI taxonomy): Eukaryota > Metazoa > Chordata > Amphibia > Anura > Dendrobatidae > Phyllobates > Phyllobates terribilis. The sequence continues at coordinate 4,165,668 of NW_027362871.1, read as the reverse complement.
GAGACAGGAGGCATTGCATGCTAATGTTCCCCTGACTAGAGAACCTCCCCCTTGCTCTCAGACACAGCTTTAATACATTTTGTGGCATCCAGGCCAGGGTGACACATTCCCCCCTAGTGAAATTTAGTACTCCGGGACTAAACAATAAACAAAGACAATAAAACATTAATAGACATTAATAGACAGACGACGCACAAATTGAGTTCTTAAGGTCACAGTGTGGCCTGTGACCGGGTGTCCATATCACCAATACAACGGGGAGCCTTAACCAGGTGGGGGTCTGTCCTACCCCAAGTCCTTCACAGTCTTAGTTCATTCCTTGGTTAGGCTCCGAACGCAGTCCATACCAGGTCCCGGTTATAAAAAGTCCATAACCTGTGAGTCCTTACAGTAACTGCAAGAAACTGAAACACGGAATTACCAAACATGCATGTAACTTTGCAAACAATTCAACATTTGGCAACAAGGTTATTTACAATTTTAGTGCGCTCTATATTCTCCAGCGAGCGGGTATCAGCCCCTTTGTGCTCCTGGTTGACCTACGTAGCCCACTGTCTGGTGGTGGACCAACCTGGCTTTCCCCACTAGCGTTAGGGGTACAGCTACCAGCTGGGTGTACAGGTAGGGAAGGCAGCTGTCTGTGGGTCCTTTGGCTTACCGCAGGCATGGCAGGCTCACTGTCAGCAGAGGGTTGACTCTCCTGGGCTGCTGGTACAGGCTCTTCTGCCTCTGGAACCGCTTGCTCCTCTTCACCTTCCGGCTCTGGTGTTGGTTGTTGCTGTGCCGGTTGCAGGAAATGCAGGACGGGTACCACTATGGCATCATTTATGCGAGTCCAGGACTGAGGGAACTCTCCGAGAACGGTGCTGATCAGTTCTTCCTTGTCCTCTGCGGGTTCAAGGTCACTCTGATCCTCTTCTGCACTACGGAGTTGCTCGGGGCATCTTTTGAGATGGTCTCTGGAGACGGTACTAGTGGTTTCTCCTCCGTCCTTGGTGATCACGCACACCTTCGGGTTGTCGTGATCAGACTGCAGTACGGTGTAGGGTTCCCTTTCCCACTGGTCGTCCAACTTGTGAAGCCTTCTTTTTCGCTTTAGGACTTGCTCACCAGGTTCTAGGGGACCAGCATAGGCGTGTTGGTTGAAGAGTTTTTCTTGCCTCTCTCTCACCTGGGCCAGGCTCTTCTCCACAGTCTACTGCACCTTCTTGTACTGCAGTTGCCTTTCCGTATCCCAGTCCGCATCCGGGGAGGTGTCCTCAGGCGTTAGGACTCCCATCTCCAGGTCTATAGGCAGCTTACCCGGTCTGGGTCGCATCAGGTAAGCCGGGGTGCAGTTGGTAGCATTCACCGGGATATGATTGTATAAGTCTATCAGGTCCGGCAGTTTTTCTGGCCACAGGCTGCGCTCCTCCAGGGGCAACGTCTTCAGGAGATCAATGACTATATTGTTCATCTTCTCACACATCCCGTTGGTTTGTGGGTGGTAAGGCGTTGTCCGAATCTTCTTACAGCCATAGAGGTTGCCGAACTCCTGGAAGATTTCAGCCTCGAACGCTGGACCCTGGTCTGTCAGGACCTGTTCCGGATACCCGTGTGGACGGCAGAAATATTGCTGGAAGGCTCTGGCCGCTGTTTGGGCTGTCAAGTCTTTTACTGGGACCACCACTAGAAAACGGGAATAGTGGTCCACGATTGTCAGGGCATAGATGTATCCTGACCGGCTGGGAGCCAATTTGACATGGTCCAGAGCTACCAGCTCAAGAGGCTGCGTGGTGACGATGGGCCTCAAGGGTGTCTTCTGGCTGGTGCGGTCCTTCCTCCTTAGGTGACAAGGGCCACAGTCTCTGCACCATTTTTCTACAGCTCCTCTCATGCCGACCCAAAAGAACCTTCCTCTTAGTAGGAACTCCAGTTTCTTCCAACCGAACCGATGTGTCCCGCTCTGTCATGGTAAGCCCCCAGGACCATAGCTGCATCCCGCCTTGGGACCACGACTTGCCAGGTCAGCTCGTGCGTACGGTGGTTGACAATCCTTCTGCACAACTTGCCTTCGTAGAGGAACAGCTTGCTCTTCTCTTTCCATAGCTGCTTGGCTTCCTCTGGAGCATCCGGATCTATGCGGGCATCTTCCTGGGTCAGCAGATCTTTCACCAGGCGGATGGCAGGGTCACTATCTTGGGTCTCGGCCCAGCTGTGTTGAGGTAGGGGATTTATCATCACGGTTGTTAGATCCTCCTCCTTCACGCGGTGGGAGTATTGAGCAGCTCCATACCGGTGAAACGCGGGGAGTTCTACCTCCTCCAGCTCTTCTGGGTCTTCGTCACCTTCAGATAAGTGAGGCATCCTCGATAGGGCGTCAGCGTTGGCATTGGTTTTGCCGGCCCGGTACTTGATCAGTCATAGTTGGAGAGACGGGCCATCCACCGCTGTTCTAGGGCACCCAGTCTTGCATTGTCCAGGTGTGTCAACGGGTTGTTGTCCGTGTACACGGTGAACTTTGCGGAGGCCAGGTAATGCTTGAAGCGTTCCGTCACGGCCCACACCACCGCCAAGAATTCTAGCTTGAAGGAGCTGTAATTCTCCGGGTTCCTCTTGGTGGGTCTCAGCTTCCGGCTGGCGTACGCGATCACCCTTTCTCTGCCCTGTTGGTTTTGGAACAGTACGGCTCCCAGTCCCACATTACTGGCATCTGTGTGGAGAATGAAAGGCTGGCCATAATCAGGGTAGGCCAGGATCTCGTCCCCTGTGAGGGCCATCTTTAGCTGGCGGAAGGACTCCTCTTCCGGTTTATCCCACTTGAAGGGCGGCTTTTGGCTCCTGGACTTAGACTGTCCGATCAGGAGGTCCTGCATAGGAGCTGCCATCTTAGTGAACCCGGGGATGAACCTTCGGTAGTAGCCTACCAACCCGAGAAACTGTCTCACCTCTTTGATGTTCGAGGGGCTTGGCCAGCTCTTGATTGCCGTGACCTTGTCAGGGTCGGGGGCCACTCCTTCCGCGCTTACCACGTGCCCTAGGTACTGGTCCTTTGGTTTCAGCAGGTGACACTTCGATGGTTTCACCTTCAGGCCATAGCCTGCCAGGGCTTCGAACACCTCGGCCAGGTGCTTTAGGTGGTCCTCGTAGGTCTTCGAATAGACGATCACGTCGTCCAGGTAAAGGAGGACCGTCTCGAAGTTTCGGTGCCCTAGACATCATTCCATCAGCCTCTGGAAGGTCCCTGGTGCGTTGCAGAGCCCGAAGGGCATACAGTTGAACTCACTCAGTCCCATCGGGGTGGTGAAGGCAGTCTTCTCCTTGTCAGCCTCTGCCACAGGAACCTGCCAGTACCCGCTAGTAAGGTCCAAAGTAGAAAAGAAGTTAGCAGATTTTAGTGCGGCTAAAGACTCCTCTATTCTAGGCAGCGGATATGCGTCTTTGTGGGTGATACGGTTGATTTGTCTATAGTCCACGCACATTCTCATGGTGCCGTCTTTCTTTTTGACCAGAACCAAGGGGGCTGCCCAGGGGCTACAGCTGTCTCTAATAACCCCAGCTTCTTTCATCTCTCTTAGCATGCCCTTTGCGTTCTGATAATGTGCAGGGGGTACAGGTCTGTGCCTCTCTTTTATTGGTGGGTGGCTCCCTGTGGGGATGTGGTGTTCTATCCCTTTTACTCTGCCGAAGTCTAGCGGGTGCTTACTAAAGACTCTCTCGTACTCCTGTACCACCCGGTAGACTCCTTGTTTTTGGTGCAGGGGAGTGGAGTCAGCACCCACATGGAGTTTCTGGCACCAGTCCTCCTTTTGTTTCTGGGAGCCATTACCCTCCGCCTGAGGAGATGGAGGCAAGGGTTCCACGGCCCTGATAGCTTTGTGTTCGACAACAAACAGTTTGGCGAGTGTAGCGTACCTGGGTAAGTGTACTTCCCTCTCCCCAATGTTGAGGATGCGGACGGGCACCCTCCCATGACGGACATCAACCACCCCCCGGGCTGTCAAAATGGTGGGCCTGCTGTCTGAGTACACGGGTTCTACCATGGCTTGGTAGTCTCTACCTCTCAACCCGATTGCAGTCCGACACCAGATCATCATTTCACTTTTGGGAGGCATGGAAATGGGGAATGGGTCACTCAGTCTTACGCTACCGATCTCACCACCAGACAGTTCTACCTGCTGCCGTCTCATCAGGGCTTTTATCTCCTTGTTGAGGACTCTCTGTTGGCTGGAACTAGCATTCACCGCCACCTGTTGTAGAATTACAATTACCTCTGAAAGACAATTTTCAATTACGTTAGTACCCACAGTTATTTTAGGGTGACTTTCACGACGGTCAATGTCCACAATAATCACCCCCTGTGCCGGCAGTTCAACTTTACCAATTTTAATGGTCATCTCCTTGAACCCCATCTGCGGCACGGGTAAGCCATTACTGGCGATGATGCTCAAGTTATTGTCTGGATACCGTGTGATATCAGCATCAGTCCAATACTGCTTAAAAAGTACATAAGGGATAGTGGTTACTTGTGACCTATTATCCAGCAAGGCGCTCATGGGGATACCGTCCAGCACCATGGGTAAAACCGGGCGCCCCCCAACGTACTTATTACGCCAATTGTAAGGGCCTGGTGATCTTATGCCTGGGGGTTGGCCCTTTGCCCCAGGTTGGACCCTTTTAAATTACAGTACCTGGAAATGTGTCCGGGCTGGTTGCATCGACGGCAAATGGGCTGTCCATCCTCTGCGTAGCGGTCTGTGGGCCTCCCTCGGAACGACGGGATCCTCCTCTGTCGACGCCACGGGACATCCTCCGGACTTGAAGCCAGCTCGATGGGTCTTGGCGGGTCCACTTGCAACGCCTGGACGGTCCTGGTCAATGCCGCGACGCTCCTGGTCAGCTCCTGGACTTGGTGGTGCAGGTCTTTCGACGGGGCTTGGTTCAGAGCCTGTGCATCAGCCCCCACGGGATCCATAGAGGAGGGCGCCGCCTCCTGGTGGTTGGTGAGAGCAGGGCGCCGGGGGGTTATAGCGCCACTGGTTGCAGATTCACGGAGCACCCTTATGGCCCTGTCCTTAAATTGGGCAAAGGTTAGGTCGGGGTTCTGAAAGAACATGAGACGCAGTTGGGCCCTGTGGGCGCTAGACAGCAGACCTTCTATGAATTGTTCTGTTAGCAGCTTATCCGTTTCCTGCACACTGCCAGGGTCAGTTTGTTGAATAGCCCTCAAGGCTTCCTGCAGATTTAGGGCATAGTCTCTGATGCTGTCCTGTGCCCGCTGCTTACATCCATAGAACCTCATTTTAATCTCAGTGGAGGTACGTGTGTCAAAGGTACCCCGCAGCCGGGCCAGAATACCCTTCACAGTCCTTTTATCCTCAGTGGGCCATGATTTTACCTCCCTTTGGGCTGCGCCAGTTAACTGCCCTGTCAATATGCTGACCTTCTGTTCCTCTGTCAGGGGGTAAACGTGGAACAAACTGTATAGCCTTTCCTTGAAGTCAGTTAGGGCATGGGGCTCCCCTGAGTATTTGGGCAGCTAGGCCGCTCCAGGGATGTAGGGCAGGGAAAAGGGCATCACCGCTGCTGCAGCTGCGTTGGTGGTAGTGGGCGCCTCTGTGTCCGACATCTTCCTCCCCCCTAGTTAAGCGTGGCCTACCTTCCGACGATCCTCTTCTGTAGGCCGCGGCTCCGCTGCTGCTGCTCTGGACGAGGACCTTGCGTCGCGTCCTGATGACGTCAGCGTCGCTCTCTCTCCCTTCCAGGACCTTGCGCAACGTCGGTGCGTGGGGCGGAGCTTCGGATCTCGCGCGGTTTTGAAGTCCACGCCCCTCTTCTTCCCGCGCGGCGTCCTGAAGATGGCGTCCGATGGCGAGAAACAGCTGCGGATGGCGGGAAGACGGCAGAAGACGGCGGGAAACAGTCCAAGATGGCGTCTGATGGCGGGAATCGGCTCCGGATGGCGGGAAACGACTCCGGACGGCGGGAAACTTCGCCACAGGTAAGTCACAAAAGTCTTTTTCAGGCACGCAGTACCCGGTGGTTGCGGGCATGAAATCCTGCCGACTACGCCAAAGCTGACTCGCCCCTTGGGCCGTGGGGCACTCGGATCCGGGCAGTCTGGGAACGATGGGAGTAGTAGTGGCAACCCGGTTCCGTGGCTCAGGGTGGTCAGGCCAGTGGTAGTCCGTTATGTGCTATTGATTATGTCCGACTACGCCACCCGTGGATTGCGGTTATAAGGAACCGCCGCTGCATGCCGACCGCTGGGGCTGATGAGGTGTGCAGCTAGGGTAGTGTGACTCCCCACGGGAAGAGTGCGGCCCCAGGGCAGTATAGTGGATGGTGGGAGTGATGGTGGTGAGAGTCCCAGTGCTGATAGTGCTGGAGAAGCAAGGAGCACACAGACAACAGGTTGCAGTCCAGGGTCTTTACTAGAACAGGTAAATTGACCCATAAACAGTCCCGGCTAGGAGGGGGACCTGGATGTCTGAGAGCAACGGGGAAATTGGCCCTGGTCAGGGTAAGGGTGTAGGCCTACCGTGCTTTCTGCGCTCCTTCTGGCTATCTCCTCCTGATAGGGTAACAGCCCACGTTTCCAAGCTTTCTGTGTATTCTCGCCTGTATGGCCTGCGACGTGGGTTCCTTTCTGCTCCCAGCCTTGTACGGCTTTACTGGTCCCTTCTGTTGTGGCAGGGCCTCCAGGCTTCTTAGGCCAAGGAATATACAGTCCCCTGCGGACTGGTTCTCTGCTGGGGGATGTGGAATCCTCTCAGCCTCAGACACCAAAGTCTGGTAAATTAAGTCCTCTTTCTGCCAAGACAGGCTCTCTTCGCCTCTTGTCTCTGGCTTGTGGCTCTCCTCCTGCCACACTTCCTCTTAGGTGCAGTGCAACTGTCTGTCCCTGTTCTGCTCTGGGACAAGTCTCAATGCTGAGACAGGCCATCCAGTTCTCTCTAACCCTGCCCCCAGCACCAGTTTTTATAGGGGCAGCCTGCTCCCCCTACTGGCCTGAGACAGGAGGCATTGCATGCTAATGTTCCCCTGACTAGAGAACCTCCCCCTTGCTCTCAGACACAGCTTTAATACATTTTGTGGCATCCAGGCCAGGGTGACACAGATGGAGCAAGACATGATGTCCCAGATGTGCTCAATCGGATTCAGGTCTGGGGAACAGGCGGGCCAGTCCATAGCTTCAATGCCTTCACCTTGCAGAAACTGCTGACACACTCCAGCCACATGAGGTCTAGCAATGTCCTGCATACTGCATAAGGGGCATAATGGGGGCATTACACTGTGTGGGGGCATAATACATACTACATAAGGGGCATAATGGGGGCATTAAACTTTTTGGGGCATCATACATACTGCATAAGGGGCATAATGGGGGCAATACACTGTGTGGGGGCATCATACATACTGCATAAGGGGCATAATGGGGGCATTACATTGTGTGGTAGCATCATACATCTTGTATAAGGGGCATAATGGGGGCATTACACTGTGTGGGAGCATCATACATACTGCATGAGGGGCATAATGGTGGCATACACTGTGTGGTGCATCATACATACTGTATAAGGGGCATAATGGGGGCATTACACTGTGTGGGGCATCATATATACTGTATAAGGGGCATAATGGGGCATTACACTGTGTGGGGGCATCATACATACTGCATAAGGGGCATAATGGGGGCATTACACTGTGTGGGGGCATCATACATACTGCATAAGGAGCATAATGGGGGCATTACACTGTGTGGGGGCATCATGTATACTGCATAAGGGGCATAATGGGGGCATTACACTGTGTGGGGGCATCATACATCCTGCATAAGGGGCATAATGGGGGCATTACACTGTGTGGGGGGCATCATACATCCTGCATAAGGGGCATAACACTGTGTGGGGGCATCATACATCCTGCATAAGGGGCATAATGGGGGCATTACACTGTGTGGGGGGCATCATACATACTGCATAAGGGGCATAATGGGGGCATTACACTGTGTGGGGGCATCATACATCCTGCATAAGGGGCATAATGGGGGCATTACACTGTGTGGGGGCATCATGCATCCTGCATAAGGGGTATAATGGGGGCATTACACTGTGGGGGGCATCATGCATCCTACATAAGGGGCATAATGGGGGCATTACACTGTGTGGGGGCATCATACATACTGCATAAGGGGTATAATGGGGGCATTACACTGTGGGGGGCATCATGCATCCTACATAAGGGGCATAATGGGGGCATTACACTGTGTGGGGGCATCATACATTCTGTATAAGGGGCATAATGGGGGCATTACACTGTGGGGCCAGTAAAGGGGCCCTTTACTATGAGAACAATATGTTTCCTCCCTTCCTGTCTCCATAGTTGGGTCGTATGTATCTATTACAGGAAACAGAACAAAAACCTTATGATTCTTATAAAGGGGCAACACAAGACCCCAAAAGAGTCTCTGTGCTCAAGGGGTTAATGCCCCCTGCGCCCAGTAATGGGGGATCCCCACATACCTCCACCTGCAGAGCCGCCACCACATATATGGCTGCTCTGTGCGCACAGGAGCTGTGATGAGGTCACAGGAGGGGAAGAGTCAGGGGTCACATGATCAGGGGCCTCAGTGGATGTGTGACACCCCAGGGGTCTGGTTGCCACAGTGATAGAGATATTATGTCTGAGAGCAGGTGGGAGGTCCTTTGGTCAGGGATCCTGTGCATGCCACACCTCCTGCCCAGTCTTGGGAGGGGAAGGACTTCCCCTATATAAACCTGGGGCTGAGGCAGGGTAGGGAGTTCTGAGAGGAGAAGACAGGGAGCAGAGCTGCTCTATGGGCTCTGCTCCACAGGCAGGCCCTGTCCAGGGGCCTGAGCCTGGAGTCAAGGAGAGTAGAGACAAGAAACAGTCATATGAAGAAACAGCAGAAGCTCAGTGGGGGCAATACTAATACGAGTCAGGGGCTGGCAGCTGCAGAGCTCGCCCTGACTGAGAAGCTTTCTTACCGGACCCGGCGTCCGAGGCTGTGGGGACTAACTCTTACCCAGCAGCAGAAGCCGACCGGCAGGGGATTTCAGGTCCTCAGGCCCAGAAACCCGAAGGCACGGTCACACGCGTGGGACCAGCACCGCCATCGTGGAGCGGAAGCCATTAGAAGGCCCCGAGTCACCGGCCATACGGGTGAGCACCACACGGTACACTCAGGGACGTGGGCTACTTATATCCGCTTCTAGCAAGATAGCCAGAAGAGTACAGTCAGTTTGGGAGGCCTACAACTCCGCCTGGCCAGGGGAGATCCCATCTGCTCAAGGACTGACCAGGCCCCGTTCGCTAGCAAGTACTCCGGGAGGGTCTATCGTTGTTACCAGTAAAGACCCTGAATTACACCGCACCGTCTCTGAGTGGTTCCTGCTACCCCCATTTTCCACGTCGGCTGCCCTGAGGCCATACCCCTCCCGTTGGGGGTTATACTATCACGCTGCACAATTCTACACCGGCCTCAGCGGTCTGCCCTGCAGCGGCAGCTCCATAGCTGCAAATCAACGGGTGGCGTAGTCGACACTCAAATAACATCTATCAAGACTGCCACACACTGAGTTGACTCCCTGGGCACGGACCGGGTCCCCGCCACTCGGAGACTACAACCCTCATCTGATCCGGTTCCGGGTAAGCCCCGTGCGCGAGACGCTGCGCGACACAGCAGGCCCAGGGGCGCGTCAGATGCAGGACTCTGCTGTGCTGGTTGTCATGGTGCTGGATGAGCTGAAGTTTATGTGTGGGGTCAGGAGTAGTGTTGAGCGATACCTTCCGATATCGGGAAATATCGTATCAGATTGGATAGGACCGATACCCAAAAGTATCGGATATCGCCGATTCCGATACCGGAAACCAATGCAAGTCAATGGGACACTAATATCGGAAAGCCATCCCAGCGTGAGAGAATTCTCCTGATTGTTTAATAGCCGGTGGGCGGTAAAAAGCCGCCGGCTTTTAAACAATCACACAGCCCCATACTGCTTCCCCGCAGCCTCCCACCCCGATCCTGCGCTCCCCCCGCCACCTCCCATCCCGATCGTAAGTTAGGACCGGGCGGGGAGCGCAGCACCAAGGAGCAGGGAGCGAAGGACCCGGGCGGGGAAGCCGGCAGTGAAAAGACTACACCGCCGGCTTTCCCGTTCTGTGCTGCGCTCTCCCGCCGGTTATTTCAAATGAACAGCTGAGGTATCAGGTGATGCTGATCAGCTGTTCATTTGAAGTAGCCGCGGTGCCCTCAGAGGGTTTATGTGAGTTCATGCTTCACTGCATGAACTCACATGAACTTTCCCACGGCCGCACAGGTCAGCCTCACCTCCCAGACCATCAGACCCATCATGATTGGTGTGTGCGCAGGTGTCTGTGCGATGTGTGCGGGTGTGTGCGCGATGTCTGCGGGTGTCTGCGTGCAGGCAGACATAGGCTAATGTGACACTACTACTCCCATCGGCCTATGTCTGTCCCCCATCCACTTGTGCCAGCAGGATCAGCTCGATGGGAGCAGTAGCTATTTTAGCTGCCCCATATGTTATTTTTGCCCCTATACATCTTTTATGTTTTTAGGCCCCCCATATATTTTTTTTGTTTTTGGTCCCCAATAAATTTTAAATACATTTTTCATTGGTGGCCAGTGGTTACCTAAAATAAATTAGTTCATACATTACCTGTCCCCGCCGATCGCCACCTAAAATAAAGTAAAAAATAAAAAACTACACCTATACTCACCTAGACACCTAATTCCCCGAAGCCATCGATCTCCTGTAATAAAATATAAAATAATAAACCACAACCTTATCCTTACCCCTCCGTAGTAGTCCACGAGTGTCCCACGAAGATCTCCAGTTTAGAGCAGCCACATAAAATGTGACCGCTCTAAACCACTGCCGCCGCTAGAATGACGGGGCCGTAAAGCAGCCCCATCATTGCATAAACCGGTGTCTAGGTGAGTATAGGTGTAGTTTTTTATTTTTTACTTTATTTTAGGTGGCGATCAGGTAATGTATGAACTAATTTATTTTAGGTAACCACTGGCCACCAATGAAAAATGTATTTAAAATTTATTGGGGACCAAAAACAAAAAAAATATATGGGGGGCCTAAAAACATAAAAGATGTATAGGGGCAAAAATAACATATGGGGCAGTTTAAATAGCAGGATCAGGCTGATGGGAACTACTGCTCCCATCGAGCTGATCCTGCTGGCACGAGTGGACGGGGGACAGACAAAGGCCGATGTGAGTAGTAGTGTCACATCGGCCTATGTCTGCCTGCACGCAGACACCCGCAGACATCGCGCACACACCCGCACACATCGCACAGACACCCGCGCACACTCCAATCATGATGGGTCTGATGGTCTGGGAGGTGAGGCTGACCTGTGCGGCCGTGGGAAAGTTCATGTGAGTTCATGCAGTGAAGCATGAACTCACATGAACCCTCTGAGGGCACCGCAGCTACTTCAAATGAACAGCTGATCAGCATCACCTGATACCTCAGCTGTTCATTTGAAATAACCGGCGGGAGAGCGCAGCACAAAACGGGAAAGCCGGCGGTGAAGTCTTTTCCCTGCCGGCTTCCCCGCCTGGGTCCTTCGCTCCCTGCTCCTTGGTGCTGCGCTCCCCGCCCGGTCCTAACTTACGATCGGGATGTGAGGTGGCGGGGGGAGCGCAGGATCGGGGTGGGAGGCTGCGGGGAAGCAGTATGGGGCTGTGTGATTGTTTAAAAGCCGGCGGCTTTTTACCGCCTGCCGGCTTTTAAACAATCAGAAGAATTCTCTCACGCTGGGATGGCATTCCGATATTAGCGTCCCATTGACTTGCATTGGTTTCCGGTATCGGAATCGGCGATATCCGATACTTTTTGGGTATCGGTCCGATCCAATCCGATCCGATATTTCCCGATATCGGAAGGTATCGCTCAACATTAAGTAATACATAAGAATAATATGTACTATGTCTGACCACTACAAACACTCATCTGAACTGGTCCAAGTGCTGTCAGGTTTTTTCACGGGCAGCACTTAGACAATACGGTCGTGTGAATATAGGCTTATGATGCATCTGGTAATAAACATGTTAAGGATGGGCCGCTACTCATGGGCCACTGCTGTGTGCTTGCCCCCCAGGCTAAAATGTGCCAGCCAGCCCCTGCTGCACCGGGTGCCAGAAAACCTAGATACACCTTTGGAATAGGTATCCTGCAAAGTAAGGATGGGGTTTGGTGTTTTTAAATGATTTTATTGACTCTGTGCATTTATATTTTGTATCAATAATATGATATGGTTATATATATCTTCTGGATATCAGGAGGGCTTATCCCTGTGCCTTGACTCTCTCCTTCTCCTTCGATGTCCTGTATAGGCCAAAAAAAACTACGCGTTTCGAGGACTCACAGTTCCTCTTCGTCAGCTTCTCGCTGGTAGTCAAACTGGTAACCTAATAAAGTCCAAACGCCCCCCGCAAAGATAATACAACCAAAGAAATGGAGGAAGATCCAATACTAACAAGACGGTGCAAAAGGACATATGGAGGTGCAATACAACTAAGATAGAATTCCAATAAGAATAGACTGTGTGTGAAAAAAATAATAATAAAAAAGACTTTGTTCAAACTTTCACAATTAGTTAAAAATGAATAAAAATTATATACTTATATTTCTGATGGCTATAAAAAACAGTCTGTTAATCAGTGTATATTACCAGGATAGTATAAATTCGGCACTTAGTACCATCCAGAGATAAAAAGGAAAAAATGAAGGAGAAAAATAAAAACATTATATAGTATCTCCAATAGGGGTATCAATGTATAGAAACAAATACATATATAAAATAGGTGGATTCAAAGGAATATATCCAAAAGACATATTATATTGATAAAATATAAGGAGGTTCATAAAAGTGCAATGTAAATGTTCAATTGGTACTGGGATAAAAAATACATACAGTATATACCGCTGCGAGTTGAAGGCATACAGCTGACTCTCGTGATTAAGGCCCTTCAGAGCCAAGCTATTTAATGTGAAGATCCATTTGGATTCCATCCGCGACATTAATCTCAGGTAATCACCTCCCCTCCATTTTCTGGGGACTAATCGGATCCCACAAAACTTAGTGTCCTTATAAGATTGGTTGTGGAACTTCCGGTAGTGCCGGGACAGTGGATGCCCTTCAAAACCTTCATTCATGTTGATAAAGTGTTCCTTCAGCCTTTTGATAACTTGCGCTTTGTACAGACATCTCCTCCTGCCAAGGCATAAAAAGGGCGTGGCTTGGGGTGTGGATAGGGGCGTGGCCAGACTACGCGTGCCGCATGGTTTCGCCCTCTTTCTAGTCCTCATAGGTTGGCGGTATGCTTGTACTGAGCAGATCTGGGATATCAGTGATTAGGTCCCATATTGTGCACTGTAAGGTCTGGAAAAGCTCCTTCTATCCGTCTCTGTAGCACCAGAGGAAGAACAGAGGGGAAAAGACAGGATTTTCTACATGTCGCGTTATGTAGATGTTCTGCAGATTTATCACAACCGTCCACAAGAAGAAACTGCCATCACAGAGCCGCCTTTAGCTGTTGGAAAAGTTTAAACTTAGTTTTGAATAGTTGCTATAGCCAACAAGGACTTTCTATTTATGCTGGGTCACATGATGCTGGTGCTGGGTGATGTCATGTGACGGAATGTTGTGGGTGATGATGTCACAGAGGGCGTTGTGATGTCACCCTTGGGGTATATAAGGGGGCTCCATCCACCTGGAGCTCATATCTCATTGGCCATATCTTGGTGCTGAGATACCCCCTGGAGACAATGAGGATCGCCATATTGTTTCTGTGCTGTACCCTGTTCTACCCTGTGAATTACCATAGGCTGCCGGTGAGTACCTGTCTATTATTACATATGGAGGACGTTTAGAATCAGCTGCGGCAGGGGAAGGGGATGGGGAGGGGGGTCCTGTAAGAATTTACCTGCGGGAATAAGAGGTTATGGCAGGGAAAGGAGCTTAGGAAGTGACAGTCAGAGGGGATATAAGTGTGGGGTGACCCCTCTGACTCCCACATTCCTGCCTTGTCCTTGTAGTGATTAATGACTTTGGTGTTGTCCCTTATATATCACTTTGCAGTCACCAGTGATCGCTCCGCACTGTGATCCTAAACTACAGTCTCATTTACCTTTTTGCAAACGCCCAGAAGGGGAGGAGTGACATCACACCCATGTGAGCAGATCCCGCCCACTTTTACTGCAGTCGTAATGCGAGCTAGCTGTATTCTGTTTTCATGGAAATATCAGCAGCTGCTCCCCCTAGTGTTTACAAGATGAAAACATCAAAAGAGTTAAAATATTTTTTTCAGATTTTATACCATTAAAACCTTTTTAAATATATATGTGTATTTATATATAAATATAAATACTTTACAATTTTACAATTGTAAAAAAATTGCTGACACTTTCCCTTTAAAAGATCTAAAGACGTTCTGCTTCATGTGCCATTGTGACCAATCACAGCACAGATTATATTTTTTAAACTTTTCTTGAAAAACTGAAGCTGCTCCGTGATTGGAAATCATGTGGAAGGGTTCTCTTTTAGACATTTAGTTAGGTCCAAAGTATCAGTGACGTGATGGATAGAACTGTGCAATGATGTCACAGAGGGCTTTGTGATGTCACCCCTGGGTATATTAGAAGCCTCGGCCCATCTGCAGCTTGTATCTCATTGACCATACCTTGGTGCTGAGAGACCTCTGGAGATGATGAGTATCATCCTATCATTTCTGTGCTTTACGTTGCTCTACCCCCCACATTACAGTACACTGAGGGCGAGTATGTTCTCATCAATATGAAGGTCACAAGGATCAGCTAATGAGAATATCGCCTCTTGCAGGACTTCTCATACTGGACACGTGACCGTCCGTCATATGAAAGTCCAACTGTAAATAATATTCCATGGACCCTGGAGGTGAATCCCAAACTTCTTCCTGATCTTCTCAATGGGATATTTCTGAAAGTTGCTTGATAATGTATCCATCACTGTATAATAACAAGGGCTCTCTGTTTGACTGGATTGGGTATAAATATACAGGACTTTATTATGTTTTTTTTCTTTATTATAGGATGACCCACTACCCGTGGATCTCAGAAGAAGCACCTATCAAGCTTCCATCAATCTTCCTCTTTGGCTCTTCCGTGACGCAGTTTTTGTTGCGGTGATGACACTACTGACAATACTAGAGTATTTGGCCTTAAGTCTTGTCCTGAGCAAGTGGGCAATGTCTGAACCTGGTGAAACAATCAGAAAACTCCTGAGAACAAAACCATTCTGAAGGAACAAAGTGCTTGTAAGGAGCCGATTTGCATCCCTCAGATTCAGAAGCAAGACTCCAGGAGAACACCTGTCCTGCCCAATGGCAAATGTTCTACTCCATCCATGGCTCCTGCACCGCAGGATGCGAAAAAGGTTCCTAGTTGCAACTATAAAGTGGCGTTCAGTGATATTGTCTGGGTCAGAATGATCCCTCACAACAATATAGGAAGAAGAGCTCGAAGTTCAACGGAGCTTAAAGAGAGGTTACTGATTTTTCAGAGAAGCCAACAACCCAGAATTCCAGAGCCAAGAGCACCAGAACCTAGAACACCAGAACCTACCATGTCAGAACCTAGTATGTCAGAACCTAGAATGCCAGAGCCTGAAATGCCTACAACACCTCAACCCAAAATCAAGAGGAGAAGATGTTTCCTTAGATGTCTTAGAGGCGAGGAAGATTGAGAAGGCAACTGCTTGAACTTTCCCATTGCTCGTGTTTTCATCACAGGTTAGTCCTATACATGCTGTCTGATGGGCACCATCTTACTACATACAATGCAGCATTGCACCTGAAATCGCATGGATATTTTGTCACACACTTGCACTTTAGCACCTTATCATATGGCGCATATATCTATGAACGCTTTGCTAAGTATCACTGTCTAGTATGTGCTTCTGATGAACCTATTTTAGGAAAACGTGTCGAGGTTTGGCATACTATGTACTTGAGTTTGGCGTACTATGTGCTTGTTGGTAAATTCTATTGCCATCTATAATCTACTAGATATTATAATGTCTCTGGTGGGATGCCCCATGCCGAATTGTTGATAACTGACTATGAGCATTGTCCTCTATTTCTTATCTACTATGGTTACAGGTTGATGTGAAGAGAGCTGTGCCATTGGTAGCGATTTTTCTACTGATTTGTCAGTTATATTTATGTTAGTTTAGCAAATTTCTGCTTGTAGGGTCTAATGTTTTACCATAGTGTATGTTCTGTGAGCTAAATTGTCATACTTATGCACTAGATAGATTATAAATTGTGATGCTTATGTACAAGATAGATTATTAGTTTAATCGGTGATTTTTTAAATATTTTTTAGCATCAGGAGACTCAAGAATCGCATCTTACAGAAGACAAGAAGCCTAAATGCCGAAGGGTGATGACCTGTTGATGGCCCACAGCTGGAGGGTCATTACCTCTTGATGGCACAAAACTGGACAGAAGATAAAAACATTTGATGGCACACAGCCGGAGGGTGATGATCTATTGATGGCCATAGCCAGAGGGTCATTACCTGTTGATGGCACACAGCCGGAGGGTGATGACCTATTGATGACCATAGCCAGAGGGTCATTACCTGTTGATGGCACACAGCTGGAGGATGATGACCTATTGATGGCCATAGCCAGAGGGTCATTACCTGTTGATGGCACACAGCCGGACAGAGGATAATTACCTGTTGATGGCACACAGACGGATGGTCATTACCTGTTCATGGCGCACTGCCGGATGGTCATTACCTATTGATGGCACACAGCCGGAGGGTGATGACCAATTGATGGCCATAGCCAGAGGGTCATTACCTGTTGATGGTGCACTGCCGGATGGTCATTACCTGTTGATGGCACACAGCCGGATGGTCATTACCTGTTCATGGCACACTGCCGGATGGTCATTACCTGTTGATGGAACACAGCCGGAGGGTGATGACCTATTGATGGCCATAGCCAGAGGGTCATTACCTGTTGATGGCGCACTGCCGGATGGTCATTACCTGTTGATTGCACACAGCTGGAGGGTGATGACCAGTTGATGTCGGACTGCCGGATGGTCATTACCTGTTGATGGCACACAGCCGGACAGAGGATCATTACCTGTTGATGGCACAAAGCCGGTCAGAGGATAAGATCTTTTGATTGCATACACCGGGTCCCTCCCTGATAACAGGGAACCCTGGGGAATACTCGTCATCTTGATCCCCCACTGACTAAATACTTGCTCCACCTCAGCCTACACCATCATGGAGGACACTTCCACCTGTGTCCACTGTAAGGTTCGACTTTCTTTTATCATTTCAGCAGATTAATAAACATCATAAAGCTGTAAAACTATCGAGTAATTTATTATAAATTATTATAAAGAAATATAAAGTATAATAGATAGCTATAGAGGGCACAGAAGACGACTAACTATAGTAAGCATGGTATCGCCTGATATATACTGTATATTCTAGATGGCGCTATTACACTAAATACATCACAACCTCCAGGGTGATATTACCGTACAATGTGAGATCACTAATAATGGCCACAGATTATGAGAAAATGACCAGCTCCATAGTCCTGGAGTTATTATAAATGTCTCTAGTGTGAGGCAGGGACTGGACGAGTGTTGGAGGGAGGTATATTCCCCCAGGACGTCCTTTATGTATCCATGCTGTAGAATCTGCCGTATACTTCTGTTCTAGCAGTCAGACATTTCACTCTGCAAATCACAGGCTCAACATTGTGTAAAACTACCACCGTATATAAGAGCACTCAGAATAAAAACTAGCGGCATGCCGTGCACTGCCCACGTCATGTGTACGGGATACAGGACCTGCAGGACCTGGTACGGCCATTATAGTTGATAGATTAATGATACCTGTGCAGATGAAGGGAAAAAAATATGTGCAACAGCAGGAGGAGAAAGTCTCAAAATGTAATTGGAAGAGTATAATAGAGAAATGGGAAACTTCTGGAGATGCAGATAAGTGGTACCAGGGCAAAACGTAAGTGCAGTCAGACAAGGGAAAAGTGCAAATGATCCAGCGTAAAGGTTTGTTTAGTAGAAAAAATATTAAAACTTAGCTTTTATTAGCCATATAAAACACTGCTCCACAAAGAATACAGCAAATGTGCAACTATCATAGCTTACAGACCTACACGTTTCAACAAATCATGTCTTAATTATGGCCCTACTACTAGAATGACAAAAAGGCATATATATATATATATATATATATATATATATATATATATATATATATCCACGTGCCTGTATGACCTCCCTACAACGCCTGGGCATGCTCCTGATGAGGTTGCGGATGGTCTCCTGTGGGATCTCCTCCCAGACCTGAACTAAAGCATCCGCCAACTCCTGGACAGTCTGTGGTGCAACGTGACGTTGGCGGATGGAGCGAGACATGATGTCCCAGATGTGCTCAATCGGATTCAGGTCTGGGGAACAGGCGGGCCAGTCCATAGCTTCAATGCCTCCATCTTGCAGGAACTGCTGACACACTCCAGCCACATGAGGTCTGCCATTGTCCAGCATTATGAGGAACCCAGGGCCAACCGCACCAGCATATGGTCTCACAAGGGGTCTGAGGATCTCATCTCGGTACCTAATGGAAGCCAGGCTACCTCTGGCGAGCACATGGAGGGCTGTGCGGCTCTCCAAAGAAATGCCACCCCACACCATTACTCACCCACTGCCAAACCGGTCATGCTGAAGGATGTCACTCTCCACGGCGTCTCCAGACTCTGTCACGTCTGTCACATGTGCTCAGTGTGAACCTGCTTTCATCTACGAAGAGCACAGGGCGCGAGTGGCAACTTTGCCAATCCTGGTGTTCTGTGGCAAATGCCAAGCGTCCTGCATGGTGTTGGGCTGTGAGCACAACCCCTATCTGTGGACGTCGGGCCCTCATACCACCCTCATGGAGTCGGTATCTAACCGTTTGTGCAGACACATGCACATTTGTGGCCAGCTGGAGGTCATTTTGCAGGGCTCTGGCAGTGCTCCTCCTGTTCCTCCTTGCACAAAGGAGGAGGTAACGGTCCTGTTGCTGGGTTGTTGCCCTCCTACGGCCCCCTCCACATCTCCTGGTGTACTGGCCTGTCTCCTGGTAGCGCCTCCAGCCTCTGGACACAGCCAACCTTCTTGCCACAGCTCGCATTGATGTGCCATCCTGGATGAGCTGCACTATCTGAGCAACTTCTGTGGGTTGTGGAGTCTGTCTCATGCTACCACGAGTGTGAAAGCACAACCAACATTCAAAAGTGACCAAAACATCAGCCAGAAAGCATTGGTACTGAGATGTGGTCTGTGGTCCCCACCTGCAGAACCACTCCTTTATTGAGGGTGTCTTGATAATTGCCAATAATTTCCATCTATCCTCTATTCCATTTGCACATCAGCATGTGAAATTGATTGTCAATCAGTGTTGCTTCCTAAGTGGACAGTTTGATTTCACAGAAGTTTGATTTACTTGGAGTTATATTCTGTTGTTTTAAGTGTTCCCTTTATTTTTGGAGCAGTTTATATAGATACATACAGTGAGTACGGAAAGTATTCAGACTCCTTTAAATTTTTCACTCTTTGTTTCATTGCAGCCATTTGATAAATTCTAAAAAGTTCATTTTTTTCTCATTAAAGTACACTCAGCACCCCATCTTGACTGAAAAAAACAGCAATATAGAATTTTTTTGCAAATTTATTAAAAAAAACTGAAATATCACATGGTCATAAGTATTCAGATCCTTTGCTCAGACACTCATATTTAAGTCACATGCTGTCCATTTCCTTGTGATCCTCCTTGAGATGGTTCTACTCCTTCAATGGAGTCCAAATGTGTTTAATTAAACTGATAGGGCTTGATTTGGAAAGGCACACACCTGTCTATATAAGACCCCACAGCTCACACTACATGTCAGACCAAATGAGAATCATGAGCTCAAACGAACTGCCCAAGGAGCTCAGAGACCGAATTGTGGCAAGGCACAGATCTAGCCAAGGTTATAAAAGAATTTCTGCATTACCCAAGGTTCATAAGAGCACAGTGGCCTCCATAATCCTTAAATGGAAGAAGTTTGGGACCACCAGAAGTCTTCCTAGACCTGGCCGTCCAGCCAAACTGAGCAATCGTGGGAGAAGAGCCTTGGTGAGAGAGGTAAAGAAGAACCCCAAGATCACTGTGGCTGAGCTCCAGAGATGCAGTAGGGAGATGGGAGAAAGTTCCACATAGTCAACTATCACTGCAGCCCTTCCCCAGTTGGGCCTTTATGGCAGAGTGGCCAGATGGAAGCCTCTCCTCATATGAAAGCCCGCATAGAGTTTGCTCAAAAACACATGAAGGACTCCCAGACTATGAGAAATAAGATTCTCTGGTCTGATGAGACGAAGATAGAACTTTTTGGTGATAATTCTAAGTGGTATGTGTGGAGAAAACCAGGCACTGCTCATCACCTGCCTAATACAATCCCAACAGTGAAACATGGTGGTGGCAGTTGTTAGAACCCTCCTGTTAGTTTTTTCTATTTTGTGGTCATGTGACCTTCTGCCTATTTATTCCAGCTCCGCCCTTCAGGCTTTGCTGGACTTCAGTGTTACTTTGACTCTTAATCTAGCCAGGTGCTTTGTACCTACTGTATCTCTCTAGTTTGTTTGGTCCTTGGACCACTAAGTACTTTTGTCGGTTTGTCTTCTTCTGCTACTACTTCTGCCAGGAGGTGTCCAGTTTTGTCCCAGTCCTTAGTTCTTTTAGGGACCCCTCCCTTTAATCTATAGGTCTGTGTTCAGATTAGCCGCGGACATAGGCGGGTCTGTTTGCAAGGAACAGGTTGCCCGCTGCATCGTAAGGAATCAGCTTAGTCCTATTGTATGGACAGATTTCCTCTCTTTCCTTAGTTCTTGTAGCAGATCATAACAGCAGTATCATGCTATGGGTGTGTTTTTCAGCTGCAGGGACAGGACGACTGGTTGCAATTGAAGGAAACATGAATGCGGCCAAGTACAGAGATATCCTGGATGAAAACCTCTTCCAGAGTGCTCTGCACCTCAGACTTGGCCAAAGGTTCACCTTCCAACAAGACAATGACCCTAAGCACACAGCTAAAATAACAAAGGAGTGGCTTCAGAACAACTATGTGACCATTCTTGACTGGCCCAGCCAGAGCCCTGACCTAAACCCAATTGAGCATCTTTGGAGAGACCTGAAAATGGCTGTCCACCAACGTTTCCCATTCATCCTGACGGAACTGGAGAGGATCTGCAAGGAAGAATGGCAGAGGATCCCAAAATGCTGGTGTGAAAAACTTGTTGCATCATTTCCAAGAAGACTCATGGCTGTACTAGCCCAAAAGGGTGCTTCTACTCAATACTGAGCAAAGGGTCTGAATACTTATGCCCGTGTGATATTTCAGTTTTTCTTTTTTATTAAATTTTGCAAAAATTTCTTCATTTCTGTTTTCTTTCAGACAAGATGGGGTGCAGAGTGGACTTTAATGAGAAAAAAATGAACTTTTTAGAATTTACCAAATGGCTGCAATGAAACAAAGAGTGAAAAATGTAAAGGGGTCTGAATACTTTCCGTACCCAGTGTACATGCATGGAAATAAATGCAGAATTATATTTCTTAATACTGCAGTATCAGATCCTGTCTTGAATTTAACCCCTGTGGTATCCAATGTGAAAATCCACAGGGACTCCCCTGATGAATTACAATTGAGGAAATCATGAATTTTATATTCTCTATCATTACTTAAGGACATAAAACTATCTGTTTTAACCGCATGTAGACACGCTTTGCACCGATTGGCTCCACATCTGAAGAAACCTTTTGTGCTGAGCCAATTTGGTTGTACAGTATTAGTCTCACTCAGGGGTGGATTAAGAGTAGCAAGGGCCCCCTCCACACACCTGATTTATCACGTGACATGTCACATGATCCCCGTGATAGATCATGTGATAGTTCACGGGAAATTAATTTGGCATAATATTAATTGTGCTGCCCCATCTGAGAGCAGCACAATATTGGGGCAGATACCCTGATTCCAGCGATGTGTCACTTTTTCAGCTGCTTGTTGTCATTTTGAGAAAATCACCGTTTTATCTGCTGCAGATCTAGCAGCTCTCTGAATGCTGCGCTCTGTATAGCCCCGCCCACACCACTGATTGGCAGCTTTCTGCCCATGCTCAGTGTACACAGAAATCTACTGATCAGTGATGGGGGTGGGGTCCTACAGAACTTACTAGTCATCTAGTAATAATTACCTTCTGACAAATCAATGATTTTATCAAAACAACACTAAGCAGCCCAGTAAGTGACACATTACTGGAATCAGTGCCTCTAACCCTACATTATGCTGCTCTCAGATTAGGTGGCAAAAACCTGATGACAGATTCCCTTTAAAGGAGCTGTAAACACAAAAAAAGTTTGTATTAAAAAATACAAGCCATTTGTTAAATTAACTTTTTTTCATTGTTAATTCACATTAGACTGTATCTTCAACACTTTTGTCAGCAGGTCTTATTACAGACTCTGAATAGGGCAGCTCTCTCCCTCTCCCTCAGCAGAAAGTCACAGCATGGTTAAAAAACGGGATCTTTTATGATTTTCTCATAATAAATAAAAAAGGACATGCAAGTCCTCCAAACTATTTTCCGTTTCTGTATAGGGGAGGTCCTAAATCTTTCTTGTTCTTTAGTTGATCACATGTCAAAAAGGCAAAGCATTTACTATGAACTCGCCTAAAAAAATATACACTTGGAGAGTAATATCATCATTTGCATGTAAATATTCCTTGACTCTAAGGGCTCGCTCACACTGTCGTATAACACGGCCGAATGCTATGTGATGTTTTATCGGATAGGACTCGGCCCTATGTTATACTATGGGACAGTGCGATTATTGGCATGAGAAAATAATCTCATTCGATATTCGGACCATGTGCACCCATACAAGTCTACGGGTGCACGTAAAACATTGGACTGCACTCGGATGTCATCCAAGTGCAGTCCGATGAACACTCACAGAGACTATGGAGAAGATGGAGAAATTAAGTTCTCCATCTTCTCCATATCTGTGCTGCGAGAGAAT